>NC_056739.1:1962033283-1962353283 GCF_019279795.1 Protopterus annectens
GTGAAGGTGAAGGAGGTTTGCATAGGTATCATATGAGAGTTGTATCAGTGGCACAGAGGTGGGAGAGGAGGAGTTAAATGTTGAAGTAAGAAGAGAGAATAGTACGAAGAAGTAGTGTAAGCTTAGTGAGAGGTACCAGATGAGAGAGGGAGGAAGAGTGGGGAACAGGGTGTAATGCTGAAGGGAGTTATGTGGGGTGAGAGCAGGAACATTCCCAGAGGGATATGACATGGGAATGGAGCAGGGTTTTAAAGGTAGAGTGGTTATGGGTGGTGTGAATGAGAGGTGGCAGGGAGATCCAAAGCCGCACTAGAGAAAAGGAAAATAGCTGTTTGCCTGGTGGACAAGCAGGCTTGTGTAGTTCAATCAGATTCTGGTTATTGGATCTCAGAAGTCTAACTGATAGATGCATTTTGAGAGAAGACACAAGAGAGAGACAGAGAGATAGATGGAAGATAAGCTTGTGAGCTTAAGTGAGTTGAGTACAGGTAAGATAATTGGGGAACTCTAGCCAATTTAGTTTGTGGAGGGCATTAGAGTGGTGGGTGGAGGATTTGTAGCCTGCAGCAAACTTGGAAATTTTATTGTAGCAGGAAGAGAGTTTTGTCTTTAGGGAAGCTTGTAGGTGGGGCACCACATAACAGGAAAAGAATGAGGTATGCAGTAGAAAGAATAGACTTGGCAGACGGAGTGAGGTAGCGATTGTGGCAGTAAAGCATGCCAAGTTTCTGGTGAGTTTTCTTGATATTCATTTGTATGTGGATATCAAACTTCAACTGTTCATCGATAAGGACACCTAAAAGTTTGGCATGGGATACTATCTCGAGAGAGGTATTGTTTTGGCTGGTGACAAAGAGTTCTTGTCTACAGTGATGTTTTTAGAGGGAGTAAATAAGATAAGTTTAGTTTTTGATGCACTGAGTGCTAGATGGTTATCTAACATCCAGTGGTCAATGGAAGAGAAGGCCTCTTGGTTTAATTTTAAGAGCAAGGAGATGGAGGTGGCAGAACAGATGACTGCAGAGTCATCTGCATATTGGATAAGTTTAGCATCAGGGATGGACTGATGGAAGTCATTAATGAAAATGTTAAACAGTAACGGACCTAATATGGAACCCTGGGGTACAACTGCAAGAGTGTTAAGGAAGGAGGAGGTGTTTTTTCCATTTGACAGCTTGTTGTCTGTTTGAGAGGTAACTAGTGAACCAGTCGATAGAAGAGATAGATAGATTAAGATTAGAGAGTTTGGATAGAAGAAGGCTATGAGAGGTAGTATCAAAGGCCTTGGATAAGTCCAGTAGGAAGGTAGACACTAGATAGCCGGAGTCATGAACTTTGTTGATGACTTTGAGGAAGGAGAGGAGAGCAGTACTGTGGCCAGGTCTGAATCCATGTTGTGTGGAGGTAAGCAGATGGTCATCTATGAGGTAGGGTAAAAGTTGTAGATGGATGCATTTAGAGATAGGGGATAAGATGGCAATAGGATGAAAATTGGGAATATTGTTGTTGCCCCCTTTATGAATGGGAATGATAAAGGCTTTTATCCAGAGTTGTGGTACACAGCTTTCTTGGAATGAATGGTTTATTAAAATGGAGATAGGGAAAACAATGGCTTTCGGCAGCTATTTTTAGAAAGTAGGAAGGAAGATCGTCAGGGGAAACAGAGAAAGCTTTTAAGTTTAAAAGAGTTTTTTTATGATAGATGTGGGGATGGGTATGATGGAGAAGGGCGGGAGATGACAGCTGGTAGTGTTTGTGGAGGAAGAGATAGGAGAGAGTGGAGGTTGAGCATTGTTGGTCAAGGATGTTGTTAGGTTGGCTATGGTGTCAATGAAGAAAGAAATAAATTGGGTGGCTAAGGTCAGGTCAGAGGCATTTGGATCACGGCAGGGATCGTCTTTTTTGCCAGGGTTGAGGAGGGTGGTGATACCATTCCATAATTTTTTAGGGTTTGTCTTGTGGCTGTTTTGAAGTATAGAGAAATAGGATTTGAGGTTGGACCCAAGTTTTTTAACTTTGTTATGAAGTAGTTTCAAATCGTTCAGGGAGGAGGGATTTTTATATTCTGGTAAGGTTTCCAGTCTTTGTCTCATTGGTGCATGAAGGTTATGGTTTCTTTGGCTAACCATAGGGCAGAGTTATTTTTAATTCTATTAGTTTTAGAGGGTGTAAAGGTATCCAATAGGTTAGGAATGTTGTACTGAAGTAGGTAACAGCATTGTCTAGGGAGAGGGTTTTTAGTGGGCTCCAGTTTGTGTTTTAGAAAGTTGGAGAATGTTTCAGGGCAGAAGTTCTTTAGGGAGCATGTAGAGATGGAAGTATGGGATAGTTGTAAGCAGGAGGCGAGGTGATGAGCAAAAGAGTGAACATGATTGCTAAGAGAGTCAGGTAAGGTACCACTATCAGAGATATAATGAGGGTGCGAGACTAGAATCCAGTCAAGAGTACTACTGGAGGAATAGTCTTTGGAGCGTCTAGTAAAGGAGTTGATTAGCTGTGAGAAGTTATATAGGTTAAGGTTTAGGGAGCCTATGGGAGACTGAATGGAGGTCCAGTTAATATTAACATCACCAAGGATTATGGTCTCATTGTTAATGTTAAGAGGAGAACACAGGGGAGGATATCCTTGAGAATGGGGATGTTGTCTCCAGGAGGTATGTACAGAGCGGCTATGCATATATGTATCTGCTTGTTTAACTGAAATAGGGCTAGAGTTGGTTCGGTATTGACGAACTGGGGAATGGGTTTAGTATAGGGAGTAACTGAAAGGGAGGAGGAATAGAGGAGAGCAACCCCACCACTTTTCTTATGGGTCCTGTCTTTCCTAATGATATAGTAGTTAGGAGGGATGATTTTGGAGTCTATGATGTGGGGTTTTAGCCAGGTTTCTAAGATGGACAGAATGTCTGGTTGATTATGGAGAACCCAGTCATGGAAGTTAAGAGATTTTGTTACATAAGCTTTTAGCATTTACTGCAGTGAAAAGAAGGGTTTTTTTTGGTTGGGGGGGTGAGCAGGGGTAGTTGTGAGGAGGAGAGAAGCCAGAGTTAGAGTGAATGTCGCCTGAAAGAAGGATGGTAATGAGTCGACAGATGTTGGAGAAGAGGTATTTGGAGTGCTTAGTGTCTGGTTTGAAAGTAAGGTACTGTGTTGGAATAGGTTTGATTTGGGTTGGAGACGAGTAGCTGTGGGTGTACATAAGTTTGCAGGGAAAAAGGAGACAGTTGTTGAAGTAAAGGTAAAGGGATATGATGGGTGTGGATTGCTTGACAGTTATGGGGTATGGGACAGGTTATACGAAAAGGAGGTGAGTGATAGTCTTAGGAGGACTTGGGAGAAGGGTAAGGCATGACAGAGAGAGGAGAAGTAGTGTTTGGCTTATAAAGAAGCCAGGTTTTATAGTCATAATTGTTCTCAAGCTATGGGTGGTTATGAAGTAGGGTGTAAAGTTGAAGCAGGGTGGAAAGTAGATTAGGATGGTTCACGTGTGGTAAAAGCTAAGGAGAGGTGGGATGTTGGGATTAGTAGGAAGGGGATGTGTATGATGTGGAGGGTGAGGAGATTTTACTGGATTGTATAGATGTTGGAGTGGTTTAGTGGCTATAAATGTAGAGGTAGGTGGGAAATGGGGCAGGGTAGGGGAGTGGAGTGAGCCCGCAGGGTGAACGGAGCAGGAAGAGCCAAAGTGATGAGAAATGGGGGCAGGGTAGGAGAGCGGAGTGAGTCCACAGGGTGAACGGAGCGGGAAGAGCCGAGGTGAAAGAAAGAGACTTTCCAGAAACAATCAATGAAGTGTAAGGAAGACATGGAGCTAGAGAGCAAGCTCGGCGGTAAGGGGACACAGGGATAAGAGTCACGGCCAAATGCAGTAAAGGATAGCTAAACAGGGGATTTCATGGGGAGAAGAACTAGCACAGGGGAGGAACTCTGTAGGAAAAGAGTTGAAAGAAAGAGTGGATGAACACTGCCACCTACTTGGCCAAGGTGAGAAAGGCTACCAGAAATGGCGAAGGGAGTGAAAAGGGGATCAGGAGAAGAGAGGGGCCTGAAGACCACAGTTAGCTAGCGAACACGTGGTGGGAGACTTTACTTAACACTTTATAGACATTGGCAGCAACAGTTGTAAAACATCACAGTAGATTTACATAAACGCTGTGATTCCATAAGGGAGGCTGTAAGTTTAGCTGTTCCTTGTAAGGTCGGGAAACAGGGTGATATTTAGTTCAGTGGGAGACACCTGGGAGGTGGAGATGCATCTTGTAAGCTGAAATAGAGATGAAATGATTACTTTATTAATGCTTTAGGTGAAGGAAGAGAAAAAGCTGTTGAGTAGTTCAGATAGATTTGGTGAAGGGTGGCCTAAGGATTAGTATGGTAAGAGAGTGAGTGGCTAAATAACTATGGCTACAGAGGGAAAAAGTGAGAGAGTAGAGGTAGTAGATAAGTCAGACACTGTACAAATGCAACAGCAGTTGAGGGGATTTAGTAAAGAGAAAGAAAAAAGTACAGTTTTGTACCTACCATAAATGTAGATGTTCGAGTGCTAATACAGCTGTAGTCATAACAGATGGGTTCGCCTGCCATCAGGCGGGTCCTCGGTCGGCCGAATTCCAAAGTCTAGGTCCGGCGTCGGTTGTCGTCGCTTCTTCCCTGACGTCAGTGCGACAGGGGTATAAAAGAACCAGCCGACGCCATTTTCTTCAGTTTTTCTTGCCCCAGATGTCAGGTGCCCCCAGAAGGAAGGCAGTACATAATTTGGGTAATAAAGCAAAGCAATATAATCAAAATACAATAGTTGCAAGCAAATACACCATAAATGAATACCCCAATCAGGTTGTATGAGGAGGTGTTAGCCAATAGGCCTGTCCCAAGAGGGGAAGGAGGGAGGGAAACCTGGACTGCAGCTGTATTAGCACTCGAACATCTACATTTATGGTAGGTATAAAACTGTACTATGTTCATCATGCATACAGCTGCAGTCATAACAGATGGGTAGAATCCCAAAGCTAAGAAAGGGGTGGTAGGCACTAGGTGGAACTAGGAGGAGCCAGAATGCCCTGCAAGACTGCAGTGGCAAAGCCTGCTCTAGTTTTGGAGTATAATGGTAGGTGGTAGTGCTTGGAGAAGGTATGCACAGAACTCCAAGTGGCTGCTTCCAAAATATCTTTGGTAGGAACTCCTCTGAGGAAAGCTGCAGAGGTAGCTGTGGCCCTTGTGGAGTGAGATCTGATGCCTGTAGGTACAGTTTTGCCATGAAAAGAATAGCAAAAGCATTATGCAGTGGGCTATCCATTTTGAGATTGTCTGTTTGGAAATTGGCTTTCCTTGAGCTCCTATAGCATAGGAAACAAAGAGCTGTTCTGATTTTCTGAAAGGCTTTGTTCTGTCCAAATAATAACGCAGTTGTCTGTGGATGTCCAAGGAATGTAGTAATCTCTCCCCTTTGTTTTGAGGATTAGGATAAAAGGTTGGTAAGTGTATGGCCTGATTCAAAGCTACCCTGGATACCACTTTTGGCATAAAGGACGGATTGGTTCGTAAGGAGACTCTGTCCTGATGGAAGATGATAAAAGGCTGCACAGCCATGAGAGCTTGTAGTTCTGAAACTCTACGAGCTGAGGTAATAGCCAGAAGGAAAGCTGTTTTCCAGGACAAATATTGCAAGTCTGATGAGGCAGCTGGCTCAAAGGGAGGCAAGGTCAGTTTTTCCAGAATGAAATTGAGATCCCAAGCAGGTATTGGTTGTTTCCTTGGGGGTTTTAGATTCTTAGCCTCTCTGAGGAACTGTCTTGAGAGGGTGAGAGAATAAGGGTGGATCAGTGTTGTATTCTGCAGAAATGGCTGAGACATGGATTTTGATGGAGGAGAATGAAAGTCCACTGCTTAGCAGCTCAGCTAGATACTCTAGTATCGGAGGTAAATTCAGTTTTCCAGGATCCTGGCCCTTTTTCTCATTCCAGACACAAAACCGTTTCCATTTTGCGGAGTAAGCTTTTCTAGTTGACGGCCTTCTGGCCTCCAAAATGACATCCTGCACCTCCTTGGAGAGTAGGGTCTGCTGTGATGCTAAGGAATCTTCCATGCAGCTAGATTGAGTGTTTTTAGCTGGCTGTGAAGAGTTTTGAAGCTGTGCTGAGTCAGGAGAAGAGGCATTAGAGGCAGGGTCCATGGTGGGGAATGCGTCAGGCTCCTCAGGAGTGGGTACCAGTGTTGTCTTGGCCAGTCTGAAGCAATGAGAATCATCTTTGGTCTGTCTGCTCTGGTTTTCAATAGAACTTTGGGCAGCAGAGGAAGAGGTGGGAAGGCATAAACTGTCATTGATGTCCAACTGAAAGAGAGAGCGTCCACTCTCCAGGCCTCTGGATGGAAAATCCTTGAGCAGAATTTTGTCAATTGGTGATTTTTGTGGGAGGCAAAGAGATCTATGTCTGGCCTTCCCCATGCTTGGATTATCTCTGTAAAAACGTTTGGATGCAACTTCCATTTGTGTGGATCGGTCATATTTCTGCTTAGGTTGTCTGCCAGCGTGTTTTCCTTGCCTGGCAAGTACTGTGCTTGTAGTTCGATTTGTAAGTCCATGGCCATGTTCCAAAGTGACATGGCCAGTCTGCATAGGGGGTATGAATGTGTTCCTCCCTGTTTGTTTATGTACCACATAACTGTGGTGTTGTCCGTTCTTATCAATAGTTGACCTGGTTTCAGAAGGTCTTTGAAAGCTATAATAGCATTTATTACTGCTAGTATTTCCTTTTGATTGATGTGAAGGTGCTTTTCTTTTTGGGACCATTTGCCCTGAATGCACCGATCTGTCATGTGCGCCCCCCAGGCGTAGTCCGAGGCGTCTGTTGTGATGACTTGATTTGCTTGAGGCTTGCTGAATGGAAGACCTGCGTTTGATTGGCATGCTTGAGCCCACCACAGGAATTCCTTTTGAAGACATGGAATTAGTGGTATTATTGTTTCCAAACTGTGGCTGTGTTGAGACCATAGGTTTTTCAGGTACCATTGAAGTTTCCTCATATGCAGCTTTGCACATGGGATTAGCAAGATGCAAGATGCCATGAATCCCAGAGCCTGCAGGATTTTCCTTGCAGTCAGCCTGGTGCAATTTGCTAGTCCTCTGAAGTATTGAGTTAGTTGCCCCTGCTTCTCTGGCGTGAGGTAGGCCATCTGGGTGTTTGTGTCCAAGTTGGCACCCAGGAAAATTATTTTCCGAGAGGGTATTAGTCTTGATTTCTTTTTGTTGAGTGTGTATCCCAGAGAGTTTAATAACATTATTACATAAGCCAGATGTTTCAGAAGAATGAGCTTGCTGTCTGCTTGGATCAGGCATTCGTCCAAATAGGGGTATATTTGTATCCCTTGAAGTCTGCAGTAGGCAATTACTGATGCCAGGCATTTCATGAATACTCTTGGCGCAGTAGATAAGCCAAAGGGCAATGCAGAGAATTGATAATGGATTGAACCTGCAAGAAATCTGAGGTATCTTCTGCAATTTTGTCTGATTGGGACATGCAGGTATGCCTCCTTGAGGTCCAGTGTTACCAGCCAAGACTCCTTGCCCAGCATGGGAAGAAGCTGCTGCAGAGTGAGCATCTTGAATTTTGGTACGAGTAGAAATGTGTTTAGGATGGATAGGTCCAAAATAGGTCTCCAATCTTTTCCCTTCCTTGGTACCAGGAATAGTCTGGAATAAAAACCTTGACCTTGTTCGTGCGTAGGTACCTCTTGAATAACTTTCATGTCTATGAGATCTGTAATTTGCCTTTGTGCCTCTGCCCTTTGATTGTGTGGCAGGTTTGGCATGCCTCTAATTTTTGGAAGGGTGTGAAAATGGAATCTGTAGCCTCAGTTTATAATGTCCAGGATCCATTTGTCTTTTGTGACAATATGCCAATTTTTTGAAAATAAGGCCAGTTTTCCTCCTAAGGGTGCTGCCATTTGAGTCTTGCTTGGCATGCAAAGGGGAAAGTCATTGGGCTTGCTTTCTGAATGATTGCGAGTTATCCTCACCACCTCTTTGTGTAGAAGCTTGCCATTGTCTGCCTCTAAACGATCCTTGGGATTGTCCTCTGCCCCTCGGGCGCCTGTATCTACCTCTTTGGGGTCTGTCTGTGGCTGGAAAGGACCAATTTTTGGAAGGCCAATTTCTACTGAAATGTGGGGGTTGTACCTGTAGAAAATCTTTCACAGTTTGCATTGATTTAGCCTTTTCCTCCATTTTCCTTAATACCTCCTCAGCATTAGCACCAAATAATACATCCTTTTGTAGAGGAGCATCTAGTAATTTTGCTTTGACATGATCTGGCAAGGATTGTTCCTTGAGCCAGGCATGTCTACGTATGACTGATCCTGTAACAGCAGCTCTACATGAGGCCTCTAGAGCATCAAAACCACATTGTAAGGTATGCTTACCCACTTGTTCTGCACTATGCATCAAATCCTGCAACTCCAAGTCTGGTTGTTCAGGTTGTGACATTTTACTTTTCAATTGTGATAACAAAAACTGTTGGTATTTTAGCATATGGAACTGACAGTTTAAGGCCCTCATGGTTAAGGTAGCCGAGGTATATACCTTTTTTCCCCACCTTTCTAAGGATCTGGAATCTCTCTCGGAAAGTAATGGATTTTTAGCAGTGGAGGCCTTAATTCCCTTGGGTCCCTGTGAGATGATTTCTGGGTCAGCAGCATGGCTTTTGTATAGAAACTGGTGTGAGTCAGGAACCCTGTAGTACCTGTCAGGCTTGACTGGAGCTGGAGGTAAGGAATCCGGGTTAAGGCAGGCCTCCGAGTAAACATCATCTAGGATGTCCAAGACAGGAGGTATAGCCAGAGGCCTGTGCTGAGGTAGCAAGAGAAATTCCCTAAGCCTTTTCTTGGAATTTGAATAATCTCGGCCTTCCCAGTGGAAGTGTTCCCTTAAGGTATGCAAAGTTTCCCCAAATGAGTAATCCTCTGGGGGGATACAGAAGGAATGGACTCCTCTACATCAGAGTCTTCAAAAGGGGAGTAAGAATGTTCCTGATCATCCGAGTGCTCTGAAATAATGGAGCCCTGATCAGAGGAGGGGGATTCTTCCTCCACTCTGGGCCTTTTGTCCGGTGGGGGTTGAGAACCCCTGATAAGAGTAATTAAATCCTCAGCCATTTTAAGCATCTGTTTTTAGGCATGGGGCCTGGAGATGGGCCCTGTGTAGCTTGTCTCTTAGAATGCATGGCTGCTTTAGACTTAGTGAAAGCCTTGATGGAAAAAGAAGAGGAAGGTCTGAAGACACCTTGAGAGGAGGCAGACCTGTCCAAATTTTGAGATTCAACGCCAAGAGTGGCTTCAGTATCTGTAGTCGGGGTGTGGGCCGAGGAGCCTGCGACCTCGGGTACAGGAGACACCGCCAATGAAGTGTCGTCGGTAGTCAGGGGCTGCGTAGGCGCCTCGCTGAGAACCGGACCACGTGTAGTCGGTTTTGGCATGATGTCGGTAGAGGCCGTGGACCTCGTGCGTCGGTCCTTATCTTTGCGCTTTTTAGACAAAACTGGAGTCGGAGTATCCGACGACATAATATAGTTAAATGTTTTGCCAAAATAATGCTGGGCGAACTCCGCCAGACGCTTAATGGTGCGTTTGTTGAATGTAGCACAAAAGCGACAGACCGAGACGTCGTGGTCTGGGCCTAAACAAGGAATACAGAGGAAATGGAAATCCTTATGCGGTATTTGCTTCCCACAAGAAATACAATTATTAACTTTGTCTGACATCGGTCTGAGGTAAGAAAAGTTTCCCCAACGGGGTACTTAGCTTTCAAGAAGACTTCGGTTTCAAATTTTTCGTAATTTCAGGAGCTGGCCGACCGGCACTTGCGAACTGCTTCTGCTTCGGGCACCGCGCGGCAAGAAAGACTGAAGAAAATGGCGTCGGCTGGTTCTTTTATACCCCTGTCACACTGACGTCAGGGAAGAAGCGACGACAACCAACGCCGGACCTAGACTTTGGAATTCGGCCAACCGAGGACCTGCCTGACGGCAGGAGAACCCATCTGTTATGACTGCAGCTGTATGCACGATGAACATCATGCATGCAGTACACAGTAAAAAAAAAAAATGTGACAGCTGTTGAACAGTTTACGTATAACCCAGCAACAATTTTAGTTCAATAAAGCAGCAGTGAAATGATGCTATACATTCATGAACAGTTCAATACGATTCTGAGTACAGCATTTAAACACTAGTCTTAACTGCATGCAATGTAAAAAAGTACTTTGACTGCAATGGTACAGGAAAGCGTGCCAATGCAATACCTCAAAACTTTAACATTGGCTACAAATTACAGTGTGTAGAACTTGGGAAACACAATAACAGAGTAACAATATAGCCAGAGGCTTACACAGTGAATTTCTAACAGATATCTGTCCACTGTGTGGTATCGTAGCTAGCAGCATGCAAAATGAGCTATGAATAAATGCTATTCCAGCACAGACACACTCTGAGCCTGATTACCATTCATAATAGTATGACGCTTACATAGGTTGGTACTAGGCTATCAACCCTAGGGCCTATACAAGCCTAGCCATAACAATTACCTGGCTATTTCTTCCCACACTATTTACTTCCCTGGACCCCTGTCTAGCAGGGCGACTGACGTGATCCCGGGGTGAATTTCCTTTCTCCCATCCAATCGCCAAGGTTCCTTTTGAAGAGGACCAAAGAGGCACTCTGCTTGACATGTATGGGCAATCTATTCCAGAGTCTGGGGAGTCTCTGGGTCAGGAACCTATCCCTCCAGCATGTTTTGTTTATTGTGATGACAAGGTTTAGATCCCTGGAGCGTGTGGCTCTGAGGGATTGGGATTTCTTTAAGTGTAGTATGTCCAACAGCTCTGGGTTTGACATGGCCTTGTATGTTAAGCAAAGATCGCCTCTGAGTAGACGATATGCGACAGAGTATAGCTGGAGTTTTTTAAGCGGTCAGCGTCGCATCTGCTTTAGGCCTGTGATTCTTTTAGTGAGGTATTTCTGCGGCCTTTCCAGTTGTTGCAGATGTCTTGAGAGGTACATACCAAACAGGGCGTTGTATTCTATAATGGGTCTAATGAGGGATGAGTACAGTGGGACAATGACCTCCTTTTTTTCTGGATGAAAAGCCCTTAGTGATGGTGTGCCACATAGAAGGATTTCCTGACTGTTGTGGCGATGTGGTTATCAAAGGTGAGACCACTGTCCACCTGTGTCACTAAGTCTCTTATCACACTTTCGGTGTTTAGCGTACTGCCACCTATATGGTAATTCACGGATACATGTTTTTTCCCCAAAGGGGATAACTATACATTTTTTGGCATTGAGCTTGAGCCCATGGCTCTGGCACCAAGCATCTGTTTCTGTAAGACCCTTTTGTAAAGTATCCACATCATTTGGGGATTCAATAATGGCTCCCAGTTTGCAGTCATCTGCGAACTTTGCTATCCAGAGTCCCTTAGTGTTGGCCTGTACTTCAGAGAAGTAGATGCCAAACAAGAGCGGTCCCAGGACTGAACCCTGAGGTACTCCACTTGTCATTTGTCCAGAGCTGCATTTGGAGTCGGCTACGTTTACAGTGTGGGTTCCATCAGTAAGCCAGTTAGCAACCCATTGGGTGATGTAGGGATTAATGCCCAACTTAGTAAGTTTATCTATGATTCCAGAGTGGGGGATGGTGTCAAAGGCCTTGGCAAGGTCTAGATAGGCTGTGTGGACCACCTTACCCTTGTCCATGGCTCTGGAGACTGATTCGAAGAAGTCAATCAGGTTCAGGAGACAAGATCGGCCCTTCACGCACCCAAACTGGGTGGGGTCCAGTGTTTGAAGGTTGCCAATGTCTTTGTTTATAAGTTCCATGATAATACGCTCCATGGCCTTGCAGATAAGGCTAGTCAGACTGATGGGACAGTAGTTTCCGGGATCCAAGGTGGATCCCCCCTTGTGGAGTGGGATAACTGTAGCTCTGTGCCACTCAGTGGGCACGAAACCTGAGGTGAGGCTATGATTAAACATGACACTTAGGTGAGGTGCCAATTCATATTGTAGTTTATGTAGTACACAGCCCGGGATGTCATCTGGTCCCGTGGATGCTGTATTCTTAGCTTTGGAGAGTGCATTTTTTTACCTTTGTGGCCGTTATTACTGGAATTTGGCAATCTTCCGGTATTGAGATGGGCCATTTAGGGGGTGAGAGGGGGGTGAAGTTGGGCCTGAATCGATCTGCCAGGATATTGGCAATATCCTTGGGATCAGTATATTTAATGCCATTCTGTTTTAGCTCAGAGCAGATCTGAGCATTGCCATTTAGATTCTTGACATAGTTATAGAATGCCTTGTGGTTGTCTTTGGAATTTTTGGCAATTTTATTTTTGTAATTAGCTTTGGAGGATTTTATGAGGGATCTCAGTTTCTTACTGAGGCTGGTAAAAACATTTAATGAGTAAAAACATTTAAGAACAAGTATGTCAGCTGCAGTAAGTTTAGACCATCATTTTCTGATCGTCTGATACAGCTACTCACAGACGAACGAAGCCAGTAGACCACGGCAGGACAGGAATGGCTCAGGGATTTTAAAAATGGCACCACAGGTAATAGCGTCACTATATAGACTTAGGGGTGGACAATAGATAGGAAGAAAGGGGGGCTCGGGAAAAAGAGGCAGGAGAGAGTAAAAGGTATGGAAAAGGGGGGAGGTGCAGATAGAGATGGAACCGAGGTGAAGGAAAGAGACTTACCAAAAACAATCATTGAAGTGAAGCAAGAAAGTCCAGAACTGCAGGAATAGGGGCGTTAAAAGAAGCCAAATGTTTTTGATGAGCCTATATCAAAACTCTCTTCCATTAACTTTTATAAATCTTTCTAGTAGAGGCTTTATGTGAGGATATTAACATCCTTTGAACCGGTGACAAAAGCCTGGTGTTTCTAGCCATCACTGTAATTGGAGAAACCATGTGGTCAGTTTTAATCCTGGAAGATCTTCGTGAATCTACCCTGATGGGTGGGACAGAAGATCTGGATGCAGTTCCAGCATTCGTGGAGGGCATAATAAGTGAGACCAAAGAAAGGGGAACCAAATCTGTCAAGGTCAGAAAGGAGCAATGAGGATCACCTGGCTCTTCAACCTCTGTGCTTTCTGAACAAATTTCGGTATGAGAGGTAGGGGAGGTTAAGCATATGAATGACCACAGGGCCAAACATGGACTCGAGCATCTCTAAGTGACTGTCTCTGAGGAGGGATCAGGACAAAGAACCTGCTGCATTTGTTGTTGAGGAGCAAAGCAAAGAGGTTGCAGCAAGGTTGACCCCCTTATGGAAAATCATGTTTGCCACTAGTAATGCATCAGAATAACTCTGTTGAGCCTGTCCGCCAGAATGTGTGCTGTAACTAAGAACAGGTTGGAAGAGGTCAACCATTGCCAAACCCTCATTGCTTCTCGACATGTGGGTTAAGATCTAGTTCCTGCCTACTGGTTGATGTACCAAACCACAGACATTTTCCATTTGTATCTCAGTAGTTCCTAGAGGAAGAAAGCTCTGTAATGCTTGCAATGCTACAAGCACCACTCTCATCTCTAGGACACCGATATGCAAATTGGTCTCATGTGTTGACCATGTGCCTTGGATCATCTGACCCAGGTAATGCCTCCACCCACCCCAGCTGGGAAGCAGCCATGGTCAACATGGCATTAGGGGGAGGAAGAACAAAAGGATATCCCTGTTCATTGTCTTTTAAGTGGAGCCACCATACAAGCAAGGAAGTGAGTCCTTACAATACTTGGGACCACTGAATCACCAGCGTCCACTGAAGCATTCTCATTTGTAAGCATGCTGTTGGAATCAAGGTTATTGTGGCAGCCATTGAAAACAATGCTCTGAGAACTAGACCTGCTGGTGGCTAAGGAATGGCCAGAATTTGTTTGATATTTGATTTTAAGGTGTATATCCTGTCTGGGGGCAGACAGACTATGCAATTGGCTGTGTCTAGACCTGCTCCTATAAAGTCCATCAGCTGTACTGGATGAAGCTGTGATTTCTAAATGTTGATTGTGATGCCCAGGGTAGGGACTAGGTAACATAAATAGTCCCCAGCTTGTACAAGTAGATGCCTGGTTGATGTGACAGGACCCAGTCATCTGGATAAGGAAACGCATTGAATCCATGCAGCCTAAAGTGAGTTGCTATTACTGCCATGCATTTGGTGAACCCCTTGGGGCCTGTGGTGAGACCAAAGGGAAGTATTCTGAACTGATGACTGGCCCCCAGCCGGAAGCAGAGAAACTGTCTGGAGTGCCTGTTCATTTTGATGTGATAGTACGCATCCTGAAGGTCGCTCTAGCACATCCAATTGTCTTTTCGTAACAGTGGTAGACTGGACTGAACTGTGACCATCCAGAACTTCACATTGTCTATGGATTTGTTTAGTAATGTTAGGTCCAAGATTGGTCTTGGGTCTCCTGTCTTCTTTAGCACTAAAAAGAACCTTGAGTAAATTCCAGATCCAGGTTGGTCTGGTGGGACCCTCCTGGATGACTCTTTTTCTAGCAGCTTTGTAATTTGTAATGCTGCTTCCGCCTCTGGTTTCCCTTGTTTTGGTCTTTGGAAAAAAATGAAGTGGAATATCCTCTGGATATGGGGTCTATATTAGTACATCGAAGTATTACTACTTCGTATGTACTAATATCGAACCCATTGCATCGAAAGCTGAAAATAGCGAAGCTGCAGAATATCGAATACTTTCCTAGGGAAAGTATTCGGTGGGCCATTTTTACAGCTTCGCTATTTCCTCGACTGTGGAGCAAAGGTTACGGACCGGGCCAAAGTAAGTGTGCAAATGAAGGTGAGTGTGCGATAGGGACGTTAGGGAATGGGTAAGGTGAGTGTGCGATAGGGACTTTAGGGTTAGTGAGCGGGTAAGGTCAGTGTGCGGTAGTTACGGAACTTAGGGCTAGGGTTGGGTTAAGGTAAGTGGATAGCTAGTAGTGTATGTATGGTTTAGTCTAGGGTTTTGTGAAGTGTATGTGTGTGGATTATGTATTTTGGTGTGCTTGTGTTGTGTGTATGTTTGTTGGAACAGCAAATCTTTTCCCTGGGAAAAAATTAGCTGTTCTGAGTGTTCGATGTTGTGGTGTTTCAAGTGAAATGTTTCGATATTAGAACATTCAATGTAGTAATACTTCGATGTTCTAATATAGACCCTGGATATGATCCTTTGCAATCAACAATCATTTGTAATGGCTAACCAGGCATTTGGGTGCAAGGATAAGCATCCCCTGAATGCCTCCAGAGAGGGACAGTCAGGCAACTTCTCAGGACCACTGAAAGGACCCATCTGAGAAGGAATTTTATCATTCTTGATTTTGCGGACCCCCTCTGCCGCAAATATGTCTTCTACCATTATAGTTGTTTCTCCATCTGCCTCTGGGAGGAAAACCTCCCTGTGATTCCTGAAAAGGATCTTAAGACATTTTTGAACCACAATTTTTAACCACCATGCTGGTTCTTGAAGAAAGGTCATTGCATGGGAGATAAAACAGATTCCGATGGCAAGGTCTTTACATCCCTCTCACTATGAGAGAATGTCTCTTTAATAGTGGGGCCAAACAACGACAATCCATCAAAAGAAACACTGATGAAAGATGCCTTGAAAGGTTCCATGAAGTCACACAGCCACATTCAAGCATGACGCCTTATAACAATGACTGAACCGGCAGTCCTTCAGATACTGTCTGCAGCATGTCAGATTAGCCTCATGGACACACTCGAGACATACAGTAGGGTGGCCAATCTAGAGGAAAAGGTTTTCTTTTCCTCTGCAGACATGAATTCTAGGGCAGAGCTGGACAGTTCCTTAATTAAGTTCCTCTGTAGTCTGGTGAAATGTGCCAGACAATTCAGTGATTGCAATGTGAAAGTCACTGATGCACACACCCGCTTCTCAAATATGTCCAAAGCCCTAGACTCCCTGTTAGGGGGATGGACAGAGGTGCTCTGTTCAGCTAGCTTTTGAGTTGCTGCCACAACAACCATGGCATCTATGGGGGAACCATTTTCCAGTGCTGCTTATCTAATGGGGCACTGAGGATCTCTCAGCTCTCTTTGGAATGTGTTCCAGAGTGTCCAGCTCCTTCCATACCCTGTGAGAGACAAGGTCGATAAGGTCATTGGGGGGGGTCACCCAAGATGCAGATGGGCCAGACCTGAAAGCCTCCAGAAACACCGCCTCTGAGGAACGGCATTTGGTACACCAACCATCTCTCTGGCACAGGATTTCAAGTTGGAGCTCTTGGGGAACCTTCCCCTTCAAAGTCTGTATTTTCCGTCAGTGACTCCTGAGGGGGAATCCAAGTGCTTCCTCTTGTACAGTCTCCTTCGAGGGACTTCCTCTGTATGATGTTATGACGAGGTGTCATAAGAGATGGAGAGCTCCCCAGGAGCTGCTCGGAAGCTCTTAGGTCTGTCTGTCCCTGAGGTGGGGGATGAGCAGGATCAGATGCATAAGTTATAACAGGAATAGGATGAGAAGGAGGTACAGTCGAAGCAATTCTGGGCTAGGAGAATACCCTCTCCACCAATTCGAATGCAGAAGAACCCGGAGAGGCCAAAAGCAATCTCTCCTGAACTGTGGCTCTAGCAGCAGACAACTCCAAACCCTCATGGATTCCCTGTCCCGAATGGGGGGGGTCAGAGCTGAGCCGTCAAGTGCCAAGGCTCTGAGGGAAACTGACAGCTCTGAAGACCTTGGAGTTGAGGACATTTTTTCGGTTCCGATGCCGATGCTTCTGCTCCAAGATCCATTGTGCTCCAACAGAGTTGGAGCCGAATGGATCAGAAAAGCTGTCAGAAGAAAGAAGGGCCATCTGGTCCAATGTATCAACTCTGGTTACCTCCGGGTCCAAGGGCTCTGAAACAGGAGGTCAGATTGGAGGAGAAGTAATCAAAGGTAGGATGGTGGCTCATGGAACCTGTGGGGGATGAAGCAGGCAAAACCCCCATCTGTATGTGCGTGACCTGAGGAATCTCCTCATCATCCTGTCCACCTCTGCTTCAGAAAGGCTCCTTGAAGATCTGACAGAGGATGACACGGAGGGAGGTCTGGAAGACTTCTTTGGCATCCCTTGAAGAAAGGAAACCTCAAGGTAAGAGATATGACCTCCAGGAAGGGACTAGGAGTCTGGTGCAGAGGAGATGGCAATAATAATATCTGTGTTGGATCCAGAGGCCTAGGATCTGACAGTTTTGGCCAGTGGGTAAGAAGTAGCTCTTTTTCACAGAGACCAGGCAGGAGAGTGTTCTGTACTCACTAGGCTCCTTAAGCTTTCATGTAGGGGTTTGAGCTCCTGATCCTCTAAGATGGACCAGCAACAGAAGCAGGTTGAGGAAGAAGACCCTTTAGAATTACCTTGTTGCATCATTTCACAAGAATTTGGGCACTGAAACCTGCACAAATATCATAAGTCACATTCAAATAACTTAGCCCCTAGGCAGTAAAAGTACAGTTTTGTACCTACCATAAATGTAGATGTTCGAAGATCCACATTGCTGCAGTCCTTACACTTGGGTAGTCCGCTGTCCTCGGTCGGCCCGAATATCAAAGTATAAGGCTGACGTCGGTCAAGGCGCATTTGACTGACATCAGGACGTCAGGGTACAAATGCGCATGACCGACGTCATATCCTCAGTCTTTTCTTGCCCCAGATGTCAGAAGACCCTGAAAAGAAAGGTCAAAACCAAAAGACAGCAAACAACCAACCAACCACCCTTGCACTAATAATATGTACAATATATACAATATACACCATATTGACAACCCAACCCAACTACAGAGGGGAAGGAGGGAGGGTAAATTGGACTGCAGCAATGTGGATCTTCGAACATCTACATTTATGGTAGGTACAAAACTGTACTATGTTCTTCATCTCACATTGCTGCAGTCCTTACACTTGGGTAGAATCCCAAAGCAGAGGTAAGGGAGGATGGCAAAACTATAAAGAAGCAGGAGCTGCCAAAATGCCCTGCAAAATAGCAGTGGCAAAACCAGCCCTAGATTTAGAGTAAAGTGGAAGGTGATAATGCCTAGAGAAAGTATGCACTGAACTCCAAGTAGCTGCCTCCAAAATATCTTTAGTTGCCACCCCTTAAAAAGCTGTCAAGTGGCAGTAGCCCTAGTGGAATGAGGCCTAATCCCAGCTGGAATCTCCTTGCCATGATGGGAATAACAGAAAGCAATGCAAAACCCAATCCACTTAGAAATAGTTTGTTTTGACACAGGCTTGCCCTGAGAACTCAAAGCAAAAGAAACAAATAACTGCTGAGACTGCCTGAACCCTTTAGTTCTGTCCAAATAATATCGCAACTGCCTGTGTACATCTAAAGTGTGCAAAATCTTTTCCCCTTTATTTTGGGGATTTGCATAAAAGTAGGCAAATGAATAGTTTGGTTTAAAGCCACACTAGAAACCACTTTAGGCATAAAGGAAGGATTAGTACGTAAAGATACCCTATCCTTATGGAAAATTAAGAAAGGCTCAACCGCCATAAGGGCCTGCAATTCAGAAACCCTTCTTGCAGAGGTAATGGCTAACAAAAAGCAGTTTTCCATGATAAATATTTCAACTCGGTAGTAGCTGCAGGCTCAAAAGGTTGTAGAGTGAGTTTCTCCAACACAAAATTGAGATCCCAAGCAGGAGTAGGAGCTCTACGTGGGGGTCTTATATTCTTTGCCCCTCTAAGAAATTGCTTGAACAAAGGATGAGAAAACAATGGTGGATCACAATCATAGTGAGCCGAAATTGCTGCAGCATGAACCTTAATAGAAGAGAAGGACAAACCTTTGTCCAGTAACTCAGTAAGATATTGAAGAGCCACACTTAAATTAGGCTCAGAAACATCGAAATCCTTTGCTGCACTCCAAAATAAAAATCTCTTCCATTTATCTGCGTACACTTTCCTTGTACTAGGCCTTCTAGCTTCCAAAATAACATTCAAAACTTGCTGTGGAAGTTGAGACCCACTATGGTTCAAAACAGAATATGCCAGGCTGTTAGGTGAAGAGAGTGAAGCTTGACATTGAGCAAATGACTGTCCTCCTGAGACAAAAGGTGTGGAATCGAAGGCAAAGGCCATGGAGGCTCCCGTACCAGACTTCGCAGTAATGGGTACCAATGCTGTCGAGGCCAATCTAGAGCTATCAAAATCATCCTTGGCTTGTCCTGTCTGGCCTTTAGTAGTACCTTTGGGAGGAGAGGCAGAGGTGGAAAGGCATACACATGAAGATTGCTCCAATTGAAAGAAAGAGCATCCACTTTCCAAGCTGTGGGATGAAACCTTTTCGTGCAAAACTTTGGCAGCTGGTGGTTTAGTGGAGAAGCGAACAGATCTATGTCTGGAGTTCCCCATGACACTGTCAATTTCTGAAATACATGAGGATCCAATTTCCACTCGTGAGGATCCATAATTCGCCTGCTCAACACATCTGCTAAGGAGTTCTGTGCTCCGGCAGAAACCTTGCCTGAAGATTTAGCTGTAAACTGAGAGCAGTCTCCCACAAAATCATTGCTTGCCTGCATAGAGGATAAGAATGTGTTCCCCTTGCTTGTTGATGTACCACATGACAGTTGTGTTGTCTGTTAGAATCAACACCTGCCCTGGAAGAAGTAAATCCTTGAAAGCTATTAATGCAAACTGGACTGCTAACATCTCCTTCAAGTTGATATGTAGATGTTGTAGTCTGGCAGGCCACTTGTCTTGTATCCACTTTCCATTCAGATGAGCTCCCCAAGCTTTGTCTGAGGCATCTGTCGTTAGAATCTGACTCGCCTCTGGCCGGGTCACAGAGAGTCCCTTGTTTAGGTGACATTCCTGAGCCCACCACAACAATTCCTTTTGAATGCAAGGTATTATTTGAATGACAGTGTCCAGATCCTGGCAGTGCTGTGTCCATACATTTTTGAGATACCATTGTAGCTTCCTCATATGCAGTTTGGCATTGGGAAGCACCAGAATACAAGATGCCATGAACCCCAAGGCTTGAAGGACTGTCCTTGCAGTCAGCCTGGACTGATGAGACAATTGATGAAAGTAAAGGGAAAGATTCTTTTGTTTGTCCGGGGTCAAAAAGGCCATCTGGGATGCTGTATTCAGTCTTACACCCAAGCACGTCCTGAGAGGGTACTAGACTGGACTTTATTTCGTTCACAGAATACCCCAGGCATCTTAGCACTGCTATCACATATTCCAAATGATGAAGAAGCTCGTCCCTTCCTTGAGCCAGAATCAGGCAATCGTCCAAATAAGGATAGATCTGTATTCCTTTTAGCCTGAGGAAAGCTATCACTGGAGCCAGAACTTTCGTGAACACTCTGGGCGCAGTAGATAAGCCAAAGGGCAATGCAGAGAACTGATAATGAGAAGTCCCAGCCCGAAAACGCAGATACTTCCTGCAACTCAGTCTGATAGGAACATGAAGGTAAGCCTCCTTGAGATCCAAAGTTACCATCCAATGATCTTTGCCCAGCAGAGGTAAAAGCTGTTGTAACATCAACATTTTGAACTTGGGAATGTCCAGATAAGTGTTGAGGATAGATAAATCCAAAATTGGTCTCCACGTGTTCCCTTTCTTTGGTACTAGGAACAGGCGAGAATAAAATCCTAGGCCCACTTCTGGCATAGGGACCAGCTGTATGGCCCCTATTTGAAGTAACAGAGAAATTTGTTTGTGAGCCTCTATTCTTTGCTGAGGAGGAACGTCTGGCATGCCTTTGAAAGGAGGCAAGGTATGGAAATAAAACCTGTAACCGTGGTGTATGATAGCCAATACCCATCTGTCTTGGGTAATTAAACTCCAATTTTCCTTGAAAAGTGCCAACCTTCCTCCCAAAGGTGCTGCCAGACGAGAAGGCTCTGGCAGCTGAAAAGGTAGGTCATTGGGTCTGTTTACGAAAGGACTGACCCCTGCCCTCACCCGAAGACTGTGCAGGTGACCTGTTCTAGGCCTGAAAGAGCCCTGAGCTCTGCCCCTACCACGTCTAGATCTACCCCTAGACTGGGAATCATAAGAAGGATACGTCCACCCCTTGGTAGGCCAATTTCTACTAAACTTCGGAGGCTGAACCTGCAAAAAATCTTTAACAGTCTGCATAGACTTAGCCTTGTCTTCCATTTTCTTTAAGACTGCCTCAACAGGAGAACCAAACAACACATCAGATTGTAAAGGAGCATCTAAAATCCTTGTCTTAACATGGTCAGATAAATTCTGATCCCTCAGCCAGGCGTGCCTGCGAAGAACTGACCCAGTGGCAGCCACCCTAGACGAGGCCTGTACAGCATCAAAACCACATTGCAAAGAATGCTTACCCACCTGTTCAGAAACATGTACTAAATCTTGTAACTCTTTACACTCAATACCTTCCGCCAGAGCATCTACCTTAGACTTCAATTGAGAAAGTAGATAGTTTTGGTATTTCAACATGTGAAACTGGCAATTCAAAGCCCTCATAGCTAGGGTGGAAGAAGTATAAACTTTCTTTCCCCATCTATCCAAAGCCCTGGCCTCTTTATCTGGAGGAACCGGATTCTTGACAACAGAAGCCTTAACACCCTTAGGCCCCTGACTAACAGTTTCTGGGTCAGCCCTAGGACTCTTAAAAAGATACTTATGAGCTTCAGGCACCCTGTAATACCTATCCGGTTTAACAGGAGCAGGAGGCAAAGAATCAGGATTAAGAGAAGCCTCTGCAAACACATCTTCCACAACATCCAGAACAGGAGGTATAGCCAAAGGCCTATGCTGGGGTAAAAACAAAAATTCCCTAAGCCTTTTCCTGGAATCAGAGAAGTCCTGACCTTCCCACTTAAAATGCTCCCTCATGGAATGAAGAGTCTCTGAAAAAGAAAAATCCTCAGGAGGAGAAGCAGAAGGAGTAGAATCATCCACATCAGAATCAGAATAAGGAGAATACTCCTGCAGGTCTTCAGCCGAAGACTCTGAAACATCCGAAGCCTGCTCAAAACTTCCTAGCTCAGGTTCCACCCTAGGTCTCTTATCAGGAGGGGGCAAAGAACCTCTAATCAAAGTAATCAAATCTTCTGCCATTTTAAGCATATGCTTCTTGGGCACAGATCCTGAAGAACTAGGGGTGACACCAACTGAAGCTAAACCTGGCCTGCCTCTGGGAGAAGCCTTGGGAACAGAAGGAGAGGGCCTAACCACCCTAGGAAGGGAGGGGAGTACAGTAACCTGAGAAGCCCCTTCAGCCTGACCTGCCTCCTGAGAGGCCACATCCTGCAATAACAAAGTCTCTCCCTGGGACTCCAGAGAAACCACCGGCGGAACCACCGGCTCCACCGACACCTCTAAAGAACCGGCGTCCGGTACGGACGGCTCTTCTAGCCTAGGCTTAGCTGCTTTGTCCTTGCGCTTCTTGAAGAAGCGGGCGGAGCATCTGACGGCATTTTATAATTGCACCGCTTCCCGAAGACTAACCTGGCACAATCTAACCTTCTCTTAATAGTGCGCTTATTGAATCTAGCACAAGAGCGACACCCAACAACGTCGTGCTCAGGCCCTAAACAAGGAATACACAAAGTATGATAATCTCTATGCGGTATCTGTTTCCCACAAGAAATACAGTTATTCACTTTTTCTGACATCCGGTAAACCACTGAGGCAAGAAAAACTAAAATATTCCCCAACGGGGTACTTAGCCAACTTTGACTCGGTCTGAAACTCCGAATTAGAAAAATTTCAGAACGCCGAACGGCACTTGCAACGCTGCTTCTGCATCGGACCATGCGGCAAAAAAGACTGAGGATATGACGTCGGTCATGCGCATTTGTACCCTGACGTCCTGATGTCAGTCAAATGCGCCTTGACTGACGTCAGCCTTATACTTTGATATTCGGGCCGACCGAGGACAGCGGACTACCCAAGTGTAAGGACTGCAGCAATGTGAGATGAAGAACATCACACTACCTGTGGGCATCAGACTGAGGAATACTCGGCTCACAGGAAGTGCATTTTTTTTTGTCTGGTTTATCAGCCATGACTAACAAAAACAATTTTCAAAGAGATGAAGAAGCTCTCTCTCTCTTTTTTTTTTTTTTTTTTTTTTTTTTTTATTTAGTAGACAAGGAATACATGAAAGAAGGAAGGAAAACTACAGGCAATTGCAGGAAGAGATATACCCAAAGGTATAACAGGTGCTAATTGCCTAAACGGAGAAACCCGAAAATAATAAAGATTGTAAAAGGGTAAGAAAGGGTGAGAGACTACAAATAAGTGCCAGGAAAGGGTATTAAAGTTAGTATGAAATCACTCACAACCCACAATGAGCTACAAGAGAGGAAATCTCAACTTGCTAGAAGTGTGGCAAATGAGATCTGAGGTAATTTGGAGGACAGGGGCAATATGAGTAAGGGAGGAGCTTGAGAGACGGATCCTAAGCTATAAAAAAAAAAGCAGCCAAGTCAAATCTGCGGTTTGGATCCAAACCCACAGGCTGAGGAAATATGAAAATGATATCAGATTAACTAGTTTCAGCTAGTTGTTCTATAAGACCAAAAAACCCAGCACAAGAACGCAACAGAATATGAATAATACGAACCAAATGAAGCACTAAAACAAAAGACTTGCAATAAAAAACAGCTTTAATGACAACTAAGAGAAACAGTAAGCGCTTTGCAATCAAAGACTGCTTCTTCAGTATGGTCTGAAGAAACGATCTTTTATTGCGAAAGAGCTCACCATTTCTCCTAGTTGTCATTAAAGTTCTTTTTTATCGCAAGTTTTTTGTTTTAGTGCTTCAGTTGATTCATATTATTCCTATTTGTCATGTTCTTGTGCTGGGTTTTTTGGTCTTGTTTTGTTTGTACTGTACCCTTGCACAGTTTATTACCAGTGACCATTTATTTTTAATAGTTGTTCTGTGAGTAAAGTTCTGAAATCTTGAGTATATTTCCATTATTTCATAATAAAAGCTCAAAACATTTTTCCCAAAACATATACCCTTTGGCATACTCCAAACAATAAGGACAACCAACTTGTCCTTATGCTGGTCCTACTTCAGCGCACTCACGTGAAACTGTATCCATGGAACCTTAACTGCTATAACATCAATTGAAAAACAGAGAAGATTTAAACAAAAGAATAGCTGCACTTCTCTACATGTATCCTGCCTACAGTTTATACATTTTTCTTTCCCACTATACATGTGCTTGTTACCGCCTTGACATGGTCATTTGTTAACTGTGGGTGCAGCATGGCTTAGTGCACTATGATTGAAAAACCAGTGAGTATGCACTTTTTTTTTAAAGCAATGACTGCCTTATTTTAACAGTAAGAGGAAGGTTACTCCACAAACAGGGAAGGCATCGTGTAATGTACGTCACTTTTTTACTATTTTTATTCATCTTTTCATGTTAGGTTCCCTGACCTTATGTTAGCTCCCCCCAGGAGAATGCTCCAGGCATAGACTCGTGGTGCCAAGTGGCTTAACTGTGGGCTCCAGAGCACAATGTGTCAAATCAGCAAGGTATAAAGCAGTAAACAATCTCTTTGGAAATCACATGGGCTACAGAATTTTATTTGGTATATACACAAAGGTCAATGTTAAAATGTTATCTAACACTGTTCCTAGATCTTTAATAAATGTGTGCGTGTATATATTATGTACAAATTATACCTCTCTCTATATATAAATATATATATATATATATATATATATATATATATATATATATAAATATACACACACACACATACAAAGAGAGATATAACTATATTGATAAATATATGATTTGACCATTTACTCTCTAACCATAGCTTATGTTGGGTCTCACACATATACTTCTATGTAGTCACACCCTAAATGCATCTTGGCTGGTGGGGTGGGGGTGGGGGGGTTTACAAGGTGAAGGATTCTATAGACCCGCTACAAAGTCCATCTACCCAACTTTGGAGAATTTACTTTTTTTACGAACATTTTTGTAACTAACAAAATTCCAAGAAGCAAACTGCACAGCTGATGAGTGGGTCCGAAACCAGATATCTGATATCATCTCTTAAGAGAAGAGACGGTCCTGCAAACAATGGCAAAACTCAACTGAGTGCTGGGATCCAACTATGATGCTCAGTAAGCTAGGAGACGTCAAAATAGCTCAGTTATCCTCCCTACATCAAAAAACTGCAAGCCTCTGTTAATAAATTCTTGTCAGCACAGAAAGGTGGAGGCTGAAAATATTCTTAGTACTTAAGAGTACTTCACACAAGACAACACAGCTGAATGCTTTCTAAGAAGAAAGCAGATTCACTAAAAAGGCAATATTGCAAAGTAAAGAGTGGACTAAAATAATTAAATCACGTTTCTTCCAACAGAATGCAGTACATTCTGACAGGCATCTTCCATCAAAGGGTGTGCAAAATAAAAATAGAAAAAAGAAAATACAACTGTTTAAGTAAACTTACCATAACACAGTAGATGTTTGAATGATCACTGCTGCTGCTGCAGAATTAGCTATGTGGGTTATATCCTGCCAGGGTTATAACAGCTGGACAGCTTTTAAAGTTTCAGGGCACCTTCCACATGTCCAAACTGTCAGGCAGCTCAAGCTGAGCTGACTAAAACACAAGTTTGAGTGCCAGGACTTTCACAGTTTTACTGCCACTAAAGAGTCCACTCCTTCAAGGCTTTCGAGGATCGACAATTGGCTTAGTGCTGGGAGGAAAAACTTCCATTTTCTTAAATAGTGTTTGTGCTTTATCACGGTCTTCTTCAGGAAAGTTACTTTAAAGCTAGGAGTTGTGTAATGGACTGCCAAGAGACTACCATACTTTTAAACCAGATCACTCTTTTTTCTGTCAGTTTAAAAGTTGTGTAAAGTAACCAAAAAACATTTTTTTCCTGTGGAGAAATTGTGTTTGTTTTACTTTAAAAGTACCTTTTAAAGACTAGTACTTTTTACCACCATTTACTGCTCATCTGCCCCAGGAAAGAAGCACCATTTTTGGCTTGACCATGGAACAGACAACTAGTCCCACAGTTGGTCCTTCTTTCAGTCACAAATAGAAAACCTTAAGCAAACAGCCTTTGCCAACATAACAGGCTAGTGGTTTGCCTCAGCCACAGGTGGGTGACCGCTGTGGCCAAGTGTTGTACCTCATACCACTCATCTTTTTCCCTGGATCCCTCTGGTGCAGTACACGTATATCCACTATGAACTAGGGGTTAGCCATGTCCTCTATGGCTGTTAGACTCCCCACAGTGGTCAAGGGACAGCTACTCTTGTCAGTCCTGGGAGAGGGAACAGGGAAGTTTCCCCTGTTCTGTCAAATGCCGTGCCCATTCCTGGGAAAGCTGCTGCTGCTATTAGTAACATGGTTAGGTCCATTTTTACTTTCAAAAACAAACAAAAATAAGCATGTGTCAACTACTCAAACTTCCTTAGGCAAGAATAGTTTACTGGGTCTGGCTCAGGGTTTAATTCAGACTATTCTAGCAATAGTTGGCCATTACATCCTTGGCAGGATATAACCCATATATACAGCCAAGGCTACTCCAGCAGTGATCAATATGATGAACATCAAGTGACACATAGAAAAAGAAAGCAGTGATGGAAGGGAGCACAGGTAGAAAGTAAAGTTTCATACAGCATGCTGCAAATTAATGGGAGTGCTATACAAGGATGGAGAGTCATATCGGCAATCAAATTTCATGTTTTTTTTCACAGCCAAGTCATGCTACAAATGCTTCAAGCTAAGCAACAACAAATTACATCAATGGACTTTGAAACATCACCAGTAGGTGAATGACAAACATTCTGCATTTTTTTTTGTTTACAAGCAGACCATATATAGCTGTAACAGAACTAAAAAAACAGACCTTACAAGAAGAAAACTACAGACTAGATTTGTCTTCCAAACATACAGGATGATGGAATATACATGTGCTAAGAGGGAGTAATTTGTGGTATATCAAGTGTTAATAAGATGCAGAGATTTCAGTGTTGAGCTTTACAAACACTTTTCCATTGTCTTTAAAACCCAAAGCTCTAAACAATATAACTTCTCTAATGTTCTCCAAGTTAGCTAGTGTGAATAAATCACATCTTTCTATTCAGAGTTCCTCCTCCCACTTGCATTAACTTGGGATAACTTCAGGCTGGATAAGACAGTTTAGTGGATACTGTGAAGAACAGCAGGCAATCTTGTACACCTGTATCCATCCTCCTAAAGCCCATGTCTGCATAATGTGCAACTCAATGTGTCGTTCAAGCGAGTCAAATTTCCCAGACTGCTCATGAAATCCATCAAGTATGCCTTAGTGGAAGTTAATGGAAAAATGCTATTTCTTAAGAGACTCTCCACTAGGAAGCCTAAACATTGTATTATGGAGCAATAAATATTACCAAAATTTACAACTTGGAGATTCTTCCAATTTTTCCACAAATACGACTTTTCTTACTTAAGTAAAAGAAGTAAAACAGTGCACAAAGCCACACACAAAAAAACACCCAAACAGAACATATAACACTTTTAGCATTACACAAAAAAGTTTACAGTAAATGTTGAAGTGGAATCTGTCTTACGTTTAGCTTGCACATAGAAGAACACTGGCTCTGTCCAAGATCCATTTCCCGCTAATGAGATGGCCTGAACACGAGCCGAATAGTTTCCAGGATCAAGGCGAGTCAGCCTTGCTCCACCATGGACTGCATAATCTTGTCTGGGGACACACTCATTTCTTTCCTAAAGAAAAAAAAAGCACATTACAAACAATGTACCACTGCAGACTGATCATTATAAAAAGACCAATGTCCATTGTACATACTGACACACTGTGAGAGCATTAAGAATTAACTAAATGGACTTTACTATAGGCCAAGTTTGTCTTCCAGCAATCCAGACCTCAAAACTGCCTTAAATCACTTTATTAATGGTACAAAGTACTACTTTTACACCTAACTTAAAAGTTCTGATTAAAATAGAAAAAAAAAACGTATCTACTTATTATTGTATAAAAGAAAAAATCCTTCCCATTCCATCCATTTGCACATTCAGCACCCTTAACACCACCTTTAAATACATTTTCAAGTCAGCTCATTAATAACTGTGGTTCCCCTTAAACATCTTGGTTGGGAAGTCTAAAACTTCTAGATTACATCAAACTCTTGGTTAATGTTTACTTAATTCTAAGATAACTTTGTTCTGAATACAAAACTGTTTTCTTATGCCTCTTACAGGTTTCCAAAATCACAGTGACATTAATCATTTACTATCAAGTACAGGCGGCAAGCCTGAGATTTTCAAAGAGCCGTATCAGAGACCAGTGTAATTTCTAGCTCAGTTACTAGAGCCTTTAAAGAGCTGAGCTGAAGCAGTTAATGAAATGGGGAAAAAATTGTAATGCACCATACCTACAAACACTGCCTGACAAATACTTATTTTTTCTCACACACTTCACAAAACAGGCTATACTTTTACTATAGAAAGAGGCATGTTTGAAAACTTCTTCAGCAAAAGGCATGTTCATAGTCTGTCAGCATCTTAAGTTAATAGTATTAATATTTAAAGTGTCCCTGATTATTTCTGCATTTGTCCCTGATCCCAGAGGGAAGAGATTTAGAAAGCTCTACTTGCAGCTTGCTGACATCTTTACTTCTACTGCCACTGACACAGGACACAGCATACATTTACATTAAAACATCTTACTGCTTAAACCTCTCAAGTATCACAACTTTCAAGGTTTTCCTTCCTGATTTTGGTTCATAATTTTCCACTATCCCACCTAAAACTGGTGAATTGGGGAGAAAAGGTGAATTACATACAAAAAATACTAACAATAATTAAAGTTACAGAACTTTATCACTTCAGAAAATGCATGCTAATTCGCACTCTGTTATTCTGTCAGCTTCTCAAGTTAAATGAACGAACAATTTAAAATGTGCTCTCTCTTGTCTAATTATTTAAGCATCTGTTCTCGATTCTGGAGCTACAGGTTGAAAGCTACACTACTGCTTTACAAAAAATAACAGAGAGCTCATCCATCAGCTTGCCAGTCTCTGCACCCCATCTGCCATTAACTGCATAAATTACCTCCTTACTGTCCAGAATTTCTAATAATTAAATTTCATACCCTTCAAAAAATACATGTCAGTGTAAAATCTACCAAAAAGGACAGCACAAAATCAAGAAAACCAGGAAAATGATGCAGAAAACAATTCAGCACAGGTATCACTCCACAGATATTTATTAAGCACTTTCGTCTAAAATAAATGTCAGACTTCTTCAGAATAAAATTACAAAGAAATCACTGACTTCAAATACACAACTCTCCCCTCTCATTGGTCAAACACTCACATAAGGACACTCCCTTAATGAGCTCTTAAACAAAACTCAGTTATTTAAAACCAAGACTATATAAAACCATACAACACCATAAAAATATGTAAAAAAGGAAATACAAAAAACAAGCAATAAATTATAAAAAATACACAGATTTTAACTTTAGCAAAGGTCCCACAGACATTCTGTCATTAAGACCAGGTGATTCACAGGCATTGGTTTTAATCTGTCACGTCAACTCTTGATACTTCAGGAAATCATCAGTGGGGGTCCCACTCTAGGGCCCAAATCAACATGGTCAATAGCACAGAACATAACCTTGAGAGTGGAACAGATTTTAATATGTCTATAAAGGGCGTTATTCTCATTTTTATGCCCTATATCATACATGTGCTGATAAATCCTTTGTCTGAAAGCCCTCTTGGTCTTCCCCACATAAAAATAGTCACAGGACTGGCACACAGATACATGTACCAGACCCTTGGAGTAGCAATAGTATTTTTAGATGGTTTAATAAAACCAAAATTCTTGATTTTAATTTCTCTTTATTAACTAAAAATGGGCACTGTGGGCATCTCCCACATTTAAAACACCCACCTTTTGTTGGCATAACAGAGTTTTTCTCCAACAGCCCCTTAAAAGAAATGTCCTTTTTGTAAACAATAGCTGGCTTGTTGCCCAATAGACCGACAACTGTGGGATCCATTCTAAAACTTATCCAATATTTCATAATCTCTTCAATATCATAGAAGTCTATATTAAAGGGCAAAATTAGAGCTTTATGTAATTGACAGACTTCAGGGGGTGGTCCATCTGGTGTGTTACTTGAAAGATTAGAGTTGCTTTGGCAACTTCGCCTGGATGCTTGCCATTATCCAGACTTAAATGACTTAATATCTATTTTATGTATTTTAAAATTAAAAAGTTTACTTAGATAGGCTAGGAAACTTGTAGACCTATTGGCAGAATTTACATCAATAATGTTTATATATATATATATATATATATATATATATATATATATATATATATTTTTTTTTATATTCACATATGTATTGAGTGTATATATTTTGTAACACTTCTTAAGTATATATGTATGTATATATATATATATATATATATATATATATATATATATATATAATTATTTAGTAGTATTTTTACACTAGTAGTAGTATGAATTTAAGCTGGGGGAGGGGTTTTATTGTGAGTTATTTATTTAATCAACTGAATACTTGCATTTTGTGCATTTGCACTATTTAAACATGACTTATTTCTGCATTTTTTTATCTGATGAAGTGTCACTATCAGAAGAGACGAAAAGCAGTGAATTTCAAGTGCATTTGCTTAATTAAACATATATTTTATTCCTGGAGACGTAGTTCAGTTTGTTTCAGTGGCTTATTCGAATTTTGATTGGTTGGTTGTTCCTTTTCGCTAGTTTGTAAACTTGATGTTAGTATTAAGAATGATTTGCTGTTTGAATAAAAATTTAGAGACAATTGTATTTTTCATGATCTCGACAATAACTTAAATGCATTAAAAAATAGGAAGGATAGAAAGTTATCCAGGGACAAACTTGATTATGACAATGGGAAGGCCTACCTCGACCCCCCTATGGGACAATAAAGCCAGTTTTAAGACAGACTAGAAAGGCCTCAGGATGCTGAAGTGAATGATAATTTTAACATTTCTCAACAAGATGCCTCTTCAGGCTCACCTCCTTCGAAGAGAATAACGAATAATAAACCAATGGGGTGGGGGACAGGGGAATTGGAACCATGGACAGGCATCATACCAAGATCAACAGAGAGGGAGGGGCAGGAGAGGGTGGAGACAGAGACCCTCCTATTACAGATAGAATCAAATATTGTGGATGGGAGATCTGACATCCCTGATTTAAATCTAATACATCCAAGACTTTTGTAATTGCTAAGTTTATTGATTTGAAAGTCAAACATGTACTTAACCAACGGGCCACCCTTTATAAGGATTCCTGAGTTAAGATCAGCAGGGACATATACAATGATAATCTGCTAATGGTAACCATTGATATTTGTGATCTTTTCTCTGTCATATCCCATGATCAAAGAATAGAATGGTTCTATGCGTTTTTATGTAGTAACACTACTATGGGACACAATACTATATTGTCAATAAGAACCTGTATGGAACTAGTGTTGGAAAACAACGTCTTGACTTTTGATGGCCAGTTGTTCAGACAAAGATTGTGGGGGGGGCGGCCATGGGCACCTGTTGCGCACCTGTTTTTGCCAATATAGTTTTGGCACATTGGGAAGACCTTTTTGTTTTTAATTCACCATTCAATGATTGCTGGGCCTTATATGGCCATTACCTGGACGACATAGTGTTGTTTTGGAAAGGAGGTGTCGATAGATTAGAGTTTTTTTCAATATATTCATGAGACTACATCTTTTCTGAAGTTCACCATGTCTAATGATAAAGAAACTTAATTACTTGGATGTGACTATTAAGAAAAACTATGATAAAAAAAAATTCACCTCACATTTGTACAGGAAATCCACATACTCCAACTCTCTTTTGCATTTCTTTAGCTGGCTTCCTATACATCAAAAAAGAGCCCTAGTAAAGGGGCAGTTTTTTAGGCTAGCCAGAATGGTGTCGGGTAGTGATGATATATTAGAGGAATGTAGGGTTTTGACAGGCATGTTAAAGCGAGGAGGTTACCCAGACTCATTTGTGGGCAACATAGCTAGTGAGGTTAAGAGAAAAAGGACTGACAGGGTATTTAGGTCATTGCTGTACTTGGAAATTGATGGTACTCACAGGGCGGCCACCAGTGCAAGTGATGGATTTCATAAAGCTCTCATTTTGCCCTTTAATATAGACTTCTGTGATATTAAAGTGATTATTATGAAATATTGGAGAATTTTTAGAATGGATCTCACAGTTGCCGGTCTACTGGACAACAAGACTGTTTACAAAAAGGACATTTCTTTTAAGGGGCTGTTGGAGAAAAACTGTTATGCCAACAAAAGGTGGGGGTTTTAAATGTGGGAGATGCCCATTTACAGTTAATAAGGAGAAAATTAAAATCAAGAATTTTGGTTTTATTAAAACATCTAAAAAAATACTACTGCTACTCCAAGGGTGTGGTAAATGTGGCTCTGTGCCAGTCCTGTGACAGTGTTTATGTGGGAAAGACCAAGAGGGCTTTCAGATAAAGGATTCATTAGCACATGCATGATACAGAGCATAAAAATGAGAATAATGCCCTTTATAGACATATTACAATCTATTCCACTATTCCACTCAAGTTTATGTTCTGTGCGATTGACCATGTTGATTTGGGCCTTCGAGTGGGACCCACTGATTATTTCCTGGAGTATCGAGAGTTGAAGTGGCAGACTAAAACCAATGCCTGTGAACCACCTGGTCTTAATGACAGAATGTCTGTGGGACCTTTGCTAAAGTTAAAATCTGTGTATTTTTATAATTTATTACTTGTTTTTTGTATTTCATATTTTACCTTTTTTATGCTATTATATAGTTTTATATAATCTTGGTTTTAAATAACCGAGTTTTGATTAAGAGCTCATTAAGGGAGTGTCCCTATGTGAGTGTCTGACCAATGAGAGGGGAGAATTGTGCATTTGAAGTCAGTGATTTCTTTGTAATTTTATTCTGAAGAAGTCTGACACTCATTTTAGACGAAAGCACTTAATTATCAGTTTTTGCATTAGCCTGCATTTTCTGAAGGATATGAAGTCCGAAATTCAAGCGTCTATCATTATTTAAGGTTTGCAAACCTCATAACTTTTCCAGAAAATCACACGAGGAACAGACTAAAAATAAAAATGTGAGACAAAATTAGGGAGAGTCAAACATATGCTTTGATCTCTCAACCTCTTATGGCAAGAATCGAGGGGAAAAGTGTGAAAGGCTCAAAATCATGCGCAAATTTTAAGCTTTATTCTTGTCACCAAAGCAATGAATGAAAGGAAACCAATTCACACCACATTACCTTGACCTGGCCAAGCCTTTTGACACAATCCCCTACTCAGGTGTAGTACAAAAGATGAATAATCTAGGAGCAAAGACTTGCATCATTAGCTGGATTGCCAGCTTGCTCACAGGATCCAGGAGATCAAAATAGGGGAAGTTACCTCTAGAAAGAGACTAGTCACCAATGGAGTCCCCCAGGGTTCGGTGCTGAAACTTTTTCTGTTTGACATATGCATCTCAAAAGTAAAAGGAAATAACCAAACGGCTTTGGCTGACTAAGTTTTAGATGACTGCAAGCTAGGAGCAGTTACTGAATCCCCAAATGACTTAACCATCATGCAGGAAGCTTTGTCCCAAACAATAACTGGTACCAGAATCATGAATTGACACTAAACTCCAAAAAATACATTACTGTATCCTTTGGGAAGTCATTTACTCCAGGGAACTGCCAAAATGACAATACCCACTGAGAACTGACCCCAGTCATTTGGCATTTGGAAATTTTTGTGTACAGTGACCTAACTTTTGAAAAACATGTGCCCAGAGTCAAAGTCTTTCTATACTGCACAGCTTATAACCAAACTGATTGTGACTAGCTCTAGAGATGTTACTGTTCCCCTTTAAAAAGCCCTCATTAGGTCAATCATTGTATAATGCCCACTCTGGCATGTATCTGTCCAGACCCATGCAACAACTGGAATACCCACAGAGATACCTTACTAAAAATATACAAGTCCTAAACAACAGTTCGTGCATGGACCATCTCAAATATTTATCACTATACTCAGTATCCTACAGAGTGCTTAGAGGTGACCAAAGTCTGGCATACAAGGCATCATCCAACCTAAAAGTGATGGACATACTGAACATCAGCAAGTTAAATGGCATCAGAAATACTCAGTCCAGGTATCTAAACTGAATGTTGTGGAGAGATGGATATATATCACAGAAACTACCACTGTTCCAGAACAGACAATCCATTCAAGTAAAACAAAGCTCATCCCTGTCTATATTCAAATGCAACTTGGATCTAAGGATGGGGAATACAAAATGTACTCCAGGATTGCCCCTCATGCCACTAATAGATATAGAGGCAGCCCATAAATGCTATATCCCTTACATGAGTCTTCTCAAATTATTTATGGTATGATTACAGTTATTCTTACTAGGACTAATGTACAATTATCAGCCATGGGATAACTTAAGACCAATCAGGAAATGTAAATTCAAGCACCAAAAGGGAAATTGGCTAAGCTTAAAATGTCCTTCAAGTGAACCTATGTTGTGGTAGTAAACAGTTTTAAAACATTGCCCTTTTAGATCACTAAATGCCCCTATCACCCTCTGCCTCCCTAGCCTTCAACAGCTTCAGGTGCCTCTGTTGAAAGGTATGACTGTGGGTTACCAGTCCATCCACTGGCATTTAAATAAATTACAGTTCAGCCTGCAGCTTATTTACCGTTCTCCCTAATATTAAAACAAGTTACAAGCTTTTGTTTTAAATAAATGCTACTTACTGTAGTTGGATGTCCTGTCCTCCAGAAAGCTAAAAGGAACACTGTCCTTCACATTTCAAGCAAAAGCAAAAAAACAACATATGGTACCAGTCTACTGACTCCACGAAGCTTAGCTAAGGGTCATCCATCCTCAGGCTATTCCATGTGCTCTTCAAACAAACAGAAACTTCTCCCACTGGCTAGCAAGGAACTCCTCAGAGAACAGACTACAGGTCTTTTAAAAGATTAAGCTCCACAATGTTATCGCAAAGGATCAGGAAAGTAGGAATTTTCAGCAGCAGACAATCTGTTTAAACTGTTTTCCTAACAGCACTATGTACCACAGAACTGACTATAACTATTAGTGCTTCCTTATTTACAGTTTCCAGCCTGGACGTAACACAGAACAGTCAGAACCCGCAGGTCTAATATGAAGCTAAAAAAAGTTGAACAAGAGGAGGGCAGCAACTTAATGGCAAATCCCCCACTGAAAGTTCAGCCAATAAAATGGGAGTATCACAGACTGGACATAACCAAGAGCACTTGAAGCCTGTAGGTGCAGTCTGAAGGCAGCAAGAGAAAAGAAACATCTTGGCTTGGTCCTGGCTCTTTGCCTAGTCAGATCACCATCCAGAGCCAATCTTACTGTCAAGTTTGAGCCTGGCTTGAACCAACTTTCACATTAGTTACTAACTGCAGCAATTATGCAGTTATTTCTAAATTATGACAGTGGCAATTAACACCAAGTATGACACCTGTAACAGTAGGAGCACACCATGTTTACTCCTACGGCGCAGTTTGGAAAATGACACACACAGCTGACATTAAGCCCAAGAAGGACATTGGTAAAAAAATGAGCGTAGAGAATACAGTAATGAAATTGCTGTAGCCAGATTCAATTCCAAAGCTACTACATATCTGCCCGTGACTTTAGGTTAAAGGAACACCCCACCCTCCCTCCAAAGTAGTTAACATTATCCCAGAGATTTTTTTTTCTACATTCTATACTCTAGCTGTTGTTCAACGTACAGCTTTTGCTTTCATTTCTACTTGCTTCCCTGTCAAAACAGAGCAGAATGATGGTCCTGCAATTGCTTTTCTTACTCAGATCACATAATGTTTCAGAAAGGAATTTGTGTTACAGGTTAATACTAGGTTGCTGATCCAGAGGACAATCAGTAGCCTACACACAATACCCCAATTTACACCTATTTTGACCCCTTTTCAATGAGGGTTTGAAGGGACAGACCCAGGGCATATTTATAATTGTTCATATATTTGTCCGGCTTGTACTTAATGGTAAGGCAGTTACTTTGCTTTATATCCAAATCAAGTTTTATGCATACAAGTGTGATTCTCTGAGATAAACAGCTATCTCACCAGCAGACACCATTTACATTTTGATGGAATTTAAGATCCCTTGGTATTTAGGGTGTTATGAATTTTGCTCATGTGCAGGAGGTTGCATAGGACAGGATCATTCAAGACTCTGTTGGGTAAAGAGAGTTAACCTTGCAAGAGGTTATACGAAAGAGAAGAGTGACAGGGTTTTAACGTGGTCTGGGTAGATCAAAGGAGTCATGCCCTTGACTATCCGAGTGCAGAAATGTTGTGGTCTCTCAAGCTGGGTCATATGCATAAACAAGAACATACCAAATGGACCATTACAGTCCAGATAATGAAGCAGTAGAGAGTGATAACCTCCACAGAGCTGGAAGAAATAGTGCTGGTGATTAGTTTGTCTAAGTAAAACTATTTCCTAACAACACATGGTGATCAAAGGATTGTTTGTTGTCAGTAAAAGTGCCCAGGTTACTAATGAATGAGATGACATTCAAGGAGGTATCACCTATGTGACAGGTGCATGGGTGCCCAGTTTTAGGTTGTGGTCCAGGCACCACTAACTGGTGCATGCTGGTTCCTCCTGAAGAATATAGATTAATCAGATGGGGAGTTTGTGATACCTCCAAGTTTACAGTCAACTGCAGACTTGGTCAGCCATAGACTTCTGATGTCCACCTTGACATCACAGAAGTAAATACCAAAGAATGATCCTAGTAATGAACCAAGGGGGACACCACTGGTAACTGTTCTTTTCAAACAAGAGTATGCCTCACACACTAACAGACTAGATTTTTGCCAGTTAACCAGTTTACTATCCAGTGATAACACAGGATTTTTCATCTAGTTTAATTAGCTTATTAATAATGCCAAAATATGGAAAGGTATCAAAGGTCTTGGCCAAGTCCATGTAGGCAGTGTGAACCAGTTTGCCAGACTCTAATGCATTAGTGACTTGTTCAAAGAAGCCCGCCAGCTTGAGGAGGTAGGACTTGCCTTTAACAAATACAAACCAATTGTCCTTTGTTATAAGGTCCATGATTATATATTCTATTGCTTTGCAGATAAGGCTAGTGAGGCTTGTAGGTCTACAGTTTCCTAGATCAGTAATGGATACCCCTTATGGAGTGGGGTGGCTACTGCAGTTTTCCATTCTTCTGTCTTGAACCTAGTGGAGAGTCTGAAGTTGAATAGGATTAGTAGATAGTCTACCAGGCAGTGGATGGCAGTGAAAAGAAAGCAGCTTGACATATCAGAATCCATGGAGCTAGTGTTTTTGGCATTACTCTAAGGTGATCACAGGGTTGGTGTGAGTGTGCTAATAAGTCGGAGAAAGTTAGGGGAAGACAGGTGACTAAAGTTAGAGTTGAATTTCTCTGCAATATGTTGGCTATGTCTTCACGAGGTAAGTGTTACTGTTATATATTATCTCTGAGCATTGCTAGGCATCACCTCTAATATTACTTATTTATTTACATTTGTTGACCGGGAAAATCTGACTGGACACAGGTCCTTTTTCAGCAGAGGCCCGGGGAGAAAAGCAACAATTAATTACAAGCTACAAGAAATATAGGTAGGTTTTGTTTAACAATAGCAGTAAACAGAGTTCAAAATTAATTTATTTAGTTAAATGGTAGAACACTTATATCACTGGTGCCATAAAGACTAAAGTATTTTAATAGCTGAACTAGCAGCTATTACCCTTAAATAACAGTGGCTAAGATTACAGCTGAGATATAGGTTTACAAGCAATGTATTTGGCTGCAATCCGAGTTAGTTAGAGGGGTGGAAGAAACGGATTAGAGAGGTTTGTTACAGGGGCATGTCTAGTGCTCTTCTAGATGAGATTTTAGAGCAGCTTTGAAGTTAGTCTGTGATGACACAGACATAGTGTGAGGAAGGGTATTCCATAATTTTGCTATGGAGTAGGAGAAGAGAGCTTCTCCAGCAGAGTTCCTGGTTTTAGTTACCTGTAATTGATTTTTGTTGCTGGAGCGTAGTGGTCTTTTGGTATTATAGGGTTGCAGTAGATTTTGGAGGGAGGGGACTTTTAGAGGATGATTTAGTAGTTTGTGGGTGAGTGAGAGTTGGTACCATTGAAGGAGGTGAGGGAGTTCTACCCAACCTAGTTCAGTAAGTGAGGTGCAGTGGTGGCTATGGTAGTTTGTGCCAGTGGCAAACTTTGCTATTTTGTTGTAGCAAGCTTCGAGTTTACCTAACTCACTTTGCCTTAGGTTGGTAAATATTGGAGAGGCATAGAGTAGGGTGGAGATAAGGTGGCTATTTGCAAATGAAATCTTGGCTGTTTTGGTGAGGAATTGCTTATTTCTGTATAAAGCTCCTAGTTTATTGTGTACTTTTTTATGGTTAACGAGATGTGGATGTCAAACTCAAGGTTATTGTCAATTTCAACTCCAAGCAGTTTGGTGTGGTCTGTTGGGGGGATAATGGTGTTGTCATTGACTTTAATATTAAATTGTTGGGTGTTTAGATTGTGTTTGGTGGGTTGGAAGATGAGGAGTTTTGTTTTGCTTGGGTTAAGTATTAACTGCGCATCTGAAAGCCAAGTTTCAACTGAGGAAAAGACTTCCTGTGTGGTCTTTTAAAGTTCAGGTAGGGAGTGGGCTGAGCAGATGATGGTGGAGTCATCTGCGTACTGTACGAGAGTGACTTGTTTGGTAGCAGAGGCTAGATTATTAGTGAATATGGAGAAGAGTAAGGGTCCAAGAATGGATCCTTGGGGAACACCTATTGAGACAGGGAGTTGGGGGGGGAGAGATAGATCAACCAACAGACTGATGGTGGTCAGGTAGCTCTGGAACCAGTTTGTGACAGACTGAGAGAAGGATAGAGTATTGAGGACAGTGGTGAGTTGTTTATGACAGACCATGTCCAATGCTTTAGATAGATCTAGGAAAGTTGCAGAGCTAAAATAACCTTTGTTTTTATGTTGGAGTGTATTAGTGAAAGCAAGTAAGGCAAGTGGTTGTACTGTGGTATGGTTGGAAACCATGCTGTGTGTTAGATAGGAGGTTGTTGGCAAGGAGGTAGCCTAGAACCTGAGAGTGAACGCATCTCTCAAGTATTTTTGATAGAGGAGACAGAATTGCTATGGGCCAGTAGTTGGTGAATTCTGTGGAAGGTCCAACTTTGTGGAGGGGGATAATGTGGGATATTTTCCATTGTGAAGGGACATAGCTTTCAGATAAAGATTGGTTAATCAGGATTGTAACTGGGTAGGCTAGGGATTCAGCTGCAATTTTAAGGTACTCGGTTAGGAGGTTGTCAGCTGCTAGTTTTGTGGGCTTTAGTTTCGATAAGAGTTTTTTTTATGATGGAGGTAGGGATAGGAGAGAAAGTGAATGCAGTGGGCAGGTTACTAGGTGTAGTTGGAGGGGGTAGGGGAGAGGGGTTGTTTTGTTTTGCTAGTGATAGAACAGATTGTGTGAAGTGAGTGTGGAAAGAGGTGGCAATGTTTTCAGAGGAGTTTGTTTTGTTTGGTGGAGGGGTTCCTACTTTTCCCTGGGTGGAGGATGGAGTTGATGGTTGACCAGAATTGTTTAGGGTTGTTTTGGGTGGAGTTCAGGTTAGACTGGTAATATAGGATTTTGTCCTGTTTTATTAATTTTTGACTTTGTTACATAATTCACAGAATTTCTGTCTATCAGAAGGGCTTTTTGTCTTGCGCCAGTGATTCCAGGCTCTATCTCAGATTTTAATTTCTGATCTAGTGGCTTCTTGTAGCCATGGGGAGGACTGGGCTTTAACTCTAGTAAATCTTGTGGGAGCATGGGTGTTTAGGACTTTAAGGAAGGTGGTATTGAAAAACTAGACAGCATCATCAAGGTTGAGGTATTTTAGTGAAGTCCAGTTGCAGTTTTTTAGGGCTGAGATGAAGTTGTCAGGGTTAAAGTTTACTTTATTATGTACCCGCTGATAGGTAATGGGTTTAGCCAGATATATGTGTTTTTGAGTAGGAAAGTTGGGGTATGATCACTGAGGCTATCTGGTAAGCAGTCAGCTGTGCATGATTGGGGGCTCTTGTGGCTAGTATCCAGTCAAGAGTAGAATGCTTGTTGGAATTCTTATTTATTCTGGTGGGTATCTGGATAAGTTGGAAAAAACATGAAGACTTAGATGGTGGGCTGGCTGGTGGTTAGAACAGGACAGCCAGTCTATATTAAAATCACCTAATATTATGGTTTCTTGTGGAAGGTGATGATTTACCCAGCTGTGGAGGTTTTCTAGTGGAGGGATATTGTTTCCAGGTGGGAAGTAGCATCCTATTATGTTAATGGTCTTGTCTTGGTTTACTTTTAGGTTGGTGTAGATTATTTCTTCTTTGTCAATTAGGGGGGCTAAGTTTAGGATATGAATATTAAGATTCTGTTTATACATTACAGCTATACCACCCTCTTTTTTGTGCAACCAATGTTGTCTTAGGATATTGTAGCCTGAAAGGAGAATTTGCTCACTGATAATGTGAGGTTTGAGCCAGGTTTCTGTTAGAATGATAATATCATTGGAGTATAGGTCTATGGTAGCATGGAGTTCATGGATTTTACTGGTTATACGTCTGATATTCAGGCTTAAGATAAGGAGGTCAGTTGGTTTACTGGATGTAATTTGAGGGTGGGTGAGGTTGTTAGGCTGACTATCACTGGAAGAGTTGTGGGGTCCAGGGTTTGGGTGGATGCCCCTGCTGTGGGCAAGTATTATTAAGGCTGAGGGTGTTAGTTTTAATAACGACAGAATTAGTTTAAGATTTGGGGTAGCTTTTTGTTTGGGTGAAGTGGGTAATAGATAAATTAGGTTGAGGGATAGTTTGTAAGGCATTAGGGATGTTTTTTGTTTGCGTGGTGGAGGTGATAGCTTAAGTGGGTTGTGCACTGGGGTGTATTTGTTGTGAGAGGTGTATGAGTAGTGTGATGGTGTGACATGAGGGGTGGTGACTATAGTTGTGCAGTGGAAGTTGTTTGGTGGGGGTATAAAGGTAATTTGGTAAGATGTAATGTGTGCAAGAAGTGTGCATGTGAAGAGTATAGGTAGTGTGGGTCGGATCATGGTACTCAAGGTACGAGGTTAATGGTAGGCTGGAGGTGTGGTTAGAGTTGGTGTTGCAGGTGTGGTTGGTTGAGACTGTAATGGGAGGGACGTTTGGCTAGAATAAGTGTAGGTGTGCTGGGGGCGGGTTGGAAATGGGGGCAGGGAGGGGAGCAAAGCAAGTGGAGCGGGCAGAAACTATTTGTTGAACATATCAGAGGGAACCAGTCAATAGGCTAAATACAACTCACACCCGTCATGATTACAGTAGAGGCTTAGGCAGATAATGGTATAAAAAATTACCTGTCTCTTTAGAATTAAATTGCTGGGTTAGAGTACACTAGCAATGGGAAACATGCTGTAAAGGAAAGGGGAAAGAAAGGTTGAGTGAACAGAAATGATCCCTGAAAACCTTGAGGCAGCTTGCCAGACCACAGTAGAAACAATCGGTTAAAGTGTTAGTGTGTGCCACAAGACAGTGGAGCAGTTAAGAGTAGCAATTCCTAGATTTAAGAAATATACGCAACTAATAGCAACCTAACACATGCTGCTTTATTAGGTCTGTATAGTTTTGCAGCTCTTGATATTAGCAGTTGTTAAAAAGAGAGAAGAATTCAGGGGAGTCCAACACTATTTAACATTTCTGACAAAGCTAAAGATGACTTTGTGAATGTCCTAAGCACGGGTGGCACTTATCAATTTATACTTACTTTTGGAGTACAAGATTGTTTCTGAATTTTTTTGTTAATCTTGTTCACTGTTTCACTAGATAATGCGGTATTAAGTTTGCTTTTAAGGGTTATGAGTTTCTTCCTCTTACTATACAGCTTGTTTATATTACAGTTTCTAGAATTTGGCACTGTATTTATGTCTATGTGGACAGATGCCTTGACACCTGCTTTGTGGTGGGCATAAAAAAATATCCACATCTATGGAAGCATGCAGGATAGGGTCAAAGGTGAATATGCTGCTTAATGTCATCAGTTAGCTGGATTAGGTTTGCCTTAGAGAAGTCTCTAGAGGCAGAGTTTTGGTAAGTCATGTTTTACCCCACATACTGAATGGTAGCAAACAGTGGCCAGATTTGAACAGTGATGTGGCAAACTGAGTGTTGATTATAGGGTGGCTACATTAGTGAGTGGGACTTGAACCAGCTGGTCTAGGCAGCTGGTATTAATGAAACCCAGGAATCATTCTGCATATTTATGGTGTAGATTTCCCAATTATTGAAGGGATAGCCAAGGACTCAAAAGACAATAGTGTTAGGCTTGACAGGGAGGGGTATCAGTTTGTTTAGATATGGTGTCATGGACTGCAGGTGTCAAGGAGGGGTACAGTAGTTGTCCATCATATGTTACAGTGTTCTATTTACTGCAAAAAGGAAGAGTCCAGTGTCATTGTCTTTGCTTAAGAATATGGAGGTGAGACGGTTTCTTAAGAATACAGAGACCCACCACCTCCAATAACACCAACACTTTTTGCATTAGGTCTAAAAGAGTGGTAGCCACTGAAACCCTGCACATATGGGGGATGCTAACATTGTTGTGAAACCATATTACTACACACACACAGGCACATGTGCAGGTACATCTATATATAAATATAATATATATGTATACCTACAAATATAAACACACACACACATATATACATTATCTATATATATTTATCTATATATATATATATATATATATATATATATATATACACACACACACACACATATAACTTAGACTAGACTGCACAGACTCTGTAGATTGACTGTTGCTCACCACCATAAATTTAGATCCAGAGATCATGTCTTGCTAATCAGTAAAGTGTTGTAAAGAACACATCAGCAGCTAGAGTGAGACAGAGAGAGCTGCTGAAATTCTTATAACTGTCAAACAACAGAGTTAACAAATTTCACACCTAGCAATAATGTGGGGACAGTCTGAAATGATTTCATTTTAAGAACTAAGGCTTTGAACATTTAGCAAAACCCTGGTAGTCAACTCTTCCGTACTGAAAAAAGGTAAACAAATGTTAACATTTTTCATTGGCATACATTAAGTACACACCACAATAATCTGATCAAAAACAAAACTGGCATTACTTTTATAGATCTAAAAAACCTGTGACTCAAAGCACCATAAAGTACAGTTGTGTACACTTACCATAAATGTAGATGTTCGAGTGTATTCACTGTTGCAGTCATCACATTTGGGTTATCCTTGCCAGGGTAGCCCTCGGCCGGCCCGAACACTAGAGACTTAATATTTCTGCTTCGGTTGCCGTCGCTTCAGGACTGACGTCAGGTCGTCAGTGGTATAAAGTAAGGCAGCCGATGCCATTACATCAGTTTTTCTTGCCCTAACCTGTCAGGAGCCCCCAAAGTAGGAGGCCAGGTTCTGGTAGAAGAACCCCACCAGTGGAAAATAAATACAATATGCCCCTTGTAAGGAAAGGATGAATGGTAACAAAAGGAGGAGGAGAAAAAAGGGGGATGGACGGAGGGAAACCAGGACTGCAACAGTGAATACACTCAGACATCTACATTTATGTTAAGTGTACACAACTGTACTGTGTTCTTCATGTTTAACTGCTGCAGTCATCACATTTGGGTAGATTCCCAAAGCTGAGGAAATGGGTGGAGACCGTCAAGGAAGCCAGAGTGCCCTGCAAGACTGCAGAGGCAAACCCTGCCCTGGCTTTGGAAAAGAGAGGCAGGTGGTAATGCTTGTTAAAAGTGTGAACAGATGTCCAGGTGGCAGCCTCCAGGATGTCCCTGGTGGGGACTCCTCTATGAAAAGCTGCAGAAGTGGAGGCTGCTCTGGTGGAGTGTGTCCTGACCCCCTTGGGGGTAGGCTTACCATGTTGTTTGTAGCAGAATTGGATGCAGTATGCTATCCATTTGGAAATGATTTGCTTAGAGATGGCTTTGCCTTCTGCACCTGTAACAAAGCTAACCAGCAATTGATCAGACTTTCTGAAGAGTTTAGTCCTGTCCAGATAGTATCTGAGCTGTCTGTGCACATCCAGAGAGTGAAGACTCCTTTACACCTTGTTCTGGGGATTAGGAAAGAAGGTGGGCAAAAGAACGGACTCGTTGAGAGCCACACTGGACACCACCTTGGGCATGAAGGATGGGTTAATTCTGAGGGATACCCGGTCTGCATGGAAGATGATGAAGGGCTCCATTGGCATGAGTGCTTGCAGATCAGAGAATCTTCTGGCTGAAGTGATGGCCAGAAGGAAGGCGGTCTTCCAGGAGAGAAATTTTAGCTCTGCAGAAGATGCTCATTTGAAAGGAGGCAGGGTGAGCTTTTCCAATACAAAGTTAAGGTCCCAAGCTGGTGTTGGTGCCCTTCTGAGGGACCTCAAGTTGCTAGCCCTTTTGAGGAACTGTTTGATCAAAGGGTGTGAGAAAAAGGGGCTGCTCAGTAAGAAAATAAGCAGAAATAGCAGAGGCATAAATTTTTATAGTGGAGAAAGAGACACCACTGTGTAATAGGCCAGTTAAGTAATCCAGGATGAGAGGGATGGAGGGCTGTGCCGTATTGGCCCCCTTAGCCTGGATCCAGGTACAGAACCTTTCCATTTATCTGCATAAGACTTTCTGGTGCTAGGGTGCCTGGCCTCACGGATAACATTCAGAACCTGTTTACGGAGGATGGCAGATTGGTTCGGGGTTAGGGAATAAGCCAAGCTGCCAAACTGAGTGTCTGCAATTGGGGATGCATGAATTCCCCTTCACACTGGGTTAGGAGGTTTGGAATCTGAGGAAGATGCCATGGAGGTAGAGGTAGAGGGGGCAGGCTGCTCAGCAAAGGGTACCAGTGCTGTCGGGAGCTATAAAAATGGTCCTAGGTTTTTCCTTCCTTATTTTGAGCAGTACTTTGGACACAAGAGGTACGGGAGGAAAGGCATAGACAGAGAGTTTGACCCAGGGGGAAGGACAGGGCATCCACTTTCCAAGCCATGCAGTGATGCTCCCTGGTGCAGAATTTGTTGAGCTGATGGTTGGTGTGGGAGGCAAAGAGGCTGACCTTCGGGGTTCCCCATTTATCAGGAAGAAGGTACTTCTGTTGAGCTGCCACTCGTGTGGGTCCAAAAAGGTTTCTGCTTAATTGGTCTGTCAGGGAGTTGAGAGAGCCTGGCAGGTATTGTGCTAACAGGTGTAGTTGCATGGAAGAGGCTGTGAGCCAAAGGGTCATGGCCAACCTGCACAGAGGGTAGGAGTGAATCCCTCCCTGCTTGCTGATGTTCCGCATCACAGTGGTGTTGTCTGTTTTGATCAGGAGAACCCCCAGAGAGAGAAGGGGTTTGAAAGCTATCAAGGTGTGCTGCACAGCCATCATCTCTTTTTGACTGATGTGCAGGGGGATTTGCTATGGGCTCCATTGGCCCTGTATGCACCTGCCGTCCAGGTGTGCACCCCAATCGTAGTCTGATGCATCTGTGGTGAGGGTCTGGGCGGCGGGGTGTGGGGAGAAGGGCAGTCCTTTGTGTGGGAGCATGCTGTTGCCCACCAAAGAAATTCCTTTCTGAGGCAAGGAATTATAGGTAGAAGAGTTTCCAGGTCTTGAGAGTGTTTACACCAAAGGCTCTTTAGGTACCACTGAAGTTTCCTCATACGCAGTCTGGCATACGGAATGAGGAGTATGCAAGATGCTATGAACCCCAGAGCTTGCAGGACTTTCCTTGCAGAAAGCTGGGACCTGGTGGCCAGTTGAGAGAAGTAGGCTGACAGGAAAATTTGTTTCTCTGGTGTAAGGTATGCTATCTGGGATGCTGTATCCAGACTTGCTCCCAGGAAGATTATCCTTTGGGCGGTCACCTGTTTTAATTTATTTTAGTTGACTGTGTACCCTAGGGAGGTTAGTATGCTCTTTATAAAGGCCAGGTGTTTGAGCAGCTTTAACTGGCCGTCTGGCTGAATAAGGCAGTCGTCCAAGTACAGGTAAATTTGTCTGCAAAAGGCAATGGCTGGAGCCAGGCATTTTGTGAAAACAGAGATATTTTCTGCACGATTCCCTGATAGGAATGTGGAGTTAGACCTCTTTTAGATCCAGGATGGCTAGCCAAGCGTCCCTGAAGAGCATGGGTAGCACCTGCTGGAGGATGAGCATTTTGAATTTTGGGATCACCAGGAAGGTGTTTAGAATGGATAGATCGAGGATGGAGCGCCAGGTGCCCTCTTTTCTGTGCACCAGAAAAAGTCTGGAGTAGAAGCCTTGGCCTACCCCTGGCCTATCTGTTCTGCAGGAACATGCTCTACTGCCCTCAGAGAGAACAGGGAATAGATTTGTTTTGAGCTTCTGCCCACTGATTTGGCGGTAGATCGGGGAACCCTTTTGGGGTTGGAAGGGTGTGGAAGGAAAATTTGTATCCCTGAGACACAATGTTCAGAACCCATTGGTCCTTGGTAATGGTGGCCCAGGTGCTTGAGTGAAAGGAGAGTTTTCCTTCTAGGGGTAAGTGAAGGTGGGCAGAGGGGAAGTCGGGAGGAGGTGAGTTATTGTGAGTTCTTACCATAAGGGGGTGGCTTAGAACTCCCTGGTTTTGAAGTGGAGGTAGTCCACTACTTAGATCTCTGGATTCCTTGGGGCTGCTGTCTGGGGGGGGGGGGTCTGTTTCCACGGGTCCTAGGCTGGGCCTGCTTATTCGGAGGAGCAGGAAAGGACCAGTGATTTGAGGGAAAATGCCTGTTGAACCTAGGGGGCTTGACCTGTAAGAAATCTTTAACTGTTTGCATAGATTTTGCTTTTTCTTCCATCTTTTTTAAGACCTCTTCTGCCTTAGTGCCAAATAAGTTAACTTTGTGTAAAGGTGCATCCAACAATTTAGATTTGACGTGGTCTGGCAGGGGTTGTTCCTTAAGCCATCCATGTCTTCTAATGACAGATCCAGTGACTGCTGCCCTGCAAGAAACTTCTAGGGCATCAAGTAGTACAGTTGCATACACTTACCATAAATGTAGATGTTCGACTGTATTCACTGTTGCAGTCATCACACTTGGGTTATCTGCCTGCAGGTAGCCCTCAGTCGGCTCGAATACCAGAGTCTTGGGATTTCCTCTTCCATGATGTCAGGGATATAAAACATGCATTCGATGCCGTTACATCAGTTTTTCTTGCCCCAGATGTCAGGAGCCCCCAAAACTGGAAGCTATTACATGGTGTGGAACACCTACAGTAAAATGTAAATACCCTGGCCATAAAGAGGATAGGAAGAAAGGATAGAGAAAGCCAGGGGGCTGGAGGGCGGGAAACCAGGACTGCAACATTGAATACACTCTAACATCTACATTTATGGTAAGTGTACACACCTGTACTATGTTCTTCGTGTTTCACTGTTGCAGTCATCACACTTGGGCTGATTCCCAAAGCTGAGGAAGGTTGGAAGCAGTCGAGAAGTGTTAGGGCTGGCTAGCAGGCCTTTTAAGACTGCTGTAGCAAACCCAGCTCTGGATTTCGAAAAAATAGGCAAGTGGTAATGCTTGGTGAACGTGTGTACAGAACTCCAGGTTGCAGCTTCCTGGATGTCCCTGGTAGGGACTCCCCTGAGAAATGCTGTAGAGGCTGAAATAGCTCTAATGGAATGAGTTCTGATCCCCAGAGTGGTAGGTTTTCCATGGTGCTTGTAGCAGAAATGGATGCAGTGTGCTATCCATTTGGAAATGGTTTGCTTCGAAATGGCCTTGCCCTCTGCATCCCTGTAGCAAAGCTGACCAGCAGCTGGAGAGATTTTCTGAAAGTCTTAGTCCTGTCAAGGTAGAACCTGAGCTGTCTGTGCACATCCAAGGAGTGCAGGATCCTTTCCCCTTTATTCTGAGGATTAGGGAAAAAAGTAGGCAAATGGATGGATTGGTTTAAAGCCACACTGGATACCACCTTGGGCATAAAGGATGGGTTAGTCCTGAGGGAAACCCTGTCAGCATGGAAAACAATGAAGGGCTCAACCGCCATTAGTGCCTATAACTCAGACACTCTTCTTGCTGAAGTAATAGCTACACGTAAGGCTGTTTTCCAAGAGGGGAATTTTAACTCTGCTGAAGCAGCAGGTTCAAAAGGGGGAAGTGTGAGCTTCTCCAGTACAAAGTTAAGGTTCCAGGCCGGGGTGGCAGCTCTCCTATGGGGCCTTAAATTGTTACCTCCTCTCAGGAACTGTTTGATGAGAGGATGAGAAAAGAGAGGGTGGCTCAGTATTATAATGAGCTGAGATGGCAGAGGCATGAATCTTAAAGGATGAGAAGGATAAGCCACTGTGGAGCAGCTCTGCTAGGTAATCAAGGATTTGAGGTAAGGTGGGCAGATCTGTGTCCTTTCCTTGACATGGAGTCCAAGAACAATGTGGATGCAAAATCTATCCCTCCTGCTTAGAGAGCAGGGAAGGTAGGTGTCTGATGTAGGTGCCAGGGTGGCATTGCTGTCAGACTGCATAGGAGTGGGTACCAGTGCTGGCGTGGCTAGTCTGGTGCAATAAGGATTGCCCTTGGCCTGTCCTGTTTTACCTTGAGTAGTACTTTTGAGAGGAGGAAAGACATAAATTGAGAGGTTTTCCAATGTAAAGGATAAAGCATCCACCTTCCAGGCTCTACTGTCAGGGTTCCAGGTGCAACATTTGCTCAATTGGTGGTTTTGGGTAAGGCAAAAAGGTCCACCTCCAGTGTTCCCCACCTCTGGGTTAGAAGTTTGAATGAATTGGGTTCCAGTTTCCACTTGTGAGGGCCCAGTAGACTTCTGCTTACGTCGTCTGCCAGTGAATTATGCTTGCCTGGCAGGAATTGAGCTTGTAGGTGCATTAGGTTGCTCAAGGCTGTGTTCCACAGGGCCATGGCTAACCTGCAGTGTGTGTAAGAATGAGTTCCCCCCTGCTTGTTTATGTACCACATAACTGTGGTGTTGTCTGTCTTTATCAGCAACTTAATTGAAACAAGACCATTAATATTTATCTGAAGTTCTGTTGCTCTGCACATTTGTGATTTTTAACTAGTAGTTGTAAAGTGCAATGCTATTGCAGAGAGCCAACTTGTAACAGTTTGCTTACTAAAGTACAATTTTCTCTCCACATTCTCTCCTGTTCTCCAGCTTCCTAGCCCTGCATTCCCTCTGTGACTACGCCTGGCTTGGACACCCACACCTAAAATAATAAAAAAACAAGCTCGGCTGACACATCCCCTTTATGGGAATTGAACTAAGCTTCTCCTAGAAGGAACTAAGGAAGTATGTGTAACTGCTGCTAAATCTTTGTAATACCATACTTATCTAAAACCCTGCTAGATTTTCAGTAAGCTCCCTTACCAGGAAAGCCAGCAGCCAAACCCTTCTCTACTCTGTTCCCCCCATACTCATCCCTCTTCTAGCTCCCTTAGTTACACTAGTCCCCTTCCCTCCTCAACATTCTCAGCTTAAGGAATTACTCTGGTGGATTCACAGGTACACTTAGCATTTGTCCACTAGATGGCACCCGCTCTACACTATTCTTGACTTCCTACATCTCCTACTTTACTACTCTCTACAAGTTATTTCTCTTTTTATTTCTCTCTCTTTTCTTCAAACATCTTCGGCCATTCTATCCTTTTAAATCCTTGTCTCCTGTACTTACCTTCTCCAGCCAACATTCCCCTGATAAGTTCTTGCTCTGATCCTGCCTTCCTTGGCTCTACCCACTCCGTTCGCCCTGCGAGCTCACTCCGCTCCCCTACCCTGCCCCCAATTCCCACCCACCCCAACACCTCTACATTAATACCTTCATAACCACACCCACTACACTACCTAGCCAATTAGTTTCCACATCTCGGTCAACACCCACTCTCTTACCCCACCCATAATAATCATCACTCAACACACCTACAAAACCTAACCACCCACTCCCAAACCCCACCCATACGCAACCATTACTCAAATCTCCACTCCATCATAATAACTAGAGACTTAGCTACACCCCTATACATACAACACAATCACAGTTTACTCAGTAACTACATACCAACTCTCAACAGCCATCTTTAACATCATCATGATCTCTAAACCCTCATCCTTCTCCACTCTGCTGTTACTTCTCCTCAATATATCCTATGTCTACTACCTCACCCAGCCCAATCATACTAAACACTCACAATCCTTTCATGTAACCAACCATCTCAACTCACCTCCCTTTAACTCACGCACCATAATATCTCCTCACCTATATGATATAAGCAACCATCTACTCTTCCCTTATAAACTTATCACCCTTCATAAACATTATACCATCAGAGCAACTAACAAACCCTTCTTCATCATACTAAAGCCTAACCTATACTCTAAACAGTTCAAATGCCTCTCCAACACAATCCTATATCAAATTACTACACTATTATCAGGAGATATTCACCCTAATCCTGGCACCGCCACCTCAACTACTACAGACAAGTCCATACTATTTACCTCTCTAAATTCCCAAAGTATAGTGAACAAAACCCCAAACCTCCATGCCTGGCTTATACATAACAAACCGGACTTCCTATCCATCTCTGAAACTTGGTTAAAACCCCATATAAAAGACTCTGAAATAACACCACCCAACTACTCAATCATAAGAAAAGACAGAACCCATAAAAAAGGAGGTGGAGTAGCTCTCCTATACTCATCCTCCTTATCAGTTACTCCATATAACAAACCTATTCCCCACTTCAATAATGCTGAATTACTCCTAGCATTATTTCAGGTTAATATACACAAGCACATATGTATAGCCTCCCTTTACATCCCCACCGCTGACAATATTACTACACTCGAGGACATCCTCTTCTGGCTCTCCACTAACATTACTAATGAAATAATAATCCTGGGAGACATGAATATCAATTGGTCCTCCATTCAGTCTCCCACAAACCCACTTAATATCAACCTTTATACATTCTCAAAGCTAATTAACTCCACAACCCACCCCTCAAGAAACCTATCCAATGGTAGCATTTTAGACTGGATTCTAGTCTCCCACCCTCATTATTTATCTGACAATGGTACACTTCCAGACCCTCTTAGCAACCACCTACCCATATTCACATATCGACTCCATTCACCCATACACCAAACACATAATTATATTACTACTCTCAACCAAAAAACTTCAACCCTATAACCTTTTCTGACTCCCTAAAAGCAATAAATTGGAATATTCTAAAAACTCTACCTTTAGATAATGGTGTTGCCCACTTCAACTCAACCTTCATAAACCTTCTTGACTACCATGCTCCTTTACGTACTAAGAGAATAAAAATCAAAACTGCTCCTTGGCTAACCAAAATACTCTAGTAACCATGCAACGCAGAGATAAAATCTGGGCACATTACCAGAAAAATAAGTCTCCCCTCATTCATAACAATTATATAAACACTTAGAAATAAAGTAAAAAAGCTTATTATCACTTACCGACAAAATTACTTCTCCATACTCCAAAACAGCAATAAAACAAACCCTCAGAAATTCTGGAAAGGAGTCGCTACCCTTATCAATCCCGGCAAAATAGATAACCCCAGCCCAGACCCCAGTGCTCCCGACATAGATTTGGTCACACAATTTAACTCTTTCTTCATTAATTCCATTTCTAAATTAACCTCGACATTCTCTAAAAACACCACTCCCTCCATTTCACCCTCAACTTCCTCTACTAACACTTTTACCTCCACTCCTACTACTACACTCTTCTTCTCCACTATCATCATCCTCTAATACCTTCTCTACCCCTTCCTCTCCTTTCTCATTCAAACGTATAACCATATCCACCATAAAAAAACTCCTTCAGAAACTTAAGCCTTGCTCTAATGCCCCAGACAACATCCCGTCATACTTTCTTAGCATAGCTGCAGAAGCCATTGCCTACCCCATTAGTATTCTAATCAACCGGTCTATCCACGAAAGCATAGTACCCCAAATCTGGAAAAAGGCTTTTATCATACCCTTACATAAAGGTGGTAATAACAATACAACTAATTTCCGTCCCATCGCTATCCTATCTCCCAGTTCTAAACTCCTAGAAAAATGTATCCAACTACAACTCCTACCACATCTCTTAGACAATCACTTAACTCCAACACAGCATGGTTTTAGACCTGGTCATAGCACTATGACAGCCCTCCTCTCCTTCCTGGAAACTGTAAATAAAGCCCGAGACTCTGGTCATATTGTCTCTACCCTCCTACTTGACCTCTCTAAGGCCTTTGACACCATCTCTCACAAACTTCTTCTAACTAAACTCTCTCAGCTTAACCTATCCTCCTCTTCTTTGAACTGGTTCTCCAGTTACTTATCTAATAGATATCAATCAGTAAAATGGAAAAAGGCCACCTCCTCTTCCCTTGTTACCCCAACTGGAGTTCCTCAAGGTTCCATACTAGGTCCTCTCCTCTTTAATATATTCATAAATGACTTCCGTAATTCTATCCCTTTCTCAAATATCATCCAATATGCAGATGATTCAACTATTATCTGTTCTGCCACATCCCTCCCCATGCTGCAAAAGCTTACACAAGATGGATTCTCAATCACGGAACAATGGATGAAAAAAAAATCACCTAGCACTAAATGCCTCTAAAACCAAATTAATGGTATTCACTCCCTCTAAAGTCACTTCTATCAATACAAACACATTTTCTATCACTAGTCAGAACAACACATCTCTGGAATTGGTGTCTGAGACTAAACTACTTGGGGTCCAAATTGATAGTAAGCTTAAATTCAACTCCCACCTACAACTAAATATCGAAAAAACTCATCAAAAATTAGGCATGCTCTACCGACAAAATCGTTACCTTGCACCCTCTACTAAAATCACTCTCTCTACCTCATTTTTAATCCCCTCCCTTCTCTACGGAGCCCCACTCTTAACTAACCTACAATCTTCCCTTAAAACACAACTTTCCTCATGTTACAGCAAAATCGCCAAATTCGCTACTAGCCACAAATCATCTAGCCACCACTGTTCTTCTCTCCACAAACTAAAGTGGCTAGAACTATCCAATCATCTCACCTATACTCAACTGACTCTTGCACATAAACTCATTTTCAACCACCTACTGTGTCCATTCCCTTTCCTCTACCTTTAAAATGCACCTACCCAACAGAGTACTAAGATCTAACAACCAAAACCTAATAGAATTGCACAAACCAACCTGTCCCCCAGGGAAAAATCTCCTATCCTATGGGTCTAGCACATCTCTTGAACTCCCTACCTCCATCCATTCGTACCACCTCTAACCACTTCACATTCAAAAAATCTCTTCACTCTCACCTATCCCAGTGGGACTGCTCCCGCTCTCATCCATCATAATATACACTGGCAATCTCTTTTTCCCCTCCTTTCCGCTAACTTCCTTTACTGCCTCTCCTAACTCCTACATTCTCTGCTTGTTCTACTAAACCTTTTACAAAACTGTATTATATGTCATACTTTCATACTTCCTAAGAGTTTAGGACCTCTCAGTACTTGTACAGAAATGTTTTCTTTTCCAGTATGTATCTTCTGTAACATCACCTGTCTGTACTACTGTAACATTATGCTCTAAGCTGCATCACTCGTAAATATTGTAATATAACCTAAAACCTATTTGTAACCTTGCTTGAGCTATACTACTTGAAATGTCATGCTCTAAGCTGTATCACTTGTAAATATTGTAATCTAATGTAAAACCTATTGTAACCTTGTTACTGGAGCTTTTCTCCCCAGGACTCCATTGAAAACGGGTTCATCTTGGCCCAATGGACTATCTTGGTAAACCAACTGCAAATAAATAAATAAATCAGGAGCTGCCCTGGAAGGATAAGGTATTTGAAGGCTATCAGAGCATTCTATACAGCTAGCATCTCTTTTTGATTGATATGCAGGGGAATTTGTCCTGGGCTCCATTTGCCTTGAATGCATTTGCCTGCCATGTGAGCCCTCCCATGCATAGTCTGATGTGTCTGTTGTCAGGGTTTGGGCGGCGAGGTGTTGAGTGAAAGGAAGTCCTTTGTTGTGGTTGCATGCTTCTGCCCACCAAAGGAACTCTGCCCTGAGACAAGGTACGATAGAAATCACTGTTTCCAGGTTCTGAGAATGCTGACACCAGAGACTTTTTAAGTACCATTGAAGTTTCCTCATATGCAGTCTTGCATATGGAATTAGCAGAATACATGAGGCCATGAACCTTAGGGCTTGCAGTATTTTCCTTGCCAACAGCTGGGTTTTGGCGGCCATTAGTTTGAAATAGTTTATCAAAAGGACCCGCTTTTCTGGAGTGAGGAATGCCATCTGAGAAATTTGTTCAAGCTTGCTGCCAGGAATACAATTTGTTGGCTAGGCACCAGTTGTGATTTCTTTTCGTTGATGGTGTATCCCAGTGAAGTCAGAAGTCTTTTTACAAATGCCAGGTGCTGAAGTAGCAATTCGTGACTGTCCGGCTGAATCAGACAAACGTGCAAGTATAGGTAAATTTGAATATTTCTCTGCCTGCAGTATGCAATGGCTGGAGCCAGGCACTTTGTGAATACTCTGGGCACAGTAGATATTCCAAAGGGAAGTTCAGAGAACTGATAGTGCATATAGCCTGCCCTGAAACGTAGATATTTCCTACAAGACTCCCTTATGGGGATGTGCAGATAAGCTTGGGACCATCAGAAAGGTGTTGAGAATTGACAGATCCAGGATAGGGCGCCAAGAGCTCTCTTTTCTGGGCACCAGGAACAGTCTGGAATAGAAACCCTGTCCCCTTTGTTCTACTGGAACAGGTTGAATAGCCCTGATGGAAAGTACTTGCTTTTGAGCCTCTGCCCACTGGCTTGGGGGAAGGTCTGGCAACCTGCTTGGGGTTGGCAGTGAGTAGAAGTAGAATCTGTATCCCTGGGATACAATGTTTAGAACCCATCGGTCCTGAGTAATGGACATCGTGTTTTGCATGAAGGGCGAGCTTTCCTGCTAGGGGTGCAAGTACTTGGGCATGGCTGGGAAGGATAATTGGAAAGTCATTGTGATCTTTTTCCATAAAGGGGTGGCTTACCACTCCCTGTTTTTGAGGTGGGAACACTCCATTGTTCAGATCTCTGCATACCCTGAGACTGTAGTTTTGGGGGTCTGTTTCCCCTGGGTTTGGACTGAGAAGGCCTGGGAGGGACTGGAAAGGGCCAGTTTTTTGAAGGCCAATGCATACTGAATCTAGGTGGCTGCACCTGTAAGAAATATTTGACAGTTTGCATAGACTTAGCTTTTTCTTCCATCTTTTTAAGAACTTCTGTTTTTGTGCCAAACAAACGATCCTGATTTAATGGAGCATCTAGTAATTTTGCTTTGACATGGTCTGGCAAGACCTGTTCCTTCAGCCAAACATGCCTTCTCAGTACAGACCCATTGACAGCAGCCCTGCAAGATGCTTCTAAGGCATCAAACCCACACTGCAGAGTATGTTAACTAACTTGGTTTGCAGAATGCATTAACTCTTGTAAATCTTTATTTTCTTCACAATCTGGTAGTAACAACATTTTTTGTTTAGTTAAATACTATGCTGCTGGAACTTCAACATGTGAAACTGGCAATTCAAAGCCCTGCTGGAAAGAATTGCAGAGGTATATACCTTCTTACCCCATCTGTCTAAAGCTCTAGAATCCCTGTCTGAAGGGGTAGGGTTTTTGGCTGTAGTAGTCTTAATGCCTTTAGGTGTCTGGGAAATGGTCTCTGGATCCGCAGTAGGATTCTTAGAGAGAAATTTGTGATAGTCAGGTACTCTGTAGTACCGGTCAGGTTTTCTAGGAGCTGGTGGTAAAGTGTCAGGAGTAAGACTGGATTCCATGAAGACATCATCTACAATATCCATGACAGGGGGTATAGCTAGAGGCCTGCTCTGAGGCAAATCTAAAACATCCCCGAGTCTCTTTTTGGACTGAGGATAGTCCTGGCATTCCCAACAGAAACGCTCTCTTAAGGTATGCAAGGTTTCTCCAAAAGAAAAATCCTCTGGAGGGGAGGCAGAGGGAATGGATTCCTCTGCATCTGAATCCACATAGGTAGATAAGGGTATGTCCTGGTAATCAGAAGGGTCAGAGTCATCGGACTCCTGATGTGTAGAATCAGAAGGAAATTCAATTCTTTGTCTTTTAGCAGGGGAAGGCTGGCTTCCCCCAATTAGAATAATAAGGTCTTCAGCCATTCTAAGCATTTGTTTTTGTGGCATGGGAGCTTCAGCATGCACTTTGGATGAAAGTTTTCTAGGCGTAGTGTGAACTCTGGGCCTGAGAAACACGGTAGTTTTAGTTAAAAAAAAAAAAAAAAGTTGTCGGTTTAATACAAATATCAGTAGGTTGGGATACACCCTAAGAAGCCGGTGCCTGCACAGCGACTCTGGATCCATCCAAGGTAGAGACATCCGCAGGTTCCATAGTCAAAGCATCGCACGGTATACCGGACTCCGAATGGGTCTCAGCAGAGGCCTGCGAATCTGCAGAAGTGGGCATCAGGGTCTGCAAAGGCTCCTCACTGAGTTCCGGCAGACTGGTGACTTGCTTAACGGAAGCGTTGTTGGCAGTTTTTGACCTACGCAGTCTGTCTCTGTCTTTGCGCGTTTTCAGAAGATCGGTAGTCGGATGGCTAACCGAAACCATTTCGGAAAACGGAGAAAGAGAGCAAAAGAATTTAGCTACAAAAATAGCCCGACGATGAATGGTTCGGGCATTAAACAAGGCACAAAACCAACAGCGAGGGACGTTGGGGTCAGGGCCTAAACAGGTGATGCAGTAAGAATGAAAATCTCTATGAGGTATTTGCTTTCCACAGGCAAGACAATTGCTATCTTTTTCTGACATCAGTTAGAGCAAGTAAAAAGAATCCCCAACGGGGTACTTAGCTTTAGAAGACATCAGGTTTGAAACTAGAAAACCGAAAATTTCAGGTAGCAGTCGACCGGCACTTGTAAACTGCTTCTGGCTCCTTCTCGGCAAGAAAGACTGGTGTAATGGCATCGGCTGCATTTTTTATACCCCCTGACGACCTGACGTCATGGAAGAGGTGACAGCATTCGACAGAGAAATCCCAAGACTCTGGTATTTGGGCCGACTGAGGGCTACCTGCAGGCAGATAACCCAAGTGTTATGACTGCAACAGTGAGACATAAAGAACATCCACAGTGCTAGGTGTGTTTAGTTACTTGACTTGCAGAATGCATTAAGTCTTGTAAATCTTTAGATTCTGCCCAAGCAGGAAAGGAGGACATTTTTTGTTTAAGGAGTTCCAAGCTATGTTGCTGGCATTTAATCAAATGGAACTGAAAATTTAGTGCCCTGATAGCAAGAGTAGCTGAGGTGTAAACCTTTTTACCCCATCTGTCCAATGCTTGGGAATCCCTTTCTGAGGGGGTGGGATTCTTTGCAGAGGTTGCTTTAATCCCTTTTGGCCCTTGAGAAATGACCTCAGGGTCAGCTTCTGGATTGTTAAAAAGATATTTTTATGAGTCAGGGACTCTGTAGAACCTTGTCTGCTTTTCTGGGAGCAGGAGGTAGGAGTCAAGCTGGATTCAAGGAAATCATCATCCACCACATCCAGGACTGGGTGGATAGCCAAGTGTCTGTGTTGCGGAAGATCTAGGAATTCCCTGAGTCTTTTTAGACTAAGGGTAGTCTGGACTCTCCCATTGGAAATGCTCCCTTAAAGTACACAGGATTTCCCCAAAGGAAAATCCTCTGGGGGAGATACTGAAGGAATGGATTCCTCTGCATCAGAATCCTCATAAGTGAAGAGGGGCTGCATGTCTTCATAGTCAGATGCATCAGATTCATCTGACTCTTGTTCAGACAAAACTACTGGGGACAGATCTCTTTTCCTTTTTGAGGGGGTAGCTTGGCTTCCCCTGATCAGCATGATAAGGTCTTCTGCCATTTTAAGCATTTAAGAGTGAGGCAAGGTAGCAGGTACCTGAGAATGGGTAGTCGGTTTCTTGGGTGTGGTTCGAACCCTGGGCCTAAGGAACTCTGCTTTTTGAAAGAACGGTAGTCGCAAAAGAAAACATTGGTTTGTGTCGGGATTCGGAGGTGCGAAGGACTTCCTCTGAATCCGGTGCCTGCTCAGCAGCTCCAGACCCATCCAAGACAGAGACGACTACAGGATCCTTAGACGAAGAAGAGTTCTGCGGCATACCGGACTTCAAAAGTGTCTCGGTAGCGGCCTGCGAATCAACTGAAGCAGGCATCAGGGTACTTCGCTTTAGAAGACTTCAACTTCAATTCGGAAATGAAAACTCAGGTAGTGGTCGAACGGCACTCGTGCGAACTGGTTCTGCTTCGGGATCCACGGCAAGAAAGACTGATGTAATGGCGTCTTATACCACTGATGACTTGATGTCAGTCCTCAAGCGACAGTAACCGACGCAGAAATACTAAGTCTCTGGTATTCGGGCTGGCCGAGGGCTACCCTGGCAGGTTTAACCCAAATGTGAGGACTGCAACAGTGAAACACAAAGAACACATGTAACTAAATGAAGTAAAAACTCACTTATGAATGAATGTCTGGGTTATCCCTTATTACAGGGACCCAAACCATATTTTAGGAGGAATCAAAGAAGCTGAAAAACAAAATCAAGTCAATAGGACGGTTCTCACAATAGCCATTTTGAAGTACGATAAATTAAAACACAATAACAAAACATGAACAAGAAACAACAAACTTTATAAAAGATAGTCCAGTAGCACAAACACAAGAGCGGGCAACTGACCGTAAATTCCACTGTATTTAAACGAAAAAATGGTGAGCGCTTTCGGCTGTGTTACTCCAGCCTTCATCAGACAAACAAAACACTCAGAGTGACTCTACTGAAACAAAAAAGCACAGAACATTGTGATATGAGAAACTTGTTTTTTTTTTCCATTTCAGGGTTTTTTTACTTAATATATTTTTTCTACCAAGCTACTCATAAGTCGATTTTGGTCAGAGGTGACGTGAGCAGTTATTGTATAACAAGAGATGCAGCACATAAACAAAACTGACCATGCCATAAACTCAAGAACGTTGAAAATATCATACAGGACTGGCTTACTGTTTTAAGTTATAAAACTCAAAGTACAGTACAAGAGAAATGGGTGTGCTTTCTAATAACCACAAAACTTATTCTCTGACACAAGTGTTTACCTAAAAAAAATGCAATTTTGAGGCGAATCTTGACCACATGAAAAAACAAATACTAAAATTTCACTAAAAAATTAAAATGAAGTATTTCATATTTATTTGGTTCCCATTTATAAAAATATTACTTGTAATGAAATTGACACAGCATGTTTCGTTGATCCTTATGCAACAATAAAACAAATTTAGTTGTGTGTGTCTGAAAAAAGGTGAGCACCCAAAATCTGCAGAAAGCACACACAAAACAGTCTAAATAAAACAGCAATTTCAGCCCTGTAACAAATGAGGCAGGCAGTTACATTCAGTGAGAAACTAAAACTAATCAACTGACTAGAGTATGTACAGTGACACAGTATGCAAAGACCATCAGGGAAATGCACAGAACGAGGAATCATTACTAATGAAAATAATAAAAAGCTGAACTACTTACATAAAGACTACAGGAATTCTCATGTCATTTACAAGTCTTGCAAAGTCTCTAAACTCCTGCAAGCCATACAGCACGTCTCTGACTAAGGTACCAAAGACCAGCATATGACTATTCTTACTACCCACTTGGACAATGTGTACATGATGTATGCAAATATGCTACCACATACCACTGTCTTAAACTCTGAGACTACTGACTGCTCTTATACCTTCTGAAGTAAACAGCAGCAATGTTTTTGAAACTATACACATTTCCAAATAGAATATCCTTTGAAAAAGTATTAGATTTTATTAACACATCACATAAACTACCTATTTTTTTTTTAACAACTTCAGACAGTGCCTGTCTTCGGAAAACTATTGGGATGTTCAGGACTTCAGTAAGCCTAGTATGTCTCTCTAAACTTCTGGTCTGGACTAGAACCTAGTTAAGAAGAAGTGAAGTGAGGCTACTGCATTAGAACTGGTGGGAGAAAAGCAGCAGGGTCATAAGGTTCAGTGTTAGGTCTAGTCCTCTTAAGATACGTGTGTCAGACACCAACTTACACAATTATAGGCATGATGGCACGATCAGATGTGCAGTCAGAAACTGGTCTCCAGACAGATTGAAGTTACTGACATTATGGTAAGATAAGATAGGTGGCAGTTGATATCTAATCCAAATAATAACAAAGGGTATGGCACTACAGAAACTGATGCAGAACACACCACCTTGGTCAGACAACCTTAAAACGTGTAGAAAAACATCTAGGGTTACTAGAATAGTAAAGGGTTCATGAAGGACTTAGGCTTGAGCAAAAGACTTTAGATTTAATCCTAAATTATATGAAAGGACTTGGGGGGGGGGGGGGGGTCCCAAGTGCACAACTTCTGAATTCACTTGAAATAAATGACACGTACCTCTCCTTGCACCCCGTACTTTATTTTATACATCAGTATCAACCCATTTGGGTTTGGAGGTTCATGCCACTTTAGGTGGACAGCTTGTTCCCCTTCTGGATGCCATGTGACCACACCAGGAATGTTGTCTGCCCCTTCTGTAAAACAAAGTAATTTGAAATGGGTTACTTAATACTGACAAATGGGGTGGATCAGAATGAAACGGTTAAAATTCACAGGAAGCACAACATTAAATAGGTACAATATTAAAAAGCACTTTTTGTTCAGCTGACAACACCTGGAAACATTGTAAAGAAAAGAATCAACAATATTGGTTACCTATCTATTAAAGGTTAAAAAGTATTGGGTACAAATCTATTAAATAACAAAGGTGGCAATTTCATTAGATTAACCTTCTTCAACAGAGTTACTGCTCTCCCAAACACTTATTGGGTATTGCGTCCTTTTACACTTGTACATTTTTCATCCCTATATTAAAAGACCGAAGAAATGTTTCAGCAAACACCTCTTGGTCAACACGTAATGAGCGAACGCTCCAAACGGGCCCCCACACCCCCCTAACTAAATATACCAATTCCGAGATTGCACTACAGTGAGAAAGGGGCAAACACATGGGGATGGCCAAGTGATTTCTTTCCCAGGGAAAGAAATCGCTGTTTTGAGTGTTTGCTCTTTACTGCATTCGCTCATTACATGTCGACCAAGAGGTGTTCGCTGAAACACCTCTTCAGTCTTTTAATATAGACCCCATTTTTCATGCTACTAAATGTGTTTGAGCCATGTGTGCTGGCACTTGAATGTGAAACACATGGAGGCAAATCCTCTTGATAAGATGGCAAAAGCAAAGTCTCATTCACGTAATGACAATGGGTGAGGCAAATAGAATTCTGTCCTGGCATTTCTCAAAACAGTAATGAAGATCTTTCTTGAACCTGGGCCAACCTTCAATCTATACCAGTAGTACTGTTAGACTGGCTATCCAAGTAAGAAAACATTATCAAAACAGCTTGGTAGACAGCTGGGTGACATGAGGATCAATGGTCATAAAAGCCCTCCAATCCCAGAGTGCAGAGATCCTGTACTTTGCTGTGTAGTAAGGAACAAACTGTAATAAAATAATTCAAGCACCTTGTGGGAGGGAGGAAAAGAAAACACAACTTAAAAGACAGCAAAAATGGCATAAAAAAGCACAAGCCTACTAAACTTCCCTGTAGGACCAGAGTGCAAACAAATGAAGTGAATTGAATGAGTGATGACAATATGCTTAATGGATATATGCAAAATCAAAACCCAAGATACTGAAGGCAAAACAAAAAAAAATCCTCAATAGTATTATTTGATTCATCTGTTTTTTTTTCTGCAATATATCTCTATCCTGCATACTAATAAAGCCTAGTTGTGGCAAAAAAAAAGTGTCAGCTCAGCCCCTAGTTAAAATCTTCAAATCACAGTTTTATAGGAGTTACTAGACATATTGTCCATGCAACCATAGAGTATCCTAGCCCAATTTCCCACTTGTCTCAGAGCACTGTATGGTAAGTTGAACAGTAGACAAAAACAACATGACATCAGTCCTGAAGCGATAGTAACTGACGCAGAAATACTAAGCCTCTGGTATTCGGGCCGACCGAGGGCTACCCCTGGCAGGATAACCCAAGTGTGATGACTGCAACAGTGAAACACGACCGAGGGCTACCCCTGGCAGGATGACCCAAGTGTGATGACTAACCGTGAACATCAGCTTATTCCTTTAATCCTCTGTGCTAAACAGTGTGAGCCATTGCAAAACATTGTTTCAACCTGTACAGATATGACTGATACAGCCTCAGCATTAACTGCAATAACACATACAAATGGAGAATAATTTGTGCAGGAAATAGGCTTCTAATGTCTAAGCTCTTTTTCGCTCCCCTTGCTTCATCTAATGACTTTTCTACCCATGTTCCCATCCATTGCCAGGTCTGTCAGCAAATTCCTTTACTCCTCCAGTCTTAGTGACTTTATGCTGAGACCAGTCATGAAGCTTAAGGTCATCCAAGGGGTCTAGCCATTTTCATCAGCTGAGGATCTTTACTTTATGTGACCTACCACATTTTACCCTCTCCCTTTGTGGATTATATGGTATATGTCTGAGGGGCAAGCATGCAAGGGGGATGTGTAGCATTTCATTCTGCCTCTGCAGCAGCTCAGCCATATCCTCCACCCTTTTCCATTCTTTAGAAACACACCTCATAAGTTAGCATCACCAGCCTCCAGAAGAGATCACCAATGGGAACACCCACACATTGTTCTCCTTCCCTGGGATGGGAATGCCTATCCCTTCCTCTGTTAGTGCCTCAGATGACTAAGCTGCTAATCAATCCCAGATCACCTGGGTCATAGAGCTTCATCCCAATATGCCACAGAAAATGAAGTTTCTAAATTCCCCCCAACATTATTTATCCATTCTATAACGGGTCAGAAAGGGCACATGACTTAGTGGGCATTCCATTTCCCAAACTCTTCTTCTTTCAGCTGCTCCTCTTAGGGGTTGCCACAACAGATCATCTCTTTCCATTTCTTCCTGTCCTCTGCATCGTGCTCTGTCAACAACCACCTGCATGTCCTCTCTCACCACAACCATAAAACTTATCTTAGGCCTTCCTCTTTTCCTCTTACCTGGCAGCTTAGCATCTGTCTTCCAAAATACCCAGCATCACTCCTCAGCACAAGTCCAAACCAACACAATCTCACTTCTCTGGCTTTGTTTTCAAACAGTCCATCCTGAGCTGACCCTCCAATACACTCATTCCCGATCCTGTCCATTCTCGTCGTACTCCGTTCAAATCTTGACATCTTTAACTCTGCAGCTCCAACTCTGACTCCTGTCTTTTTGTCAGTGTCACAGTCTCCAACCCATATAACATAGCTGGTCTCACTACCATCTTGTAGACCCTTTCCTTTCACTCTTACTGGTACCCATCTGTCACAAATCACTCCTGACACACACCTCCACCCACTCTTCCCTGCCTGCACTCTCTTCTTCACCTCTCTTCCATACTCATTATTACCCTGAACTGTCGATCCCAAATATTTAAACTCATCCACCTTCGTCAACTCTACTCCATGCATTCTCACCATTCCTCTGTCCTCCCTCTCATCCGCACACACATTCTGTCTTACTCCTGCTGATCTTCATTCCTCTCCCCTCTAGAGCACATCTCCACCTCTCCAGTCTCTCCTCAACTTGTTCCCTACTCTCATTACAGATCAAAAAATCATCCACAATCACAGTCCACGGGGACTCGTCTGATCTCAATTGTCACCCTGTCCACCACCACTGCAAATAAGAAGGGGCTCAGAGCTGATCATTGATGTAATCTCACCTCCACCTTGAACGCGTCTGTCACTCCTTCTGCAGATCTCACTACTGTCACACTGACCTCCTATATACCTTGTACGACTCTTACATACTTCTCTGCCACTCTGACTTTCTCATACAATACCACAACTCCTCTCTAGGCACCCTGTCATAAGTTATCTCTAAATCTACAAAGACGCAATGCAACTCCTTTCGACCTTCTCTATATTTCTCTAGCAACACCCTCAGAGCAAACATTGCATCTGTACTGCTCTCTCAGCATAAAAGCAAACTGCTGCTCACTAATCATCACCTCCCTTCTAAACCTAGCTTCCACTATTCTTTCCCCATAACGTCATGCTGTGGCTGATCAATTTTATCTCTGCATAGTTATTACAGCTCTGCACATCACCCTTACTACTAAAAATTAGTACAAATACACTTCTCTACTCCTCAGGCATCCTCTCACTTTCCAAGATTTCTTTAAACAACCTGGTTAAAAACTCCACGGTCATCGGTCCTAAACACCTCCATGCTTCCACAGGTTTGTCATCTGGACCAACAGCCTTTCCATTCTTCATTTTCTTCATAGCTGTCCTTACTTTCTCCTTGCTAATCCATTGCACTTCATGATTCACCATCTCTACATCATCCAACCTTTTCTCTCTCTCACTCTCTCATTTTCTTCATACATCAGCCCCTCAAAGTACTCTTTACATCTTCTCAAAACACACACCTCACTTGTGAGTGTGTTTTCCTCATGATCCTTTATCACCCTAACCTGCTACACATCTTTCCCAGCTCAGTCCATCTGTCTAGCCAATTGGTACAGGTCCTTTTCTCCCTCCTTAGTGACCACCTTTTCATACAACTCACCATATGTCTTATCCTTAGCATTTGCCATCTCTTTCTTCACCATACACCTCATATCCTTGTACTCCTGTCTACTTTCTTCATCTCTCTGACAATCCCACTTCTTTGCCATCCACTTCCTCTATATATACTCCTGTACTTCCTCATTCCACCACTAGGTCTCCTTGTCCTCCTTACACTGTCCAGATGTCCTAGCTGTCTCCCTCTCCTGTAGATGCCCAACTATCTGGTAACTTTTCACTGCCACCCAGTGCCTGTCTTAACTCTTCCCTGAACGCCACCTTACAGTTATCCTTTTTCAACTTCCACCATTTGGTCCTTGGCACTGCCCTTACTCTCCTCCTCTTCTTGATCACCATCGTCATCCTACAGACCACCATCCTTTGTTGCCTAACTACGCTTTCCCCTGCCACCACTTTACAGTCTTCAATCTCCTTGAGACTAGCCCTCCTGCATAGGATATAACCCACCTGTGTGTATCTTCCTCCACTCTTGTATGTCACCCTATGCTCCTCCCTCTTCTTAAAATACATATTCACCACAGCCATGTCCATCTTTTTCACAAAATCCACTACCATTTGACCTTCTACATTCCTCTCCTTGACACCCTTACCTACCCAACACCTCCTCATTCCCTCTGTTCCCTTCACTTACACGCCTACTGAAAGCCGCTCCAATCACCATTCCCTCAGCCTTACACTTTTCCCCACTTCATCTTGCTCCAAATTTTTCTTTCTCATCCATCACACACCCAACTTCAGGAGCATATGCACCAACATTCATTATCACACCATCAATTTCCAGCTTTATAAACATCACTCTGTCTGACATGCTTTTCACCTCCAAAACATTCTTGACATACTGTTCCTTCAGGATAACCCCTACTCCATTTCTCCTCCCATCCACACCATGGTAGAACAATTGAACCTGCCTCCGATACACCTGGCCTTACTCCCCTTCCATCTGGTCTCTTGTGCGGACAATACATCAACCCTCCTTTGCTCCATCTTATCAGCTACCTCTCTCCCTTTACCAGTCATACTGCCAACAATCTAAGTTCCTACCCTCACTTCCACACTCCTAACCTTCCCCCTCTCTTCTTGGCTTTAAGCATGCCTCCCCCCTCTTTTTCCTCCTTCCCCTTCGGCTAACAGTAGCCCAGTTTCCAGCAGCACCCTGTTAGCTAACAGCACTGGTGGTGGTCTGTGTTAACCCGGGCTTCGACTGATCCAGTATGGAAATCTGTACTGTTGTCCATTTCCCAAACCATTCACTTTAATGAATACAGTACCAGCTGGTTCTATCTATGAAGGCTTAATCTGGCTGATTTATAACACATAATTTTCAATTTTCACTGCACAATTCAATCTTCCAGGAACTCAACATCAATGTTTGGTCCCCTCAAAGACTTTACATGTCAGTCCTTAAACATTTATATTAAACAAAAACATATTACAAGAAAAAATACACAAAATATTTTATTTACTATATGCTGACAATCTGATGTTTTATGCTTGTCTAAAGGCAAGTAAATGGACTACACATACTTAAAATGAAGACGTTTTCCCCTCACGTGACTAACTGTAAATTCATTAGTATCAAGCACCAACAAAGCAAAGGACAACAGCAACTAAATCAAGATGTGTAAAGGGTCAGAAATAAAAGGAAAAAGGAAACAGCAACCAACAGTGCAAATAAAATAAGAAATTCAAACATTCAGGACTTGCACTGGATCACAGTTTCACAATGCACAATCAAGTCTGAGTGGCAGCTTACAAAAATGAAAGCAGTAGCACTGTGTACCACATCTTATATAGACACTAGTGTTTAGTACCAACCAGAGCATGAAGAATCAAGGGACAGCCAAAGAATAATGAAGTGTTCAAAGCAGGAAGGAGTGAAGGACACCGGAGGCCCGATACCTTTATATGCTGTGTCCATGGTTGTTTCTCCAATTAGGCTGCTTTTACTGAATTTTGTGTCACTAAACACTTCAGTGTGGACTGCTGTAATCCCCTTAGTTGGACACAGCTGCTGACAGTGCTTATGCCAGTCTCTGTCACAATAGGTTTATCACTCTCCTGTGACCCAAGGAGACTGTTAATTTATGAGCACTTTATTTGAATCTTATCCCAACTCCCAAAGTCAACAGCTGAACTCATATAACCAATGGCACAGACAGACACTTTACTCCTAGACCAGCAGACTAGAGAACAGCTTTTGCAAACAATTTCCATTTTTTTAATACTTAGCAAAGAAGGTATACAAGATTCAAAAACTATTTTAGCATCAAAACTTTGAGAAGCCTGATCCAAACTAAACAATAAAAACACTTCACACTAGTCCATGGAGTTCATAAAGGACCATCGCAATACCATCTTTTTTTTCCTTCATCATAACTTAATTTGACAATCCAGACATGTAGGCAATACTATATGCTTATGACCTGCTCAGTTCAGGTAGACTGCTTTACTGACGCACTACACTCTGTGTGGTTATATTCAACAGCATTAACTACTGCAGGAGAAGTCACTACAGCAGTAAATGAAAATATCTGGATTTTGGCACACTTAGTTATCCATGAGATCTAGTCACTTTCACTGAGCAGCTGCCATCCCCTAGTGTAAGCCAATACAGGATACATTTCTGGTTACTGCAAAACACTTGAGGCCTTTGCAAAATCAAATTCTATATCTAAATCTAAAACAAGAAGAAAGTGGATCATTACCCTTACTACAGCAGTAATCTCTTCCTTGAGCACCAACCCATTATGAACACTGCCATACAAATATAATATCTTCTTACAGGAGAGTCAAGATAGTAACACATTAAGACTACACAGTATAATTCAGTGTAGTATTAAAGAGTAACTGACGGTGGTGAACAAATGCTTGACCCCCTTGCAACTGATCTATATACTAAAAAATTGCACTGCCAATAGAATGTGCACCTACCTTGTAATAATTTATGCAAGTGTGCACATTTAACCTCAGCACAGACAAGTCTGTCCCAAGTTTAAATATTTATTTACTTGACTTTGTTAACTGGGGCACAAGATAACGCAAGCAGAAGTGATAGCAGCCTTACTGGAGTGTCCCCTGAAAGGGGCTTCAAGTGTTTTGTTGAATCTGTCAAAGCAGAAAGTAACACCGTAGGGCCAGCTACTTAGGGTTTTTGTCTGATAACAGACGACACAGGCTCTCCCTTCATGAAAAACTGTAGAACTGATTAGTGTTTCCGATATCCTCTCATTTCTGAATGTCTACAATATGAAGCAATCATTCTCTGCTTATCCTCCGTTTTTTTGAGAAAAGGATGCAAACTGAATGGAGTGATTTACAGAATACAAACATCATCTGTCAAAAAAAGAAGAGTCTGCTTACACTGGCATTGTCATTATGGGACACTGAATAATCATTTTTGTGCAAATTAGAGCACGTTTTTCAGAAGTCACTAATGCTATCAAGAGGGTTTTGTAGGACAAAATTTAAGCATTCACAACCACATGCTGGTAACGGATGAAATGAAGGACTTAAGCATTTTAAACCAGGTTTACAAAACTATGTCAGAACATAGACAAAACCACCTGACAAGTGAATTTTCACTAAGAAACAAGGAATTAGACAGAGGTGACGTAAACAAATCAATGTTTTTAGAGTCGCAGCAAGAATTTGGATCATTACAGTTGTTTATGGGGGGGGGGGGGCACAATTTTGATTACTGTGGTTAGCACTGAAAACAGGATTAATCAACCAGACTTAACACCTACTTACACATGAAGAACCAACAAGACTCCAGAAAGTAGTTTTGTACCTACCATAAATGTAGATGTTCGAGTGTTCACACTGCACTCATTACAGTTGGGTTATCCTGCCGTCAGGCGGTCCCCGCAGTCGGCCAGAGTTCCAAAGTCTTGGTCCGGCGTCGGTTGCTGTCACTTCTTCCCTGACGTCAGTGCGCCAGGGGTATACAAGATGCATTCAACGTCATTTTCTTCAGTTTTTCTTGCCCCAGATGTCAGGTGCCCCCAAGTAGGTAAGCAACACATATTGCTAATAAAACATATATATAAAAAGAAAACGATACCTTCAGTTACAAGCAAATACACCACAAAGGTTGTATAGGATAGAAAGGTATAGATAAGTCCAGCTAGGACAGAGGGGATGGAGGGAGGGTAACCTGGACTGCAGCAGTGTGAACACTCGAACATCTACATTTATGGTAGGTACAAAACTGTACTATGTTCATCATGTTACACTGCTGCAGTCATTACACTTGGGTAGAATCCCAAAGCTGAGGTTGGGTGGCTGGTCTGTAAACAGTTAGGTTTGGCTATGAGGCCCTGCAGAACTGCAGTGGCAAATCCTGCTCTGGATTTAGAGTAAAGAGGCAAGTGGTAATGTTTGGTAAAGGTATGCACTGAACTCCAAGTTGCAGCCTCCAAAATTTCCTTGGTAGGTACTCCTCTGAGAAAGACTGTTGAGGTGGCTGTTGCTCTGGTAGAATGTGGCCTAATGTTATTAGGGACAGATTTCCCATGCTGTGTGTAGCAGTAACGAATACAGTATCCTATCCATTTGGAGATAGTCTGCTTTGAAAAAGCCTTGCCCTGTGATCCTGCAGCATATGCTACAAACAGTTGCTCAGTTTTCCTGAAAGCTTCTGTTTTGTCCAAGTAGATGCATAGCTGCCGGTGTATGTCCAAAGAGTGCAGAAGTTTCTCCCCTTTATTCTGGGGGTTTGGATAAAAAATTGGCAAATGGATGGTTTGGTTAAGAGCCACACTAGATACCACCTTTGGCATAAAGGTAGGGTTTGTCCTTAAAGAAACCCTGTCCTGATGAAAAATTATAAAAGGTTCCACTGCCATTAATGCCTGTAGCTCTGAGACTCTTCATGCTGAAGTTACTGCCAGGAGCAGAGCTGTTTTCCATGATAAAAATTTTAGATCGGCTGTATTGGCTGGCTCAAAAGGTGGCAGGGTCAGTTTTTCCAAAACAAAATTGAGGTCCCAAGTTGGTGTTGGTGCTCTCCGGGGCGGTCTTATGTTTTTAGCCCATCTGAGGTACTGCTTTAGCAAGGGATGAGAGAATAAAGGAGGATCCGTGTTGTAATGTGCTGAAACGGCAGAGGCGTGGATCTTAATTGATGAGAAGGATAGGCCTTTGTCCAGCATCTCAGTTAAGTATTGTAAAATCTGAGGAATGTTTGGGACAAGAGGGTCAAGGTTTTGAGCCTGGTTCGAGGCGCACAATCTCTTCCATTTTTCTGAGTAAGATTTCCTGGTGCTAGGCCTCCTGGCCTCCAAAATGACATCCATAACAGCTTTAGAGAGAGGCGCTGCCTGTTTGACTAATGAATCTGCCATGCAGCCAGGTTTAGGATTTTGAGCTGAGCATGCAGGATCTGATTGTTTTGCTGAGTCAGAAGGTGTGGAAATTGAGGCAAAATCCATGGTGGGCCTTGAGCCAAGTTCTTTAAGATTGGGTACCAGTGTTGGCGTGGCCAGTCTGGAGCAATCACGATCATCTATGTTTTTTCTTGCCTGGCTTTCAGGAGTACCTTCGAAAGGAGAGGCAGTGGTGGGAAGGCATAAACTTTTAGGCTTTTCCAGCTGAACGAGAGAGCATCCACTTTCCATGCTTGTGTGTGATAAGTCCTTGTGCAGAATTTTTGTAGTTGGCAATTCAGTGGGGAGACAAAAAGATGTATGTCTGGGCATCCCCATTTTTGCGTTACCATGCTGAAGATTTGTGGATTCAGTTTCCATTCGTGAGGGTCCATGATATTTCTGCTTAGATCGTCTGCCAGAGTATTTTTCTTTCCTGGCAGGAATTGTGCTTGCAGATGAACTTGATAAGTTAGAGCTGTGTTCCACAAGGTCATGGTTTGCCTGCATAGGGGGTAAGAATGAGTGCCCCCTTGCTTGTTTATGTACCACATTACTGTGGTGGTGTCTGTCTTTAATAATAAATGTCCTGGATGCAGAAGGTCCTTGAAAGCTGTTAGGGCATTTTGAACAGCCAACATCTCTTTTTGATTGATGTGAAGATGCATTTGGTCTGTGGTCCACTTGCCCTGAATACATTTTCCTGCCATGTGTGCTCCCCAGGCGTAGTCCGAAGCATCTGTTGTTAGTGTCTTCCTGGCTGTGGGTAGAGTGAAAGGCTGACCCTTGTTGAGGTGACATGCCTGTGCCCACCATCGAAACTCCTGTTGTAGGCAGGGAATTATTGGTATTACTGCTTCTAAGCTGTGAGAGTGCTGAGTCCAAACACTTTTTAGGTACCACTGTAATTTCCTCATATGCAGTCTGTCATATGGAATTAGTAGTATGCAGGATGCCATGAATCCCAGGTCCTGCAGAATTTTTCTTGCAGGGAGATGGGACTTTTTTGCCATTAGTTGAAAATATTGAGTCAGTTGTCCTTGTTTGTCTGGCATGAGACAAGCCATCTGGGCCGTTGTATTTAAGCTGGCACCCAGGAATATTATCTGTTGTGAGGGCACTAGTTTTGACTTGTTTTCGTTTACTGTGTACCCTACAGAAATTAGCAACCTTTTTACAAATGCCAGATGCTTTAGAAGAATGTCCTTTGTCTCTGCTTGAATGAGGCAGTCGTCTAGGTATGGCTATATTTGAATTCCTTTTTGTCTGCAAAATGCAATTACTGGTGCCAGGCACTTTGTAAAGACCCTGAGTGCAGTAGATAAGCCAAAGGGCAGTGCAGAGAATTGGTAGTGCATTGTACCAGCTTTGAATCTGAGGTATCTTCTGCAATTTTGTCTGATAGGGACATGCAGGTATGCCTCTTTGAGGTCCAGAGTAACAAGCCAAGCCTTCTTGCCCAGCATGGGAAGAAGCTGCTGTAGTGTCAACATTTTGAATTTCGGAACCTCCAGGTAAGTATTTAGAGTTGAAAGGTCTAGTATGGGTCTCCAGGCTTTGTCCTTTCTGGGGACCAGGAAGAGTCTTGAGTAAAATCCTTGTCCTTGTTCCTGCTGTGGTACTTTTTGAATAGCTCTCATGTCCATGAGGGCTGATATCTGTTTTTGAGCCTCTGCCCATTGATTTTGTGGCAGGTTTGGCATTCCTTTTAGCCTTGGTAAAGTGTGAAAGTGGAACCTGTAACCTTGAGACACAATATTCAGAACCCATTTGTTCTGGGTGATGGTTTGCCAATTTTGATAAAAAAGTGCTAGTTTTCCCCCTAAGGGTGCTGCCAAAAGGGAAGTGCTTGGCGTACGAAGGGGGAAGTCATTGGGACTGTTTCCTGTATGGTTGAGATTTGTCCTCACCTCCTTTTGGGGTTGGGGTACCCCCACTGTCGTTGTCTGTTAGAGCCTTGGGGTTGAGATCTGCCTCTTGGGCATCTGTATCTGCCTCTCTGTGGCCTGTCTGACACTGGAAAGGACCAATTCTTTGTAGGCCAATTTCTGCTAAATCGAGGTGGCTGTACCTGTAAGAAATCTTTGACTGTTTGCATAGATTTAGCTTTATCCTCCATTTTCTTTAACACCTCTTCTGCTTTAACAACAAACAATGTATCATGTTGTAAAGGAACATCCAATAATTTTGCCTTAACATGATCAGGTAAACTCTGTTCTTTTAACCAAGCATGTCTTCGAATCACAGAACCTGTAACTGCTACAAGAGGCCTCTGAAGAATCAAAACCACATTGCAGAGTATGTTTTCCCACCTGTTCAACTGCATGCAATAAATCCTGCATTTCTTTATAGTCAGGAGCTTCCGAGCTTGTAAACATTTTCTGTTTTAACAGAGCCATTAAATACTGTTGGTACTTAAGCATGTGAAACTGGCAATTTAAAGCCCTATCTGCTAAAGTTGCAGAAGTGTACACTTTCTCCTCCCATCTATCCAATGCTCTAGAATCTCTGTCAGAGGGGACTGGATTTTTTGCAATGGAAGCCTTAACCCCTTTGGGACCCTGGGAAATGGTTTCTGGGTCAGAAGAAGGGTTTTTATAAAGAAACTTGTGAGAGTCAGGGACTCTATAGTACCTATCTGGTATGGCTGGGTGCAGGGGGCAAAGAATCAAGAGATAAGCTGGATTCAGAGAACACATCATCCACAATATCTAAAACAGGCGGAATAGCAAGGTGCCTGTGCTGAGGCAATAAAAGAAAGTCCCTGAGCCTTTTCTTGGATTCTGAATAATCCTGACTTTCCCAATGGAAATGTTCCCTCATGGTATGTAAAGTTTCCCCAAAAGAGTAATCCTCAGGAGGAGAGGCTGAAGGGATAGATTCTTCAGCATCAGAGTCCTCATAGGGGGGTATAGAGTATCCCTGGTCTGAAGAGGAATCAGAGGAAATGGAAACCTGATCAGAGGAATCACAGTCTGTATCCTGCCTAGGCCTTTTCTCAGGAGGGGGATGGGAACCCCTGATTAGAGTAATGAGGTCTTCGGCCATTTTGAGCATCTGTTTCTTAGGCATGGAGGACTGTCCAGGAGAATGCTGCAGTTGCTTCTTTGTCTTTAATGGTGTTTTTGTCTTGGCTGGTGCTTTAATGGTAAGTTGTGAAGGTCTGAAAACACCCTCAGAAGCCAATGCCTGCTCAGCAGCTCTGGACCCATCTGAGGGATTAATTTCCGTAGGCCCAATACCTTGAGTTTCCAGAGGCCTAGTCGTCTCCACGTGGGAGTTGGAGGCGGCCTGTGGCTCTGAGGTAGCGAGTGTCAGGGGCTGTGTAAGCGCCTCACTGAGAACCGGCGAACAGGCGACTGGCCTAGAAGAGGGTTCGTCGTCGGTTTTGGACCTCGGATGCCTGTCTTTATCCTTGTCCTTGCATTTTTTATGAATTGCGGTCATCGGTTGTTCCGACGGCATTGTATAATTGAACCTTCAGCCAAAGTAGTGCAAAGCAAAATCAAAACGTCGTTTTATAGTGCGTTTGTTAAATCTGGCACAAAACCGACAACTAGCGACGTCGTGATCAGGGCCTAGGCATGGAATACAGTAAGAGTGGAAGTCCTTATGAGGTATTTGCTTCCCACAAGAAATACAATTATTAACTTTTTCTGACATCGGTCTGAGGCAAGAAAAAAGTTTCCCCAACAGGGTACTTAGCTTTATTGAAGACTTCGGATCTGAAATTCGACTTCGAAAATCTCAGGAGTCGGCCGACCGGCACTTGCAAACTGCTTTTGCTTCGGGCACCGTGCGGCAAGAAAAACTGAAGAAAATGGCGTCGGATGCATCTTGTATACCCCTGGCGCACTGACGTCAGGGAAGAAGCGACAGCAACCAACGCCGGACCAAGACTTTGGAACTCTGGCCGACTGTGGGACCGCCTGACGGCAGGATAACCCAAGTGTAATGACTGCAGCAGTTTAACACGATGAACATCTGTGAGGTTAAAGACATTTACCCATACCCCACTGCTATCCAATCTCATATTTAATACGTTCAGAGGTGAAAGTGGAGGAGCTGTGGGCTACCCCCTTGAAAGACTTTCTTTACTATTGTTGAAATCAATATTCTGCACTGCCAACTTTTTTTCTTTTACCATTTACTACATAATTACTATCTTACTGTGAGGAAAATCACTACTAACACTTAAGAGTAAGCTCTGCAAGCCCAAATTATGACATGCTTTAGGCTGGGACACAACAATGGCCCTTGCTACTGGCATAACAACTCTCCCTGCAGGGAACAGCTGAAAATGGAGGACAAGCAAGAAAGGCATAACCACAGTAAAGTTATCAAATGCAAGGTATCTCTTCCATCACTAGAGCATTTCAACTCAACAAAGTGCAACGGTTCAGTTCCCTAGCCCCCCTCAAACATTCTTGGGTAACAAAGTGGTTGACAAACTTTTCCATCTATGCAGCAGCACAAGGTCCATTAGATGTTAGAAAGCATAAAGTGGGGGTCATTATCTTGAACTGCTGGATCACAAACCCATCATAACCTTTGCCATCCACTCAGTTGCAGTACTAAGAAGCTAGGATTGACTGCTTCACCAAAAATGGGCTAAAAGTCAAAACTCTGGAAGAGGAAGACAGAGATGGTTTACTAATGGTTCAACAATTCCAGTGATCTCATAGAAAGAAAACAGGCTGTTGAGAGAATGGTACAAAAATGCTGCATACATCTTTTGCAGATGATGTACAAAATGAGCCAGAAAGTCTTATTTACAGTACTGAGGAAAGCAGGCAGAAATGAGTGGGACATGATAAATACAGCAGCAGCCTCTTTAAAAAGACTGGTGGTCAAAAACATGGAGATGAAAAAATAAAAAGAACATATGCAAGACCATCCTTGGGAAGATATTCTGTGTATTTAGGGTGGTCTTAATAACATTCTAGAGAAAACAAGACCAGCAATGTGTCCAATTCATAAGCAAATACAGTGGCTCCTGAGTTCCATATCTGCTGTCAAAATATGTTTCCAAGTCTGAAAGGAGAAGGGCTGTACTAAGGCATTTAAAGCCATATGAGTGATCAGTACCTGCTCTGCCCTACACAATTTTGTTTTGAGTAATACCTTCTTGGACTAATGGTACTGGGAAAGGTAAACAGCAGATTACATCCCCATGGAAAGGAAAATGCAAGGCTGCTTTTCAAGTCATAGCCCAGCATCAGACTCCCTCTGCTAAAAAGAGCTTCAAAATCTGAGTGCAGGCTAGATCATCAACGAAGTCTATTACTTATATCACTATTAAGCTAGCAGCAGTTGAAAACCATTTCTATCCATTTGTGAACTGTATGCCAGAAGTATGTGATTTCTTAAGAGGTGGTCAGACAGTTTCGCCTTCCTGGAATGCACACCACCTGAAAATATATTTTGCAATATGGCGCATTCCAAAATTGTGATAACTTTACTCAAGAGACGCGTAATACCTCTACTGTTCAAGCACCACAACACCTATGTGGCTTTCTGTGTTGATATGAAGTGTCACAGTATCTGTACTTGCATTCAGTTCCACTGCCCTCAGAAATATGACAACTGTTTTAATGTATACAGTAGTGACATGAAGAGTGCAAACTTTGACAAACCAAGTGTTGTAGAATATTTGGGACACCAGATGAGATAGCCAAGCACAACTGCGGACATTTATCAGGGAATGGGCCAGTTTTGGTGGAGAGAAGGGAATTCCCAAGTTCCAACTGTATGGCTGGATCCAACATTTATTTTGCAAGCAACAGTACAACTGGCACCTTTTGTTCTAAAAAGTCTTTAGCCTAATCCGTCATCTGCAGTCTTGCAAACTGTATCATCATCATGCACAAAGATAAAAAGTCACAGGACTAAGACACTGTACAATAGATAACATAGAAGTTACTATTATGGTTGACCTCTGAGAGGGCCCTTTACAGTAGGTAATGCCTGTGATTTCAAATAACCACCTTCTCAGCGTAAAACTCATAACACACTCTAATTACTGTGCTTGGAAGTGTGTGCAAGTGACTCCTATCAGCAGATGCTACAACAAGGTCATAGCTCGGCCTCATGCTCCTTCTGCTCTAAACCGCACTAAACTGAAGCAGCACACCCACAACAGATAAAGAAACAGGGATACAAAAATTACAAACCTCCCAGACCTATCTGGACATCCATCTACAAAGTAGGAAGAGAAATTGTCCAAGCATAAGGTGATACCATGGAAGCAATTAAGTACTCAGTGCAAGGTGTCTTCTGAATTAAATTATATATGGTCAGTACTCAACATTTGTTAGGTCCTACTAAGGAGGATTATAGAGGGCATAACGGCTGACAGAATTCCTAAAAACAGCAACGGCCTCTCAAGAGGTCAGGGTCTTAAAAGACAAAAATGTAAAGGCTATAGAAGCCAAATCTTGAAGAACTGAGTACCAAAGAAGATTTGGCTTCTGGAATCAGGAATCATACAGCTAGACAGATGATTCTTCAAGGCTATCTGGCCAAAGCTGGAATGACATTTCTTCATGGCTACCTTGCCAAAAGTATCATTTATACAAAATGCAGCCACCTCAGACTTGACGGCAATTGTAAAGTGGTGCAGAGCATTTTTCCATGCATGATGACTTTGATACCAATTCTCACCAACAGAAAAATAATAAATAAAGTGAATCTGTGAAATGGAAATCATATCCTTTATAACAGGGTTCGGGGAAATGATCTGAGGGAATCCTTGGATCTTATCCAGCACAGAAAAGGTGGTTTTCAAGTTGTCTTTACTTTACCTTTTTTATTTAAAAAGATAAAATAAAATACAGAAAAAGCTACAGAGCTCCTTTTGAAGACGGACAAACAATGAATCAGCAGGGGCTGTGTTTTTGCCGAATAGTATGACGATACATTTTTTTGCGTTTAACTTAAGGTCATGACTTTGGCACCAGTCATTTGTTGCTGTGAGATCCTCTTGCAGTATGTTAACATAATTTGGGGTGTTAATGACAGCACCCAACTTACAGTCATCTGCAAATTTGGTCATCCACAGGGCCTTTATCTTTGCCTGGACCTCTGAGAAGTAGATGCCAAACAATAGGGGTCCCAGGACAGATCCCTGGGGAACACCACTAGTGACAGATCTGCTGTTGGAGGTGGTGCCTATTTTGTCCTTGTGGGTCCTATCAGTAAGCTAATTGGCCACCCACCTGACCAGATAGGGATTTACGTCAACTTGAGTTAGCTCTTCAATGATGCCCAAGTCGGGGGTTGTGTCAAAGCCCTTAGCCAAATCAAGGTGAATTGTATGTACTGACTTTCCCTCATCCAGGGCCTTGGTGAGGGTCTCAAAGATGTCAACCAGGTTCTCTGCCCCTGACAAATCTGAACTGAGTAGGGTCAAATGCTTAGAGATTGCTTATGTCCTTGTTTATGAGATCCATAATAATATGCTCCATGGCTTTACAGATCAGACTTGTCAAGCTAATGGGGTAATAGTTTCCTGGGTCAGTAGTGGCACCATATTTGTGCAAGGGGATTACAATGGCAGTTCTCCACTCTGCTGCAATGAAGCCTGTAATTAGGCTGTGGCTGAAAAGGGTGCTCAATGGTGAAGCTAGTTCTTGCTGGAGATGGTACAGAATACAGCCTGGGATATTATCAGGTCCCATGGAAGCTGTGTTCTTTGCCTTGGATAGAGCCTTTAACACTTCCTCTATGGAGATGTGAGGTGTGGGACAAGTATCAGGGATGTCGAATGGGCCTTTGGGGGTGGGATGGGGGGTGAAGTTTGCGCTGAATATATCAGCTAGCAGGATGGATAAGTCAACAGGATCAGTGTAAGTAGTACCGTTAAGTACTAATTCGGAACACACCTGGGCTATGCCATGGAGGTTCCTGACATAGCTAAAGAAGGCTTTGTGGTTTCCTTTTGTTTCGGAGGCTAGTTTCAATTCATAACTGGCTTTGGAGGTTTTCACTAGTGATCTAATTTGCTTGTCGAAGCTGAGAAGGGAGTTTTTCCAATTTGGAATTTGTTCCTTTTTACCCCTGGACAACAGTTTCTTCCTTTTGTTGTAAAGCCTGTTGACAGAGGATGTCCACCAGACAGGTTTGTGTTTCCTTGAGGAGCAGGTTTTAGTTCTGTTGTATGACTGAGTCCATGCAGTTGTACAGGTGCTTGTATAATGCATTGGCGTACTGTTCAGCATAGTTGTCTGCATCCTCTGAGGGGAGCAGTGGTGTGAAGCTACTGATACCCTCCTTTAGGAGGCTGTAATCAGCTTTTGAGAAGTTTTTTAGCCTAGTTACGGCTTTTTGGGGGGGGGGGGGTTTGGGTAGGACAGAAACTTTGAATGAGATAGATCGATGTTCTGACCTCATCAGGTAAGAACATACCATGGGAGTGGTGCAGGGGTCACCCATGTTGGTGAGAACCAAGTCAGGAATGTTATCTCCCCTTGTAGGGGATAAGACGAGCTGGTAGAGTGCGTTAGAAATGATGAAATCAAGGAATCGTTGAGTGAGTGCATCTGGGCAGGAATAGTTCACCCAGTCTATGGTGGGGTAGTTGAAACCACAAAGGATCAGGGTGTTAGGGGGTACCTTGATGGAGTCAAGTAGATCCAGGTAGGAGAAATCATGGAGTGGGGATCTATAGCTGGCTATAACTTGGACGGGTGTCTTGCCAACTGTCAGTTGCACCTGGAGTAATTCCAGTGCATCATGCTGGCAAACCAGTCTAAAGGTGTGCCTGGCCTTAATGAAGATAGAGACTCCACCACCCTTAGTCTTTCCAACTTCGTTCTGGGGTCGGACAGGGTGGAATCAAGTACAGCATGGTAAGGCAGGGGTGCTCCCCACAGCCTTGAACTAAGTTTCTTTGACCGCACAGACATTGGCATCTTCCAGTGCGAGGAGAGCCTCCAGTGACTGCATTTTCAGGTTAAGGCACCTAGGGTTAAGCAGCACGACCTTCAATTTGCTTTTTGCTTTTATGTTGGAAGATTTGTCTTTGGGACATGGCCTAAAAAAGGCACAATGGGGGAGGCAAGAGCCTTGGCCAGGATCTGGAAAGTACAGTTGTGTACACTTACCATAAATGTAGATGTTCGAGTGTATTCACTGTTGCAGTCATCACACTTGGGTTATCCTGCCAGGGGTAGCCCTCAGTCAGCCTGAATACCAGAGGCTTAGTATTTCTGTGTCGGTTGTTGTCGCTCCAGGACTGACGTCAGGTCGTCAATGGTATAAAAACAGGCAGCTGCCGCCATTACATCAGTTTTTCTTGCCCTAAATGTCAGGAGCCCTCAAACAGGGAGCTAAGTCATGGTGGAATAACACCACCAGTAGAAAGTAAATATCAATAGCCCTGTAAAGATTGAGAGAGAGAGACAGACAAGGGGGCTGGAGGGTGGGAAACCAGGACTGCAACAGTGAATACACTCAAACATCTACATTTATGGTAAGTGTACACAACTGTACTATGTCCTTCGTGTTTCACTGTTGTAGTCATCACACTTGGGTTGATTCCCAAAGCTGAAGAACTTGTGGAGGCAGTCAAGAAGAGTTGGGTCTGGCTAGTATGCCCTGCAGGACCACGGTTGCAAAGCCTGCCCTGGATTTGGAAAAGATAGGCAGGTGATAATGCTTGGTGAAGGTATGAACAGAACTCCATGTTGCAGCTTCCAGGATGTCCCTGTTAGGGGCCCCTCTGAGAAAGGCTGCAGAGGTTGAATTTGCCCTAGTGGAATGTGTTCTTACCCCTGTGGGGGTGGTTTCCCATGGTGTTTGTAACATAAATGGATACAGTGTGCTATCCATTTGGAGATGTTTTTTTTATATGGCCTTTCCCTCTGCCCCTGGTGCAAAGCTGACTAGTAACTGGTCAGATTTCCTAAAGGGCTTAGTCCTATCCAAGTAGAATCTGAGCTGTCTGTGCACATCTAAAGAGTGCAGGATCCTTTCCCTCTTATTTTGAGGCTTAGGGAAAAAGGTGGGCAAATGAATTGATTGGTTGAGAGCCACACTGGACACCACTTTAGGCATGAAAGTTGGGTTAGTCCTGAGGAGGACCCTGTCAGCATGAAAAATGAAAAAGGGTTCCACAGCCATAAGTGCTTGCAGCTCAGACACTCTTCTAGCTGAAGTGATGTCCAGAAGCAAGGCTGTTTTCCCAAGAGAGGAATTTTAACTCTGCTGAAGCTGCAGGCTCAAAGGGGAGTAGCGTGAGCTTTTCCAACACAAAATTAAGGTCCCAAGCAGGGGTACGGGCTCTTCTTGGTGGCCTTAAATTGTTAGCCCCTCTCAGGAACTGCTTGATGAGAGGGTATGAAAAGAGAGGTGGCTCAGTGCTATAATGTGCAGATATGGCAGAGGCATGGATTTTAATGGAAGAGAAGGATAGGACCCTGTGGAGTAGGTCTGCTAGGTAATCCAGGATGAGAGGTAAGGAGGGCTGTGCTGGGTCAGCTCCTTTAGCCTGTATCCGGGAACAATACCTTTTCCACTTGGCAGTATAGGATTTTCTAGTGCTGGGTCATCTGGCTTCACGTACAACATCCATGACTTGTTTGCTTAGGCTGGCAACTGGAGGAGAAGTCAAGGAATAAGCCAGGCTGCCAGGTTCAAGGTCTGCAAATGTGGATGCAAGAACTCTCCCTCCTGCTGAGTCAGGAAAGTTGGAATCTGAGGGAGGTGTCATGGAGGCAATGGTGACAGACTGCACAGTAATAGGTACCAGTGTTGGTGTGGCCAGTCTGGGACAATCAGGATTGCCCTTGGTCTTTTCTCCCTTATTTTGAGTAATACTCTTGTAAGAAAAAGGTAGAGGGGGAAATGCATAGATTGAGAGGTTTATCCATTGGAAGGATAGGGCATCCACTTTCCAGGCCTTGCTGTGAGGTTCCCTGGTACAGAATTGGTTGCGCTGGTGGTTGTGTGGGGAGGGGCAAAATAGGTCCACCTTTGGGGTACCCCATTTCTGGGTCACAAGGCTGAAAGTGTTGTGGTTTAATTGCCACTCGTGTGGGTCTAGGAGATTTCTGCTTAAGTTGTCTGTCAGAGAGTTGTGGTTGCCTGGCAGGAAATGAGTTAGCAGGTGAATATGCATGGCTGAGGCTGCGTTCCAAAGGGTCATGGCTGGCCTGCAGAGTGGGTAAGAGTGAGTTCCTCCCTGCTGGCTGATGTACCACATCACTGCAGTGTTGGTTTTGATTAGTAGAGGTCCCGGAGAGAGTATGAATCCAAAAGCTGTCAGAGCATGCTGAACAGCTAACATCTCTTTTTGGTTGATGTGCAGACAAATTTGATTTGGGCTCCAGTGGCCCTGATGCACCTGCTATCCAGATGTGCACCCCAGGCATAGTCTGATGCATCTGTGGTTAGGGTCTGGGTGGCGTGGGGTTGTGAAAAGGGAAGTCCCTTGTTGTGGTTGCATGCTGCTGCCCAGCAAAGAAAATCTTTCCTTAGACAAGGTATCATAGTTACAACAGTTTCCAGGTGTTGACACCAAAGGCTTTTTAAGTACCACTGAAGTTTCCTCATATGCAGTCTGGCATATGGAATTAGTAGAATGCAGGAGGCCATGAACCTTAGAGCTTGCAGGATGTTCCTTGCCGATAACTGGGTTCTGGTGGCCAGTTGAGAGAAGTAGCCTGTCAGATAGGCTTGTTTTTCTGGAGTAAGGAATGCCATCTGGGATGCTGTGTCCAGGCTTGCTCCCAGGATTATATTTCTTTGACTGGGGACTAGTTTGGATTTCTTTTTGTTGATAGTGTACCCCAGGGAGGTTAGTAGGTCCTTTACAAATGTCAGGTGCTGCAACAGCTTTTCCTGACTGCCTGAATCAGGCAGTCATCCAAGTAGGGGTAAATTTGAATATTTCTTTGTCTGCAGTAAGGAATGGCTGGAGCCAGGCATTTTGTGAAACCTCTGGGAGTGGTGGATAAGCCAAAGGGAATGCAGAGAACTGATAATGTATACATCCTGCCCTGAAACGTAGATATTTCCTGCAAGAGTCTCCGACTGGGATATGTAGATAGGCCTCTTTTAGGTCTAGGGTGGCTAACCAGGCATCTTTGGACAGCATAAGGAGAAGCTGCTGTAGGGTGAGTATTTTGAATTCTGGTACCAGCAGGAAGGTGTTTAGAATGGATAAATCTAAGGTTGGGCACCAGGTGCCCTATTTTCTGGGTACCAGGAAAAGTCTGGAATAGAAAACATGGCCTATCTGTTCTGCAGGAACAGGCTGAATTGCCCTCATGGAGAGCAGGGAATGAACTTGGTTTTGGGTCTCTGCTCACTGGTTTGGAGGAAGATCTGGGAACCCTTTTGGGGTTGGCAGCATGTGGAAATAAAATTTGTACCCCTGGGACACTATGTTGAGAACCCATCGATCTATGGTGATGGAGGCGCAGTTTTTTGCATGGGAGGCAAGTTTTCCTCCTAGGGTTAATGTGAGAGGTGGAGTTGAGAAGTCATTGTGAATTCTTTCCATAAGGGGGTGGCTTAGCACTCCCTGTTTCAGAAGTGGAGGTACTCCATTGCTTAGATCTCTGCATATGCATACCTTGAGACTGCTGTCTGAGGGGGGTCTGCTTCCCCTAGGTCTAGCCTGAGGTGGCCTTGAGAGGGCTGGAAAGGACCAATGTTTTGAGGGGCAATGCCTACTGAATCTTGGAGGCTGGACTTGCAAAAAGTCTAACTGTCTGCATAGACCTAGCTTTTTCTTCCATCTTTTTCAAAACCTTTTCTGCTTTGGTGCCAAGCAGATTGAAATTTATTCAGTGGTGCATCCAATAATTTTGATTTGACATGGTCTGGCAAGGTCTGTTCCTTAAACCAAGCATGCCTTCTAAGTACAGAACCAGTGACTGCTGCCCTGCAGGATGCTTCTAGGGCATCAAACCCACATTGCAGGGTATGCTTACTAACTTAGCTTGCAGAATGCATAAGCTCCTGTAATTCTTTATTTTCTGCACAGTCAGGGAAGGTAGATAATTTTTGTTTAATAAGTTCCATAGTATGTTGCTGGTATTTCAGCATGTGGAACTGACAATTTAATGCTCTAACGGCAAGTGTTGCAGAGGTGTATACTTTTTTACCCCATCTATCTAAAGCTTGGGAATCCCTGTCTGAAGGGGTGGGATTCTTAGCTATGGTTGCTTTTAATCCTTTAGGTCCTTGGGAGATGACTTCTGGGTCAGCAGTAGGATTTTTGAAAAGAAATTTGTGAGAGTCAGGGACTCTGTAGTACCGGTCAGGTTTCTTGGGAGCAGGAGGCAGAGTATCAGAAGTTAGACTGGATTCCATAAAAACATCATCCACAACATCCAGAACAAAAGGAATAGCTAAGGGTCTGTGCTGTGGTAAATCTAAAAATTCCCTGAGTCTCTTTTTGGACTGAGGATAATCCTGGCATTCCCAACAGAAATACTCTCTCAAGGTATGTAGGGTTTCACCAAAAAAAATCCTATGAAGGAGAGGCAGAAGGAATGGATCCCTCTGCATCTGAATCCTCATAAGCAGATAAGGGCATGTCTTCATAATCAGAAACCTCAGAGTCGTCGGACTCCTGGTCAGATAAGCTGCTGGGGACAAGTCTCTTTTCCTTTTAACAGGGGTAGGCTGGCTTCCCCCTAATGAGCATGATTAGGTCTTATGCCATTTTAAGCATCTGAGATTGAGGCAAGGAAGCAGGCGCTTGAGTTTGGGTCATCGTTTTTTTTAGGTGTAGTTCCTACTCTGGGCCTTAGAAATGCGGTAGTTTTAGAAAGAAGTGAGGACGCGAAAGAAGTCGTCGGTTTGTGCCGAATATCGGTAGTGCGAAGAACTTCCTCAGAAGCCGGTGCCCGCACCCATCCAAGGTAGAGACATCTGCAGGTTCCATAGTCAAAGAAAAGACTTGCGGCATACTGGACTCCGAACGGGTCTCGGTAGTGGCCTGTGAATCTATAGAAGCGGGCATCAGGGGCTGTGAAAGCACCTCACTGAGTACTGGTAACTAGCTTAATGGAAGCTTCGTCTGCAGTTTTGGACCCGTGCGGTCTGTCTCTATCTTCATCGTTACTTTTTTCGAAAGATCGGTAGTCGGATGGCTTACCGAAGCCATTTCAGAATACAGAGATCAAGAGCGAAAGTATTTAGCTATGATAAGGGCCTGATGACGTATAGTTCTGGTGTTGAACAAAGCACAAAACTGACAGCAAGGGACATCGTGGTCTGGGCCTAAACAGGTGACGCAGTAAGAATGGAAATCTCGGTGTGCTATTTGCTTTCCACAGGCGAGACAATTGTTAACTTTTTCTGACCGGTTAGAGCAAGAAAAAAGGATCCCCAATGGGGTACATAGCTTTGGAAGACTTCAACTTCAATTTCCGAAACAAAAACTCAGGTAGCGACGGACCGGCACTCGTGCGAACTGCTTCTGGCTCCTCGACAAGAAAGACTGATGTAATGGCGTTGGCTGCTAGTTTTTATACCACTGACTATCTGACGTCAGTCCTGGAGCGACAGCAACCGACGCAGAAATACTAAGCCTCTGGTATTTGGGCCAACTGAGGGCTACCCATGGCAGGATAACCCAAGTGTGATGACTGCAACAGTGAAACATGAAGAATATCCCCAGAGGTGACAAGTGGAGGCCATCTCTGACAAATCATTGAGACCTGTCAACTATGTCATCCCAGGCAGACAGATACTGGAACCCCTTGGAAAGACACCAGAAACTAAGCCAATTGTTGAAGTCAATTATTTTGTGTTGGTATTGTGGTATCATTCTTGGTGAAGGTAGGGTGCTGCTTAGGACTAGGGTCATACCTGCCTGGGAATGGGATGCAGAAGGCTTGCAGCTGAAGTCTCAGCTATGTTGAAGATCACAGGTTATCATGGCCAGTCTTTAGTGGGGCCTCCTCTGTCTGCTGAAGTACCATACTACTATGGTGTCTTTGTTACTAACTTAAGGACTTCAAAGCACCAGCTTAACCTTAATATCTGAAGGGAGTAGATCAAGGCTAACATCTTCCTGATAATAATGTACTTGGTTCTGCCTTATGTGTTACACCTTTCCTTATGCCTTCAAGGGATCTGTAGGAGACTCCAAGCAAAATCTGAAACATCCTTAACCAGAGGACTGGACTCCTAAGGAGAAAATAAATATAATTCTTGGGCTGGTTTATGCCCGATTTGTCCATCATTTAAACTCTCTCTGAACAGAAAGGACTACAGCAGAAACACTCCAAGAAGTGCGAACTTAAAACAAATACATATGGGCTGCCATATGTTTTTTTACATTCCACTGGGTCTTCCACACCTGTCTGGCGAAAATTATCATAACGACTGAAGAAAACATGCATCTCACTCTGAAGGAGAATCTCGTTGTCATGAGTCTTTCTTGTACCTTATGTACAGGAAGTAATTTCTTCACTGTCCTCAGAAGTGTCTTCCTACTAATTAAAGCAAGACTGAACTTCTAGTGGTTGAGAGAGATTCCCAAACTGGTCAGTAAGTGGAGTAGAAAATATTTAAGTCATCTACGATTAAAGTCTTGGATGAGGTTGTGGTTCCTGTGATTTGGAGTATTTTCTTTGGCTTCTTTCATGCATTAACTCCTAAACAGGATAAGTGTTTTCTAATGACATCTGTGATTGGGACAACTACAGGCAATGATACACCTTGTATTATTTACCTTATACTAATCAACTAAAGTATAGCACTGCTAAGTTTTACTGTAGTTCATGTTTTACAGCCAAATAAGGTCCTCTGTTTCAATGGTTTACCTTTAAATTGTCGTCCGCCATGTGTCCGATGTGCATAACGCAGAAAGTATGGTTGCAAAAAACGATTCACCATGTATTTGAATGGCAAATAAGCAAATGCTTTTTTGCCATTCAAACACATGGATCAAATGTCACAAATGGCTTTCCAGCAAATCATTTTCGACATTTGATCCTTCGAAGTTCTCCGTATTTCAGTAATATGGGTCACACAACAGGACGATCGCACATACCATGTGCGACAAAATGAAAGTAAACTGATTCAATCTGCCTACTTTTCTACTAATGAATGAATGCTGATCAGACAGAAGAATAAAAAGTCCTACTGCTCCAGACTTAGACACAGTGTGATCACTGCAATATAACAAAACATGGTTTCAATAACATTACATCTGAAAATCTGGAAAACTCTTAGTCACATAACACTGTTGTCTGAATTACTTGTTCCACTTAGAAATATTTCTACTTTATTTTCAACTAATGGGCACAGTACATTCCAAAGTATGAGAATTTTCTGTAAAATGGTTTCAAACCAAAGTTAACATTTGGGTATTCAAAGAAAGTAAGGAAGTTGTTTACATATAAAAATCTGTACTAACGCACTACAGTTAAACCTACATCATTAACATGGCACAAAGGTACAACCACTGTAACCTTTTGTGTAAGGAGGTTTTAAAAATACATGAATGTCAACCAATCAATGGCACTAAAACAAATTTAATTACTGCTTTACCTTATATGTTAAAATATGTCTGAAAAGTTAAAAATGCTTCACAAGTTACTTGAGACAGTTTTATAACTGGAAGGAAAATGCATAACTATGAACATTAAAGTAGGCTGCTGCTAAGCCCCACTCTATAGTTCACCTAGGTCTAACGCCTTTTGGCTCTATGTGCAAACTGAAAATCTGAAAAAGTAATTTTAATCAGTCTGTGCAAGGATCACCATAAAAAAGGCATGTATGCCTCTTACAGGTTTAGTTGGTTAACAGACGAATAAAATATACACAAGTACGGACAGGCATCCCATAATACTGTGACTTTGTCAATAACAGAACATGTCAAAGTTACCTAAAACCTTCTATAGATTTCAGCACAGAGATTGCATCCTTGGGACTATTTCAGCAGCAATGTAAAAATTACCCTTTTAAACGGAAACTGCTGTAAATGAGAAAAGAAACCCACACCTCTGCACCTCCACCTCTTAGATCCAGACCACAGTGTGTCTTATTTCCACAGAACAGTAGGTTGCAACTTATGGTATTTCCTCTCATCTACTTCGCTCCCAGACAGTGTCTATGCATATTTGTTATGCTGAACACAACCGTAAGAAACAAAACACTGAAAGAGCTTACCTGCTGGCATTGTCCTTGCAAACACAAAGTTAGATGCACTGCAGCCAAGGATCTCGGCCTCATGATTGCAGGCATGAACATCGATGCGATACATGGTGAATGGTCTCAATTCAGAAATTATTGTCCTTTCCCTTCCCATGACTTTGCTTTCAGAGAAGGGGTACTCCTTATCATGAAACTCGAGATCTGAAAAATTTGAGCTGTGGACTGATGCGTTCCTTCCTCCAGCAGAGAAGGTCTCATTTAAAATGCCAAACACATCTCTACGTTTCCTGTCCGGTCTGAAAGCAAAACAGAAAATATTAATATAGGAAATCAATCCTCATAACAAGAATGTCTTTAGGCCTGTCCTTTCGTGTAAGGAACTAGACAGTTCAGCAGTAAATGAACTAGTCACAAAACAAAGGCACAAAACACGAAACAGCAAATGATCATTTATAAATCCTGTCTAATTTCTAAAGAAATGGTTCTTCAAGCGGACACCACAGAGCTATTCAGAGTATCGAGCTACACAAATAAGCCCACTTGAACAATTTGCCATAGATGACAGACGCATGTCGTAATGGAATGATTAGATACTAAAGAAAGGACAGCAAACTACAAAAGTGGCTACAACGTGTTTCCTGGCAAAATATATACATCTATACATTTTTTTTTTAACTACACAAGACCATTTCTTTAAGCAAAAGACCTTTCTGATATTGATGAAATGACGTCTCCGTGATGAAGCAGGGAACAAAAAAAGCAACTGAAGTAACTTAAACGGCTAAAGACATAAGACAAAAGGGTATCTTACGTTTGATATAAGGTAGGCACAAGAAATAAATTCTCTGTTGTGAACAAAACAAGACATTAGAATTCACAAAAATGGAAGAACGACAAACCAAAAAAAGGTTGAACACTACAGCTTGCTCACAGCTTAATTTAATATCCTCTATACTTAACAGTGGACAAGCTCATTATTAGCTAACTCATTCTACCATGCCTTTTTATCTGGTCTGTATAAAACCCCAATATTCCAGATCAGAATTACTACCTTTTTGATAAAACTCCAATCTGATAAGGATTCTTTCGCACACACGTTGTATAAGCAGAATTTCTAGTCTCTTCTGTGCCTGTTTAAGATGGTAAATGTCTCCAGTCTGAATGCTACATAACTCATACCCAAACCTTACACGATTTCTAGTGATTTATAAGAAGGACATACTGTGACTACAACAGAATAGAAAAGAGAGCAACTTGCCAGAGCTTTTCTTACAGCAAGCTTCTTCACCTCTGTGTAGACTGATCCACTAGCTTCAAAGATGAAAGCAATTCTAGCAGCTACCATTCAATTCCTGACCACACAAACGAGACAACCAATGACACCAAAGGTAATGGTGTTCTCAGCATGAGCAGGAATCGAATAACATTTAAAATCTGGCTCCCATGCAGTACGACAACTGACCCTATGAAAATTAAACTGAGATTCCGAAAAAGGCAAGTTTTGGAATTCAGTGTTTTTTTGATTTCAGGGGACATGATGCGAGGATGTGCCTCTCATACTCCTGCTACTTATATACATGGTAACATATTAAGTCTGCTGAACTTCAGAGTGGGAAAGTACTATGAGATACCCCCTTCTCAGTAGAGACTCTCCTACAGCTGCACTTTTGGTTATGCTAATCCAAGAATGCGGCTATGGCCCTTAGAATTTGAATGTTCCTTTACAAATACCAGCCTATCCACAATTTGACAGTGTGTGCCAGAAGTGAATGGACATCTGCCCTGTATTACTTTAACCTTATAATGAAAATGGAATTAATGGGGAAATATTAAGGTTACTGACAAGGAAAGTAGTTCACAAGCTCAAACATCATCTTAAATTACTGATGCATAACCATCCCATGCTTCCAATAGTCAAGGGAAACTATATACATTGCATAACAGTAATTATACAAAAAACAATTAACAGACAACACATCTGTCACACAGGTTTTACAAACACGCATTTAATGAAATATTCCATTAATTAAGTAGAATTTACCAGTTCTGGATGCAGGTATCACTCTTGCTTTTCACTCACTAAGATGGTTCACATTTTAAGAAGAACAAGGTGCTGCTTCAGTAAGAGTATAATATTTTGTTATGATGAGCACCTGTACTCACTAACTTTGCTAAGAATACTACAAAAAAATACTTGCTTTAAAAAGCTGAGAAGCACAAACTGGGGAAGGGGAACCCTCCATATGACTAGTAGAGACAGCAAAGCAGATTTCTCAGGCTTTCAGAATCACCTTGTTGCTTAGTTGACATTGCATGTAACTAAATGTGTATTGTTCTCTTATCTATGCCCCAAGCCTAAAGGCATCTTGCATATGTCTAGTTCTAGCAAGTGAACCTAAATGATCAAGTTTGAATGCAACAAGTATAGTTTACAAAGTACATACAAAGTTAAAAAGAGAAATTAATTTTAGAAAAAAGTAACTAACAGCTCTCCTTCAAGTTTAAGCAGTTAAACAGAAATCATTCAGTAGCTTTTTAAACACAGACATGATCTAATAAAGGGTTCAGATGGAAAAGAAGTTTTCTGGCAAGCAATGGTGTAAGGCATGAAGCAGTCCTAACATGCACAATAATGCACTGCTAATTTGTCTAAAATAGAAATTGTTTCTCCGTATTTCTAGCTCTGTAAGAAAGACACTTGTTGCTGTGTCTTTCGGCTTTTCCCAGTTAGGGGTCGCCACAGGGGAACTCCGGTCTGCTAATGATTGGCAGTAGATTTTTACGTGCCAAGTTGCCGGCCGTGACGCACAACCTTCAATGAAGGTACGCCCATTCACGCATGTCTCCACACAAGACGCACTAGCTGAGAAAAGAACAGGACAACGTCTTACTGTGAGGCGACAATGCTACCGCAGCACCACAACCGCAGTAAGAAAGACACTTGTATGCTTTTTAATTTTGTAATCTTATGCTAACTGGTAATCGAAAGCATACACAATTTCTCCAGAAAATTAGACCTGCATCATGCTACAACAGACTAAAAAGTTATATTAACATTTTGATACAGCTGCTCTGTTGACATTTAATACAGGGGTTTCTGAACACAGTACTGGAACATTGTGCTTTATACGTCTATTCGTTTTATAGTAGTTTCTATGCCTTCAGCTACACTCCATCCATAGAGATCATCGTCTAATCTCTGCACCTTACTTCACACATACACAAAGCTCAATCAATATATGCTCAGCATGCAAAGTTCAGAGTACTAAGGGGATGACTCCATTGAAGTGAGCAACAAATCAGGGACAGTACTGCAGAGGACAAATGCTTACAAACCTCCTTGCAGGTATTTATGAAGGACACAGTCTCAATAAGTATCTAAAGTTAGCCTTATGAATAAATGTACTCTAGAAGGTTATCAGATGCTCTCTTGTCAGATTCTTATAAACTGTGCATATTTTCCCTGCATATAAACAAAAAGGTCTGATTTCTAACTGGCCAAGCAACAATATTCGTAAGCTAACCACAGAGAACATACTGAAACAAAAAACTAACTTCTAATGGTCTGTATACAAAAATTTAGTTTCAGGCAGTTTCTTTTTTTTTTTAACTGCACCCCAAACAATTCTGATAGTTTCTTTAAAATGACACTACTTAGAGACAACAGCATATTAATAAAACTGTGTGAAGTGCGTCTTCCATTCAGCTTGTCTAGTAGCCCCTTTGCTAGCAAGTATAAATTTCCCAGTCTCTTAATTTAACTTAAAAAATAAATAAATAAAAAAACTTGTTTCAGGTTCTTCACAGACAAATGGGCTGCTCATTGCTAATACTTAAAAATCCTGAAAAATACACTTAGTACACTTCCAAGAGTCCTCTAACACAAAATGTCCACTGAAATGTGACACATACATTTTAGTACCTTTAAACATGTATGCTGTTCAGGTTAACAGATGGAATAAGACAAGCACTGCTGACTACTACTGCTAAGAACTGGTAACAAGTGACTGTACTGAGCAGAGACCAACTCTAATTAGGTTTGCACTGTGAAAATTTAAATTTTGATACAGCAAGTGACAGGAAACTAACAAAAGATCTGCTTAACATATTCATAATTGCCCAGTAATTATGCTAATGAGCCGTGAAATATTTCTGCACTTGCACATTACACAGTTACTGCGTACAGTTGAAATAAAAGAAAATAAAACTTAAAAGTGACAAAAAGATTTTTAAATGAAGAAGCAAAGCACAATTTCACTTTACTTACTTAATTTTCACCTGTCCAACACATTTACGTTGCTTAACTTTTTTTTGTCACATTTGGCTTAGCCTGGCCAAAATTCATAGGGTCATATGTACTTACTAAGCTAGTGATCAATGAGAATCATAAAAAGCCTAAAGTACAGTTTTGTACCTACCATAAATGTAGATGTTCGAGTGTTCACCCTGCTGCAGTCATCACACTTGGGTTATCCTGCCGTCAGGCGGTCCCGCAGTCGGCCAGAATTCCAAAGTCTTGGTCCGGCGTCGGTTGCTGTCGCTTCTTCCCTGACGTCAGTGCGCCAGGGGTATTTAAGAGGCATCCAACACCATTTTCTTCAGTTTTTCTTGCCCCAGATGTCAGGTGCCCCCAAATAGGTAGGCAAAATATATATGGTTACATAAAAATCAAACAAAACCCTCAGGCACAAGCAAATACACCACAGAGGTAGTATAGGAAGAAGTGGTAGAGATAAGTTCAGATAGTTTAGAGGGGATGGAGGGAGGGTAACCTGGACTGCAGCAGGGTGAACACTCGAACATCTACATTTATGGTAGGTAGAAAACTGTACTATGTTCATAGTGTTACCCTGCTGCAGTCATCACACTTGAGTTGAATCCCAAAGCTAAGGATGGGAGGTGGAATCAAACAGGGTTAGAAGAAGCTAGTAGGCCCTGCAAAACTGCAGTGGCAAAACCAGCTCTAGTATTAGAGTATAGAGGTAAATGATAGTGTTTGGTGAAGGTGTGCACTGAACTCCAAGTAGCAGCTTCCAGAATGTCCTTGGTTGGCACTCCCCTGAGAAAGGCTGCTGATGTAGCTGTAGTCCTGGTGGAGTGGGACCTAATGTTAGCAGGTACTGGTTTCCCATGATGTGTGTAGCAGAAACGTATGCAATGTCCTATCCATTTTGAAATGGTCTGTTTTGAGTTAGCTTTTCATTGTGATCCTATAGCATAGGCTACAAAAAGCTGGTCAGTTTTTCTGAAAGCTTTAGTTTTATCCAAGTAGTAACGTAATTGCCTGTGAATGTCCAAAGAGTGCAGGAGTCTTTCTCCTTTGTTCTGGGGATTTGGGAAGAAGGTGGGCAAGTGAATGGTTTTGGTTTAGGGCCACACTGGATACCACCTTTGGCATAAAGGAAGGATTAGTTGTAGAGAGACTCTGTCTTGATGAAAAATGATGAAAGGTTCCACTGCCATTAGTGCCTGTAGCTCTGAGACTCTTCTAGCTGAGGTTATTGCTAGCAGTAGGGCAGTTTTCCATTAAAGAAATTTTAAATCAGCTGAAAAAGCTGGTTCAAAGGGCGGCAGTGTAAGCTTTTTCAGAACAAAACTGAGATCCCAAGTAGGTGTTGGAGATCTCCTTGGTGGTCTTAAGTTCTTAGCCCCTCTGAGGAACTGTCTTAGGAGTGGATGTGAAAATAAAGGAGGATCCGTGCTGAAATTGCTGAGGCATGGATCTTAATAGATGAAAAGGAAAGTCCTTTGTGTAACATCTCAGTCAAATATTGTAGAATCTGAGGGATGTTTGGATCAAGGGGGTTTAGGTCTTTAGCCTGGTTCCAGGCGCAAAATCTTTTCCATTTGTCTGAATAGGTTTTCTTGGTGCTGGGCCTCCTGGCCTCCAGAATGACATCCATAACAGCTTTGGATAAAGGTGCTGGTTGTTTAGGTAATTTGCCATGCAGCCAGGTTTAAAGTCTTGAGCTGGCTGTGTAGAATCTGATGGTCTCGCTGGGTGAGCAGGTGAGGAATTTGTGGCAAAATCCATGGTGGGCCGTGGGCCATATTCCTTAAAATTGGATACCAATGTTGGTGTGGCCAGTCTGGTGCAACAAGTATCATTTGTGGCCTCTCTAATCTGACTTTCAGCAGTATCTTTGCTAGAAGAAGCAGTGGAGGGAAGGCATAAACTGTTAATGTTTTCCAACTGAATGAGAGGGCGTCCACTTTCCAAGCTAGTGGATGGAAGGTCCTTGTGCAAAATTTTTGAAGTTGGTGGTTGTGGGGGCTTGCAAACAGATCTATGTCTGGGCGTCCCCATCTTTGAACTATCATTGCAAATACTTGTGGATCTAGTTTCCATTCGTGTGGATCCATGATGTTTCTGCTTAGGACGTCTGCCAATGTGTTTTTCTTTCCTGGCAGGAATTGTGCTTGTAATTGAACCTGGTAAGAGAGTGCAGTGTTCCACAAGGTAATTGCTTGCCTGCATAGAGGGTAGGAATGTGTGCCCCCTTGCTTGTTTATGTACCACATAACTGTGGTATTGCCCGTCTTTATTAGTAGTTGTCCTGGGTGTAGAAGGTCCTTGAAAGCTGTTAGGGCATTCTGCACTGCTAGCATTTCTTTTTGATTGATATGCAGGTGTCTCTGATCTGTAGTCCATTTGCCCTGAATGCACTGTCATGTCATGTGTGCTCCCCAGGCATAGTCCGATGCATCTGTTGTCATAGTTTGCCTGGCTGTTGGTAAGGTGAAAGGCTGACCCTTGTTGAGGTGACATGCCTGTGCCCACCATAGAAATTCCTGTTGAAGGCAGGGAATGAGTGGTATCATTGTTTCCAAGCTGTGGCTGTGCTGAGTCCATACACTTTTCAGGTACCATTGCAATTTCCTCATATGCAGTTTTGCATATGGTATTAGAAGAATGCAAGATGCCATGAATCCCAAGGCCTGCAGAATTTTTCTTGCAGGGAGTTGGGTCTTTGTTGCCATTATTTTGAAATATTGAAACCGCTATCGTTGCTTGTCTGGCATGAGGAAAGCCATCTGGGCCGTTGTATTCAAGCTGGCACCCAGGAATATTATGTTTTGTGAGGGTACTAGTTTTGATTTCTTTTCATTTACTGTGTACCCTAGGCAACTTAGGTGTTTGACAGATGCCAGATGCTTTAAAAGAATGTCCTTGCTTTCTGCTTGAATAAGGCAGTCGTCAGGTATGGGTATATTTGAATTCCTCTTTGTCTGCAGTATGCAATTACTGGTGCCAGGCATTTTGTGAAGACCGTGGGCGCAGTAGATAAGCCAAAGGGCAGTGCAGAGAACTGATAATGCGTTGAACCTGCAATGAAGCGGAGGTATCTTCTGCAATTTTGTCTGATAGGGACATGCAGGTATGCCTCCTTGAGGTCCAAAGTGACTAGCCAAGCATTCTTGCCCAGCATGGGAAGAAGGTGCTGTAGTGTTAGCATCTTGAATTTTGGTACTTGCAGATAGGTGTTCAGAATTGCAAGATCCAGAATGGGTCTCCATGCTTTGTCCTTTCTTGGGACTAGGAAGAGTCTTGAGTAAAATCCTTGCCCTTGCTCCTGTGCAGGTACCTGTTGAATGGCTTTCATGTTCATGAGAGCTGTAATTTGTTTGTGTGCCTCTGCCCATTGATTTGGTGGCAGGTTTGGCATTCCTTTGATCCTTGGTAAGGTATGAAAGTGGAATCTGTATCCTTGGGAGACAATGTTTAGAACCCATTTGTCTTTTGTGATGATGTGCCAGTGGTCTGCAAAAAATGCTAGTTTTCCTCCCAAGGGAGTTGCCAGGAGAGATTTGCTTGGTAGTTTGAGGATAGAGTCATTGTGTTTGTCTTCTGCTAGCCTGGGGCCTGTCTTCTCCTCCTTTCTGGGTAGCAGAACCCCATTGGCGAGGTTTGTAAGGGTCCTGTGACTGGCCTCAGCCCCTTGGGCATCTGTATTTGCCCCTCTGTGATCTGTCTGAAGCTGGAAAGGACCAGTTTTTTGTTGGCCAATTTCTGCTGAAACGAGGGGGTTGTACCTGCAAAAAATCCTTGCCCGTTTGCATAGACTTTGCCTTATCCTCCATTTTCTTTAAAACCTCTTCTGCTTTGACACCAAATAATACATCCTTTTGTAAAGGTGCATCCAATAATTTTGCTTTAACATGGTCAGGGAGGGTTTGTTCCTTTAACCAAGCATGTCTATGTATGACAGAGCCAGTAACAGCTGCTCTACAGGAAGCTTCCAATGAATCAAATCCGCATTGCAAGGTATGTTTGCCCACCTGTTCAGCTGCATGCAACAGATCCTGCATTTCCTTGAATTCAGGCTGTTCTGAATGTGTGCTCATTTTTTGTTTTAACTGAGACATAAGGAATTGTTGATATTTCAGCATGTGAAACTGGCAATTTAATGCTCTCATAGCCAGAGTTGCTGAGGTGTAAATTTTCTTACCCCATCTATCTAGAGCTCTGAAATCCCTTTCAGAGGGCACAGGATTTTTAGCCATAGAAGCTTTTGCTCCCTTAGGACCCCGGGAAATTCTGGGTCAGCTACAGGGCTTGTATAAAGGAATTTGTGTGAGTCAGGTACTCTGCAGTATCTGGCTGGTTTGGCTGGAGCAGGAGGTACAGAGTCTGGATTTAAACTAGACTACAAGTAAACATCATCCACAATATCTAAAACAGGAGGGATAGCAAGAGGTCTGTGATGGGGTAGTAAAAGGAACTCTTGGAGCCTTTTCTTAGAATCTGAGTAATCCTGGCCTTCCCAGTGGAAATGTTACCTCATGGTATGCAAAGTTTCTCCAAAGGAGTAGTCTTCAGGGGGAGAAGCCGAGGGAATGGAATCTTCAGCCTCAGAATCCTCATAAGGTGGAAAACTGTAATCCTGTTCCTCAGAAGAATCTGAGGAGAGAGAAACCTGGTCAGAGGATGCATAATCCTCCTCTTGTCTTGGTCTTTTATCAGGAGGGGGATGGGAACCCCTGATAAGGGTAATTAAATCTTCAGCCATCTTAAGCATCTGTTTCTTAGGCATGGGGCCTTGAACTGTAGCCTGATGTACAGTTTTCTTTGGTTTTAAAGGAGTTTTAAGTTTAGCATAAGATTTAATGGTGAGTGTAGTCGGTCTGAAGACACCTTCTGCAACCGAAGGTGTTTCCGTTGCACCGGTGTGTAGTTCTGCTCCGGTGTCGGTAGAAGGCTGCGCCAGCCTAGTGGACTCCGCTTGGGAATCCGCAGCTGTCTGGGGTTCCAGTTCTGCGGTCGTCAGGGGCTGCGTAGGTGCCTCACTGAAAACCGGAGAACCGGCGACAGGCCCAACTGAGGCCTCTGTGTCTGGCTTATTCCTAGGCTGCCTGTCCTTATCCTTGCGTTTTTTATGAGTGGTGGTCGTCAGCTGCTCCAACGGCATGATATAATTAAATTTCCTACCAAAGTAATGCTGTGCGAAGTCAAAACGGCGTTTGATAGTTTGTTTATTAAACCTAACGCAAAACCGACAACCTGTGACGCTGTGGTCTGGGCAGAGGCACGGAATACAATAGGAATGGAAGTCCTTATGAGGTATTTGCTTCCCACAAGAAATACAATTGTTAACTTTTTCTGACATCGGACTGAGGCAAGAAAACGTTCCCCAATGGGGTACTTAGCTTTAATGAAGACTTCGGACTGAAATTCAAATCGGCCGACACCTGAGATTTTCAACCAGCACTTGCGAACTGCTTCTGCATCGGGCACTGCGCGGCAAGAAAGACTGAAGAAAATGGCATCGGATGCCTCTTAAATACCCCTGGCGCACTGACGTCAGGGAAGAAGCGACAGCAACCGACGCCGGACCAAGACTTTGGAATTCGGGCCAACTGCGGGACCGCCTGATGGCAGGATAACCCAAGTGCAATGACTGCAGCAGGGTAACACAATGAACATCCCTACGTTCCCACGCTGATTTTTAACCCTTATATTTTGTGTACAAATAAGAGATGGGCAGAACAAGGATATCTCGGGGCATTTACATGTTGATTCCTGTAACCCAGGGTTCGATTCCCTCAGCCTCTATCTGTCTACCAGTATGACAAGTCACTTAACCGGACTATGTGATCCCTGTTTGACTCTGAAAAGGGTCACTTGTACTCATCTGGGCTTGCTCAACCGATAAAAGAAAAAAAAAAACTGATACACTAAATGCTGTAAATTCAGCGTTGCAATTAAAAATGTTTGCCTCAACTGTCCTGCATTCAGTCTACCTCTGATGTGCTGCATGTGAGGTACACTCAAGACACAACTTGCAGTGCAGGTGTTGAGCTCAATATAATGCAACTAATGTTGCAGGCAGGAATCAGTTAAAATAAAGGTAATATAAATCGGGGTGCTTCAACAAAATGATTAACACTGGAAGGGATGCCAAAATAATGTCGATGTTTTAATTTCAGGAAAAGCTACCACTACAAAATTAGAGTAAAATGTTATAAATTAGGTTATAGAATGGTCTAGCACATCACCACAGTAAACAGCACATGTAAAGAGCTCACCACATTTACCGATCTTACAGAAGGTCCTCTAAATAAAAATAATTGGATTTCTTTGTCAATAGTCCCTCTCAGCATCAAATTCTTTCTCCAGCTCCCATACTTGCAGGCATATGAAATTCCTAACATTGCATACTGTGATGTTTAAGCAACAGCTTAAAAGGTGCTTTCTAGCCCCACCCCAATGAAACTAAGTGGAGACACTTGCAAAAGATGAGGAAGGAAATAAAATTATAAACTTTGCTAGACTTGTAATAGCATCCATGCACAGCGTAGAGTGGCTCTCCATGTGTAGATCATCAGGAGGAAAGTAAAAAGCATCCATTACATAAGGCCTTCTTGTAGATCTGGATGCAATGAATACTCATATCTGTCATTTTTGTTTTTTCAAGGGATGCTGTGTAATGGGCATCTGAGAATATTTCTAAGCACTATCAAAAACAGCCTAAAAAAAGCAAGGCCTCAGGTCAAGTCCTTATGTACCAAGGTGATGCAGGAGGTCTGACGTCTGAAATTGCAATCCAAGCAAACAGCACAACTCATGCTAACAAAGGATCAATAAAAATTGGTTGTCAATGTCTGCAAAGATACAGAACAAATTACGGACAATGATAGTCTTCAGTGTGCTTTAAATGCTTTACAGCATTTAATGTGTGTTCTTATTCTTTTAACAAACTAGCAGTTTTAACTGCATAAAAGAATTATAAAAATACGGTTTTACTACATCTTGCTGAGCTGCATCTGTTATATGTTTCAGTTGGATAAAACCAACCAGTCAAAGCTTCAAATGGATGCAGAAAATATAACAAATGGCACTTCTTTCAGGGGGGGGGGGGGGGGCTTCCACCTAACCTTACTAAAACATACCATCTTCATGGTTGAACAGCTGAAGACAAAAAGTACAGTTTTGTAAAATCTTACCATAACAGTAGATGTCCCTCTCTTCACTGTTACAGTATTCCTAACATAAGGGATCTCGTCAACAGCTTAAAGTCCGGCCAATACACCAAAGCCTTTAGTATCTACAGAAGTCGTACATCATATGTATGCTTCCTACACAAGGTGTAGGGCATAAAGGTGACATACGGACACACACACTTTGGAAATGAAAAGCCCCAGGAGGAACATATGCATCCAGAAGGAGAAGAGAGAACCCCTTAAGCTGGAGGGCAGAGAGAACAGGCTAGAGCAGAGGGGGTATGAAGAAAGGATCAAATACTGCAAATCTTTTTTTTTTAATTTTTTATTGCATTTTGTAACAGGAAAATATTCTACACATTTCTAACATAAGAATTAACTTAACAACAAATACACTATCTACAAAGTCCATAACAAAATAATCATTGTACTAACTCATTAAAATTTATCCAATAAATCTTTAAGCTTTAGCCATGACATGAACAAAGGACATGTATTGTTATGATAAGATTTTACACAACTGTACCATGTCTTTCCACATCACTGTTGCAGTATTCCTAACATAAGAGATAGTATAAAAGAGCTCAACAGGAAACCTGGGAGGAGGAAAACCTTTAAGAAACTTATGTAGGACAGCCCTGGCAAAGCCAGCTCTAGCCCTTGAAAAAACATCTAACTTCTAATGCTTCATGAAGGCATGGGCAGAAGACCAAGTAGCAGCATCAAGGATGTAACTGGCATCTAGCCCCATGAAAAAAAGCACCAGTGGAAGCAACAGCTCTGGTAGAGTGAGCCATTACTGAAGAAAGACATTTGCTACGAAAGGAATAACAAAAAGAAATGGCTTTACCAATCCAAGAAGAGACAATCTGATTAAAAACAGCTAAACCCAAACATGTGGGATGAAAAGAAACAAAAAGCGGGTTAGATTTGCAGATAAAAGGAACTTATGTACATTACCATAACGTTCCATGTGTGTTGTCCATCTCAACCTTTATTCTCACTGATGGGTCTTGACCTGATGTATTGGATCCATCTCGGCCTTTCCAAAAGGTTGAGGTCTTCAGCAAAGCTCGTGGGCATCCTTCCCTATCCATAATGCAGTTCCCTAATTTCCTCAGGTCTTGCTTGCCCCCATCAACTCATATGAATGAAAAAACTTCCTTAATATGTGTATACACATACAAGTGTGTATATATAAATAGGCCAAGGCAGTATTTCTGTGGCTATGGAGATCTGCAAACCCAATAACTACTCTGTCACCTAGGAGTACAGGAAGGAGATATGGAGGGTGGACTGTGAAAATAAAGGTCAACACACATGGAACATTATGGTAAGTGCATAACTTATTTATGTGTTGTTGTCAAGCTTGCCATTGTTCTCAATGACGGGACCAAGTCACAAGCAACTTGACTCTTGGGTGGCTCATGGCAGTATATTCTCCTCAGAACCATAGAACTAAAAGAGGCGCTACTCCTAGAGGCCAAATCCACTTTGTAATGAGTAATAAAGGTATAAGGTTTCGCCCACGCAGCTGCAGCACAGATGTTATCTAAAGGTAACCTTGCTTGGAAAGCTGTAGATGTAGCTATTGATCTGGTGGAATGAGCTTTAACAGGGAATGGAAGAGCTCTATTCTTAGGAGCTGTAGATGTAGGATATACAAAATGTCAATCATCTAGATAAGGTATCTTTTGAAACTGGTTGACCTTTTCTAATGTCAGAGTAAGACAAAGAGTTGATCTGATTTCCTAAATTCTGAAGTTCTGTGTAAGTAGACACTTAACTCTCTATGAACGACGTCTAGAAGATGTAGTGAATATTCTCCCTTAATTTGGAAATTTGGGAAGAAAACTGGTAGCTCAATAGATTGGTTGAGGTCACTTTCCGACAACCTTTGGAAGAAAGAAGGGATTAGTGTGTAAAGAAATTCTGTCATGAAAAACTAGGTATGGGGGCTTGACTGACAAAGCTTGAAATTCTGAAACTCTTCTAGCTGAAGTAATAGCCACTAAAAAGTGTTTTCCAAGATAGAAATTTCAAATCACATGTGGCTGAAGGCTCAAAGCGAGGACAGATAATATTTGTCAAGATGAAGTTCAGATCCCAGGGAGAAGCTGGATTTTTGTATGGAGGTCTTATCATTGTAGTGCCTTTCAAAAAGGCTTTACAAAGCCTGTGAGACATAATCGCAGCACCATTTTCTCTTACATGGAAATTTGAAACTTCTCCCAACTGAACTCTTAATAGTGGAAGCAGCAGCTCCTTCATGAAAAAGTTTTGCTAAAAATTGTAGAATAGAATGCATGGTTGCCGAAACAGGATTTATCCGATTATTGCTGGCCCATGTTACATACCTCATCCATTTACTCTTGTACAATCTTCATGCAGATATTTTAAGAGAAGATAAAATATGTTTGACTGGAGATACAACCTGGCGATTAGGGGAACTGGAGCAGCCAAGCTGCCAGTCTGAGACTGTGTAGGCTGGAATGTACCATTTCTAAAGGTCTGAAACAGGGTCCAGAAATCCATGGTTTGTCTCAAAGATGAGGATGAAGAAAGGGAAACCAGATTTGATGAGGCCAATAGGAAGCAATCAGGACTATTGTAGTCTCCAACAAACTCGCTTTCTGTATCAACTTGGGAATCAGAGGGATTGGAGGGATAGCACAGAGGAGTCCTGGAGGCCAATTGTGAACAAGTGCATCCCTTGGTGACTCCCCCATGGGAGGGATCAGGGCAAAGTAGTTGCTGCATTTAGCATTGATGGGTGATGCAAAGAAATCGCCGCACGGCTGGTCCCATTTCCGGAAAATCTCTTCCACAACTTTCTGATTGACACTCGTGCGTCCATAAGATGGCTTTGCTCCCTGTGTCTGCAATCATGTTGGATTTCCCCAGGATGTACATTGCAACCAGAAAATGGTTGGAGGCCATTGCCCATTGCCAAACCCTTAGAGTTTTCAACAAAGGGAGTAAAGATCTGGTTCCTCCTTTTTTGTTTATGTACCAAACTACTACTGACATATTGTCCGACTGGATTGCTATCATTCCCAGAGAGAGCATGTCCTGAAATGCTTGCAATGCTAAGAGCACCGCTCTCATCTCTAGGATGTTTACATGCAAATGAGCCTTGTGATCCTGCCAGATGCCTCGAACTGTCTTCCTGAGATAATGCCCCACCCTATCTGGGAAGTGTCCATGGTCACTGTGGCTTGGGGTTGAGGAGGAATGAAGGGACGGCCTTGAGAAACTAAGGGAGAGAGAATCTACCACTGGAGATCTTTTTTGCAGGAGTTGGTTATGACGATTTTGTGTGACACTGGAAGATCTAAGATTCACCATTGTGCATAAAGTAACCATTGAAGTATCCTCATATACAGACAAGCTAGGGGAATAAGTACGATAGACGTTGCCATCTTCCCCAGTACCTGAAGAAAGAAAAGTTGTGTAAAATCTTACCATAACCATAGATGTCCTTCTCTTCTATGTTGCAGTATTCTTCACAGAGTTCTGAGTTGAAGGGAGATACACAGCATGCAGAGTTACCTTGTATAACGCAGCCAATTCCCAGGCCTTGATAGCCAAACAATAGAGGAGATATTTTGTACCCCCCCCCCACTTGTTCATGTACCAATGGACTGTGGTATTGTCTGTGAGGATGTGGTATTGTCTGTGAGGATCTGAAGTGGTCCTGGCAGGAAAAGTGTGTGAAAGGTCTGTAAGGCTAGAAGTAAGCTCTCATTTCCCTGATAATGATATGTTCTTTCCTTTGAGAATGGGACCAAAGCCCCTTAACTTTCCAGGAATCAAATGTTGCTCCCCATCCCAAGTCTGGGGCATCTGTGAAGAGATGCTGAGCTGGTTAATGAACCTGTAGAGGAAAGCAAGGGTTCTGACTGAGTTGCTGCATCCACCAAGCTAACTCTGCTTTCAAGCAGGGAAGGAGGGGGATCAGGACATCTAAAGGATGAACATGTTGTGACTAAACTGTCTTGAGAAACCACTGGAACTTTCTCATGTGTAGCCTTGCAAGGGGTAGGATGGCCATAAAGCCTAGCAGTCTCAGAAATTCCCTGGCCATGATGGAAGGGAGAGGCAGAAGAGCCTTCCATGAATGCCCTGAGATAGGCTGCCTTCTCCACAGAGAGGAAAACCATCATCAAATCTGTGCGAAAGGAAAACAAGATCTTGATCTGGTGTGAGACCAGATTTTTTGTGATTTATTGTGAAACCCAGTGCTTGCAGAAAAGGAATGGCTAAGCTCAAATGTTGATTAAAGAGTCTGGGCTGCTGGCCAGAAACACCGGATCATCCAAATAAGGGTAAACTTGAATTCCTTTCAGCCTTACGTATGCAATGGCTGGGGCTAGGCACTTTGTGAATACCATGGAGCAGTAGAGAGACCAAAGAGCAAGGTTGTAAACTGAAAGTCCAAGTGCAAAGAACCCACAGAGAAGCGCAAATATTTTCTGAAAAAGGGGTGTATGAGTATATGCAGGTATGCATCCTTGAGGCCCACAGAACCCAAGAAAGCTTGCAGAGGAAGCAGGGGCAGAAGAGTGGGTAGGGATAGCATTCTGAAGAAAGGAACTACCAGGAAGGTGTTTAATACGGATAGATCCAAGACAGGCCTCCAAGGACCATCTTTCCATGGAACTAGAAGCATCCTGGAGTAAAAACCCCTTCCCTGCTGGCCTGGATTAACAGACTGAATGGAGCCTTGGTTGGAAAGCTGGTCCAGAATCAAAGGGAACAGATGCAGTTGACTGGAGGGAGGTTGAGGAACTCTCTGAAAGGGTGGAGGGAGGGTCTTCCAAGTCATGAATATCCATTTTGGATGACAGAAATCACCCGGGAGTCCTGAGTGATCTCTATCCAAGCTGGTCGGGACAGGGAAGGCGAATGGACATAGGGGTATGACTTGGAAGAGGGTGCAAGGCATCATAGAGAACTTTGCCTTGGCTGAAAGGACTGCAGAGGAGAGGTCATAGCAGCTGTAGGAGTCACAGACTTGGCCTGTGGTTGCCCACTGGGAGGCTTGCAGGGTCTAGTTCCAGAAGGAAAAGAAGTGGAAGAGCGGGCAGGTTTCTTAACAGAAAGTCTTGGCAGGGAAATTTCTATGAAACTTTGGAACTGGTGAAACCAAAAGGTGTTTCAAATCCTGGAGTTCCTTACTTTTTGAGACTTAAACAACTCTGCAGCTGCTTTTCCAAACAGTGAGGAATTGTCAAGAGGAGCAACAAGCAATTTTGTCTTGATGTCATCAGGGAGTGCCTGGATACGTAGCAAGGAATGTCTTCTTAGAATAGAAGCAGAAGCTGCTGCTCATGCTGAGGCCTCCACTGTGTCATAACTGCACTTTAAAATAGAGTGTTTAGCTACCTAAGAGGAGGATGATAGGAGAGTAAGGGCATGAGATTTAGTCTCTGAATCTGGCAAAGAGGCAAGAACCTGTGTGGCCTGAGTAAACAAAGCTAGAGCATATCTGGACATGTGTGTCTGATAATTAACTGCCTTGATAGCCAAGGTAGAAGAGGTATATACCTTTTTACCCAACCTTTTCCAACCTTTTACTCTACTTATCAGAAGGAAGTAACTTGGTAGAAAGTGATAACCATGAGGACTCTGAGGTAATGGAAACACAGCAGGATCAGGTGAGGGGCAATTTGCAATCCTCAGGGACCTTGTAGAAATGATCATGCCTCTTTGAGGCAGGTGCTTGTGAGACAGGTGTCTTAGATGCAGCCTTAAAATCACTTAGAAAGGCTGGCAGGACTGGAGGGACTGATGAAGGTGCAGGAGCCTCCACCTGTAGCAGCTCATAACATCTCTTTTGCTGTTCAGAGATGTGAGAGGAATCATACTGGAAAACCCACGTTTAATTAATAGTTTCCCAAAAGGAAAGCTCTTCCATGGGAGAATCCCCCCCCCCCTCATTTGACTCCTCCTCTGTGGAAGCATATTCCAGTGGAGAGGGAATTTGACAGTAGAGTAAGCAAGACAGTCTTCATCAGAAGAAGACTCCTCAGAATCTGTGTCCTGAATTTGAAGTTCAGCAGTAAGACCCTGGACCCCAAACGGCCGCACTGGAGATGAGGTAAAGGTCGGTCCTGTTATGGGTGAAGGCGAAGCCGTAGGTCACAAGGCCATCAGGGCCTTGATGAGGCCCTGAGAAAAAACTTCACAATCCGGCACAGGAGTAGAGGGAGCCAGAACATGCCTAGTCTTTTGCTTCTTCTTCACTTGTTTTTCCTGTTGAGATGAGAAAGCAGACGTAGGCCTAACCTCCAGGAATTCTTTGGACAAGGAAGCTGGAACAGTTCCCGAGTCTTCTGCAATCAATATCCACGGTTTTAAGTTGTCCAGACTGGACATCTGCATAGCCTTGAATGTGCCAGGATCCGTACTCCTGATGGGTTCCAAACCGGTACCCATCAAGGGAGGGGACCCTACCTCTGATCATACTGCTGAGTTTTCATCAACCTCAAGGGGAATGTTGGAGGAAACATTCGCAGCTGAAGAGGATTCGAGCCTACCCGTGCTGACTTTCCTCTTTACAGATGGCTCAGAAGTACCTGCAGGACCCTCCATAGCATCCCTAGCCAAACATTTAAGGTTTTGGTTTTCTAAGTATAAGTTCAAAGCTGACAGATGACTGTGCAAAGTCTTAGGGATGAATGCTTGGCAAATAGAACAGGACCGGTGGTCGTGAGTAAGCCTTAAACAAAACAGGCACAGCTCGTGACTGTCCTTATGTGGAATTTGCCTTCTACACCTACACTTGCCCTTTCTGGATGACATTAACAAAACAAAAAACAGCAGCAATATATTAAATCCCCTATGGGGTACTTATCAGAAGCTGTAACGAACCAATAGGATCCAATGACAGAACAAACCTTTTCAAATGGCGGCGAAAAAGTTCTGATGGTACATGCGGACGTTCTTTTTATGGCTGACATTGTCTGTGCCTAAGTGCGCCATCCTACGTACAGGCAGTGGTTCTAAGTTCTTGTATACAGGCCAGACCCAAATGTAAGGAATATTGCAACACTGAATAGAAGGACATTAGTTTTGCAGAGGGTCATGTCTTCCTGATTAATCGTTTTACATGAAGGTGGAGATCGTGGGCCCTGTCTTGAGGGAGTCTTGATATCAAGGTAGTTGTATTTATTTCTGCTCCTATGAATATTAAATTTTGACATGGCTCTAGAGCAGATTTCTTGCAATTTATGATAATACCTATGGAGAAACAAAGCTGAAGAGTATAATCCCTGGCTTGTAGCAGAAGATGCCTGGTTGGGGGCGGTTATGACCCAGTCATCCAGACAGGGAAACTCCCACAATCCTTGGCGCCTCAGGTGAGCCACTACTACTGACATGCATTTGATGAACACTCTGAGGGCTGTAATGAGGCCAAAGGGTAGCTGGAAGTGACTGGCTTCCAATCGGAAGTGCAAGTACCTTTTGGAGTGCCTTTCCATTCGAATGTGGTAGTACAGATCCTGAAGTCTAATACAGCATATCCAACAGGAATGGAAGAATCGATTGCAGTGTCACCATCTGGAACTTGGGTCTTTTTGATGGATTTGTTCAGATTGCTGAGGTCCAAAATGGGTCTCCAGTCCCATTTTCTTTGAAATTAAAAACAATCTCAAGTAAGTTCTAGATCCTCTCTGGTCTGCGGGGACTTCTTGGATGACTCTCGTTATGGGCAATTTTTGAATCTCTAGTGTTGCTTGTTCCTTCTGACTGGGTGGAACATCTAGGATTGTTTTTTTTTTCAGGAATGGGGAAGGAGAAGGGAATGACGTATCATCTGGATATTATGTCCTACACCCATTTGTCATTTATTAAGTTTTGCCAGGTTTCATGGTGCAGAGACAAACAGCCCCTGACTGCCTCCAGAGACAAGCAGTTGGGCACTCCTTCAGGAGTGCTAGAACGGTCTGCCAAAAAAAGATTCTCTGCAGTCTTGATTCTGCAGGCCTCCCCTGGCATGAGGGCAGTGTCTTCCATTATGGTTTCCCCCCTCTGCCTCTGAGGGAACTTCCACCTTGTGTGTCCTGGAAAGACCTCTGTGATTTTCTGAACCACATGTTCCCACTACCTCTCTGACCCTTAGGGAATGGTCTGGTTGGTGTGGAAAGACATACTCCAATGGCATTAAGGTCTTACCTTCTTGTTCACACCTGGTAAGAGTTTAACTTTAGACCCAAAGACAGATCAGCTATCAAAAGGGGCATTAATGAAGGAAGACTTGAAAGGTTCAGCGAAATCACAAAGGTGCCATCCAGGCCTGCCTCCTGATAGAGATGCCTGAACCAAATGCCCTACTCTCTCCATCTTCTGCATATGAGATGAGACTCATCAATGAGTTGATGACAGATTTGAGGGTGCTGAGCTGCGTGTTGTCTTAACCTGCCACTGCGTCAGCTACAGCTCCTTGAAGGAAGTCTGGAAGTTCATTTAACAGGTTCCTCTCTAGTCTCGTGAAATGGGTAAGGTAGTTCAGTGACTGCAAGGTAAAGGTCTCTGACGAAAAGACGCACTTGCCATACCTATTCATGGTCCTGGAATCCTTATTAGGAGGACAGACAGAGGAACTGGTCTTGACAGTTCCTTTTTTGTGGCCACCGCCATGACCATGGCATCAACTAATACACCTTTCGTTAAAAATGCCTTATCCTTTGGAGCTGTGATGCATTTCTTTGGCCTCCTAGGAGTAGGTTCTATACAATCTGGGGTCTGCTAAACCCTCTAAGAGATTAAATCAATAAGCTCATTGGAAGGAAAGGTTATCCAAGAGGTTGAAGAGTGAGACAAAAAGGCCTTCAGGTATACACAGGCTCCTCGGCCGAAGGAGAGGTGGACTACAAGTCACCTCTCAGCTTTAGAATTTCCAGGATGCCTACAAGAGAGACATCTTCAGGAGGTGACTGTGTGGACCCTTCAGCTTCATCGAGTTTGGTATCAAACATGATGGACTCCTCTGGTGAGTTCAGATGCTTCCTCGTGCATGTACTCTTCCAAGGGACTTCCTCAGTGGAGTACTCTGGGGAGGTTTTGGAAGAGGGGAGAGTCCCCTGAGGGACATCCTGAGACCTGGGATCTCTGCGGTCCTGTGGACAGGTGTGAGAAGACAGACACCTGCACAGAGGTAGAAGGAAGATCGTGTCTTGGACTGGGAAGTAGCCATCACCCTCTTCATGACTTCAAAGGCAGTCCACCACTGCTCCAACGAACTCCCCAGACCCGACAAACTGGCTGTCGGAGCAGATGGAATCTCTGGAGCAGAGGACAGAAGCCCTGAAGCCAAAGTAGGAGCCAAACACATATGTGCCAATGCCCCAGAGGCAAGGTCAAATCTGGAAAGATCCAAGCTGGCTCAGAGGACCCAACTGGATAGGGTCAGCTTCTAGATGTCTCCTGCTCTGACTGGGCAGGAATGCTCAGGGCAGATACTGGATCTGAGGAGCCAACGGGTCCTGGACCCAATACAGACACAAGCTGGATGTCAGAATTTTCCAGCTGCAAAATAAAGGGATGGATCAGAGGAGGAGCAGGTGCTGAAGACTCTCTGATCAGACTCCCTTGGGTTCAGATCCAATAATAAGTTGGGCAAAACAGGTGTCTTTAACAGTTCTGCACCACTCTATTCATGTCTTCATCGGACAGACTCCTGGTCGACTGGGTGAAAAGGGTAGGAGATCTCGACCTTGCTCAGAATGGAGAAGAAAGCAGAGAAGGGTTTGGCTTCAAGGAAGGAGATCAGCTCCAATATCAGACCTCAGAGGGCAAAGCAGACTTTGGAACAGAAGGTTCCATTTGCTTTGACATGGTCTTGGATCCAGTAATTGCTGACTGCTCTGATGGTTCTGTTGCAGCAGATGGTTTAGGCTGTTTCAGTTTCGGCTCTGAAGATGATTTCTGAAATGGAGAAGGATGATTCACTGATTTCTCTGACTTTAAAGAAGAGGAGGATGTGGAAGATATAGCCTCAGAAAAAGGGTTTTTTAACAACCCCTTTAGAATCAACTTGTCCTTGAGCTCCATGAGCACTTTCTGATTAAAGGCATGACAAACTGAACAGGATTCCTGCAGGTGAACAGGCCCCAAGCAGTACACACACATAAGGTGTGTGACTCACTAAGGGTCATCTTTTTACCACATTGCTCACATTTTTTAAAGTCGAGAGGCTTCCCTTCTTTTTGAGACATTCTAGGAAAGAACGGTACATGCACACCAACACCAAAAGACAAAACTTGCCCCCTAAATTTAACAGACACAGGAAAGAAAGAAGAAAACTTTTTTTTTTAAATTATTGAAGGGAAAGAACGGGGTGAGGGGGCATCCTCCAACTAAAACAGATGTTAGACACCCTCTAACTTAAATGGATGCTAACCAGGGACACACAGGAATAAACACTCACTCAAAAGCTTATAATAAAATTTTAGAAAGAAAGAAAAAAAAGGTAAGTGGAAGGGGGAGAAGGGAAAAAAATCCCTCTAACTAAAACGGGTGTAAGTTAGACGTCCGCTAACAAATGGACGCAAACAAAGAACACTAAATATGGAACTAAACAGGAAAAACTACTCTGAACAGTCAGGTACAGGTAGGGACAGATATCCAAAAAGAAAAATCTAACGTAAAACACATTTAATTTTACTTTAAAAGTAGAAATGGCAATAAAGAAAACACACAGCCCAGAGCTTGCTAACGAACCTCCTCGCAGTGCGGCAAACGAGATCTGGGGAAGTTAGTGAACTGCATTCTGGGTAGGGAAAGGATGCCCGTGAGCTTTGCTGAAAACCTCGAACTTTTGGAAATGCCAAGATGGATCAGATACATCAGATCCAACCCATCAGTGAGAATAAAGGCGAGATCGACAACAACACATATTTAGTTTTATCCAAATAACATCTGACCTGTCTATGCAAGTCCAAGGTGTGAAGAAACTTCTCATTGGCAGACTGCAGAGAAGTGAAAAAGGAAGGCAAATGAATAGACTGAGGGACAACTCCATGATTACTTGCGCATAAAAAAAGGAATTAGTACTAAGAGACACCCTGTCCCTGTGAAAAACTAAGGAAAGAGGAACAGTCACAAGAGCCTGGAGTTCGGAAATCCTCCCCGCTGAAGAACCAAACGATTAACAATCTTCCAAGTACAATGTTATAAGGAAGCTGAAGCAGGAGGCTCAAAAGAAATAGGCTTCCCAGACGGCCCAATATGAAGGATGCCTATAAGAGACTGTTAAACCTCAAATCTGGAGGCCACAAGAGGATTCAAGGGTAGACAAGCAGAAATTGCTGACGGGGGAGCTTTAACTGAAGATTATGCCAATCCAGCATGGAGTAGATCACACAAATAAAGGACCAGAGGAACCTACACAGAAAGAGAATCCTGATGACAAGAGAGGCACCAGACAGAAAATCTCTTCCATTTGGAAAAAAGTGATTTCCTGGTAGTGGGCTTCCTGCAGGACCCGAAGCATGTCCTCAGGAGAAACATGCCTGAAAGGTATCAGAATCCCAATCATCCACAGCGTCAGTTGAATAGTGGACAAGTGAGGATGGATAAGAGACCTCTTGCCTTGTGTCAGAAAGTCCACCTTGTGAGGTAACTTGTGGTGACTACCCCTGGCCAAGTGAGAAAGAAGGGGGAACCAATGCTGTCTAGGCCAAAAGGGAGTCACCAGCAAGATTTTGGGCGTCTCCTGCTCAATCTTGAACAAGAGTCTTGTGAGCAGAGGTAGGGAAGGTGTACAGAAACATCCACTTCCAAGGAAAAGACAGGGCATCCACTTTCCAAACCAGAGGACTGGGGACTCTGGAACAGAAAAGAGGAAGTTATCTGTTCAAAGTGGAGGCAGAAAAATCTGAGAAATACCCCACCAATGGACAATGTCCAGGAATACATCTCTGTGAAGCATCTATTCGTCATTTTGTGTGCTGGACCTGCTCAAAGAGTCTACCAATAGATTATGCTCTGATAGAATGTAAACAGTCTGAAAAGTTATTGATACTTGACAGCTAGATACCAGACCTGAAGATCTAGCCTGCAAAGAAGGCAGAACCTTGTACCCACTTGCTTGTTAACATACCACATCACTGTGGTATTGTCTGTGAGAACTTTGAGGGGCTTGGGATGAAAAAGAGTATGAACAGCCTGAAGAGCTAGAAGCAGACCCCTCATCGCCTTCATATTGATGTGGTCTGACCACTGATGAGGCCAGAAGCCCTCAACTTTGACACAGCCAAAGGAAGCTCTCCACCTTCTGTCTGAGGCATCTGTAAAGAGCTCTTGAGTTGGGACTGGAGACTGGAAAGGAAGCCACCAGTTGAAAGTTGATGAATCCACCAATGAAGCTTGAGATTGAGGCAGGAAAGGACAGGAACTAAGAAGTCCAGGTGGTGACAATGTTGAAGCCACACTGACTTGAGGTACCACTGAATCTTTCTCATATGGAGCCTGGCCACAGGCAGCATATGAATTGTGGAAGCCATAAGCCCTAGGACTCTGAGAAAGTCCCTGGTCATGACTGAATCCAGAGGAAGAGAAGGAGACAGGAAAAAGGCAATCTGAGACAGGGCCTTGGAGGCAGATAAAGACACCAGCATTGGGATGGTCTGCATCCTACAATTACAGAAAACATGATAGTGAGAAGGAGTAAAGACTGATTTTTGAATGTTTACGGGGATCCCAAACTTTGCAGCAGGGAAAAGGTAAACTGGAGACCCTGATGCAGAGCATTGGGGGATGTGACCTGAATGAGCAGATTGTTCAGATAAGGAAAGATTTGAATCTCTCTCATCCTGCAAAAAGCAATGACAGTATGGAGACAATTGGTGAATACCCTTGGGACAGCAGAGGGGTCAAAGGGCAAAGCAGAGAAATAGGGAAACAAAAAAAAATTCCTGGAAAGGCAATGGATGAGGATATGAAGGTAGGCATCCTTGAGATTCACAGAGATCAGAACGTTCTGGGAAAGAAGAGTAAATAAAGTTTGAAGAGGCAACATCCAAAAGGAAGGGGAGCATGAGAAAGGTGTTGAGCTGAGAGGGGTCCCGAATTGGTATCCAGGTGCCCTCCTTCTTGGGAATTAGAAATATTCTAGAATAAAAAAAAGTACAGTTGTGTACACTTACCATAAATGTAGATGTTCGAGTGTATTCACTGTTGCAGTCATCACATTTGGGTTATCTGCGTGCAGGTAGCCCTCAGCCGTCCTGAATACCAGAGTCTTAGGATTTCTGCATTGGATGCTGTCGCTTCTTCCATGACATCATGTCGTCAGGGGTATAAAACATGCAGCCAAAGCCATTACATCAGTTTTTCTTGCCTCAGATGTCAGGTGGCCCCAAAATAGGAAGCAATTATATGGTGTGGAACACCCCCAGCAAAAAGCAAATAAACATAGTATAAGATATGCCAAACTAAAAAGGATAGGTGAAAGCAAAGACAATCAGGGGGCTGGAGAGAGGGTAAAGTACAGTTTTGTACCTACCATAAATGTAGATGTTCGAGTGCTAATACAGCTGCAGTAATCACAGATGGGTTTTCAGCCGGCAGGCGGTCCCTCGGTCGGCCGAATTCCAAAGTCTTGGTCCGGCATCGGTTGTTGTCGCTTACTCTTCTGACGTCAGGAAGGCCAGAGTATATAAGACACAGCCGACGCCATGTTCTTCAGTCTTTCTTGCCCCAGATGTCAGGTGCCCCCAAAAGGAAGGCAATACATAAGTAAAGCTAATCCACAAATGTAAGCAAATAAAACATAGCAGGATAACCCAGTCAGGAGGTATGAAGAGGTTTTTAGGCCCCATGGCCTTACCAAGAGGGGAAGGAGGGAGGGAAACCTGTACTGCAGCTGTATTAGCACTCGAACATCTACATTTATGGTAGGTACAAAACTGTACTATGTTCATCGTGCATACAGCTGCAGTAATCACAGATGGGTAGAGTCCCAAAGCTATGAATAGGGTGGTAGGTACTATGAGGAACTGGGTTGAGCCAGAATGCCTTGCAAAACAGCAGTGGCAAAGCCTGCTCTTGTTCTGGAATATAAGGGCAGATGGTAGTGTCTTGTGAAGGTATGTACAGAACTCCAAGTTGCTGCCTCCAAGATATCCTTAGTAGGTACACCTCTGAGGAAGGCTGTAGAGGTGGCTGTGGCCCTGGTGGAGTGAGATCTGATACCAGTAGGGGCAGGTTTCCCATGATAGGAGTAACAAAAACGTATGCAGTGGCCAATCCATTTGGAAATGGTCTGTTTGGTAACTGGTTTCCCTGGAGCCCCTACGGCATAGGACACAAAAAGTTGGTCTGATTTCCTGAAGGACTTTGTTCTGTCCAAATAGTAACGTAGCTGCCTATGGATGTCTAAAGAGTGAAGCAGCCTTTCCCCTTTGTTTTGAGGGTTAGGATAAAAGGAAGGAAGGTGTATGGCTTGGTTTAAGGCTACCCTAGAGACCACTTTAGGCATAAAAGAAGGGTTGGTACGAAGGGAAACCCTGTCCTGATGGAAGATGAGGAAGGGCTGCACCGCCATGAGGGCCTGTAGTTCAGAAACCCTACGAGCTGAAGTGTTGGCCAAAAGGAAAGCTGTCTTCCAGGACAAATATTGTAGATCTGTTGAAGCAGCAGGTTCAAAGGGAGGCAATGTTAATTTTTCTAGAATGTAATTAAGGTCCCAGGCTGGTATTGGTTGTTTCCTTGGAGGTCTTATATTCTTAGCCCCTCTGAGGAACTGCCGTAAGAGTGGGTGTGAGAATAAAGGAGGATCCGTGTTGAATTCTGCAGAAATGGCTGAGGCGTGTATTTTGATTGAAAAAAATGAAAGTCCACTGCTCAGTAGTTCAGCTAGGTACTGTAAAACCTGAGGCAAGTTCAATTTTCTAGGGTCCTGTCCTCTTTTCTCATTCCAACAGCAAAAACGCTTCCATTTTGCGGAGTAAGCTTTTCTAGTAGATGGTCTTCTGGCCTCCAAAATGACATCCTGCACCTCCTTGGAGAGTAGAGTTTGATGTGGTGTTAAGGAATTTTCCATGCAGCGAGGTTGAGTGATTTCAGCTGGCTGTGAAGGGTTTTGTAGTTGTTCTGCATCAGCAGAAGAGGTATTAGAGGCAGGGACCATGGAGGAGTATGTGTTAGGCTCCTCAGGAGTGGATACCAGTGTTGCCTTGGCCAGTCTGGAGCAATCAGTATCATCCTCGGTTTGTCTGTTCTTGCTTTCAAAAGTACCTTGGGCAGCAGAGGCAGAGGTGGAAATGCATAAACTGTCCATGTTGTCCAACTGAATGAAAGGGCGTCCACTTTCCAGGCCTTTGGATGGAAGGTCCTTGAACAAAACCTTTTCAATTGATGGTTTCTGTGGGAAGCAAAAAGATCTATATCTGGCCTCCCCCACGCTTGGACTATCTCCGTAAACACCTGTGGATGTAGCTTCCATTCGTGTGGATCTGTCATATTTCTGCTCAGAGTGTCTGCCAGTGTGTTTTCCATCCCTGGCAAGTACTGTGCTTGAAGTTCGATTTGTCTTTCCAGAGCCAAGTTCCAAAGAGTCATGGCTAGTCTGCACAAGGGGTATGAGTGAGTTCCTCCTTGTTTATGTACCACATTACTGTGGTGTTGTCTGTTCTTATGAGCAATTGTCCTGGATGCAGGAAGTCCTTGAAAGCTGTAATTGCATTTATTACTGCCAGCATTTCTTTTTGATTGATGTGAAGGTGCTTTTCCTTTTGGGACCACCTGCCCTGAATGCACCTGTCCTTCATGTGCGCCCCCCCAGGCGTAATCTGAGGCGTCTGTGGTTATGACTTGTTTTGCTTGAGGCTTGCAGAATGGGAGGCCTGTGTTTACTTGACATGCTTGGGCCCACCATAGGAATTCCCTTTGTAGACAGGGAATTATTGGAATAATTGCTTCCAAGCTGCGACTGTGTTGAGACCATAGATTTTTTAGGTACCATTGGAGTTTCCTCATATGCAGCTTTGCACACGGGATTAGAAGAATGCAAGATGCCATGAATCCCAGAGCCTGCAGGATTTTCCTTGCAGTAAGCCTGGTACTTTTTGCTAGTATTGTGAAGTAATGAGATAATTGCCCTTGTTTTTCTGGCGTAAGGTATGCCATCTGGGTGTTTGTGTCCAAGCTGGCACCCAGGAAGGTTATTTTCTGAGAAGGTGTTAGCTTTGATTTCTCCTTGTTGATGGTGTATCCCAGAGAAAGCAGTAACCGTGTCACATATGCCAGATGTTCCTGTAGTATATGTTTGCTGTCCGCTTGGATCAGGCAGTCGTCCAGATAAGGGTAAATTTGTATCCCTTGAAGTCTGCAATAGGCAATCACTGATGCCAGGCACTTGGTGAATACTCTGGGCGCAGTAGATAAGCCAAAGGGCAATGCAGAGAATTGATAGTGGATTGAACCTGCAAGAAATCTGAGGTATCTTCTGCAGCTTTGTCTGATTGGGACATGTAGGTATGCCTCCTTGAGGTCCAATGTTACCAGCCAAAACTCCTTGCCCAGCATGGGAAGAAGTTGCTGTAATGTGAGCATCTTAAATTTTGGTACGAGTAGAAATGTGTTTAGGATGGATAAGTCCAGAATGGGTCTCCAGTCGGTTCCTTTTCTTGGTACCAGGAAAAGTCTTGAATAAAAACCTTGACCTTGTTGGTGCGTAGGTACCTTTTGTATAGCCCTCATGTTTAGGAGCTTTGAAATTTGTAGTTGTGCCTCTACCCTTTGATTTTGTGGTAGGTTTGGCATGCCTCTCATTTTTGGAAGAGTGTGAAACTGAAATTTGTAGCCTCTGTTTATAATGTCCAGTATCCATTTGTCTGTTGTGACAATATGCCAATTGCTTGCAAATAATGTTAGTTTCCCTCCCAAAGGTGCTGCCAGCTTTGACTTGCTTGGCATGGAGATGAGGGAGTCATTGAGTTGGCTTCCTGTATTGTTGTGCACTGTCTTCACCACCTCTTGGTGCTGGAGATTGCCATTGTCTGCCTCTATATGACCCTTGTGATTGCCCTCTGCCCCTTCCGCGTCTGTATCTGCCTCTTTGGGGCTTGCCAGTGGCTGGAAAGGCCCAGTTTTTTGATGGCCAATTCCTGCTAAATCGTGGTGGCTGGACCTGTAAGAAAGCTTTGACAGTTTGCATAGATTTGGCTTTCTCTTCCATTTTTCGTAATATATCCTCAGCATTAGTACCAAAAAGAACATCCTTTTGTAAAGGTGCATCAAGAAGTTTTGCTTTCACATGATCAGGCAGATTTTGTTCCCTAAGCCAGGCATGTCTGCGAATGACTGATCCTGTAGCAGCCGCTCTACTGGAGGCCTCTAGGGCATCATAACCACATTGTAAAGTGTGTTTACCCACTTGTTCTGCACTATGCATCATATCCTGTAACTCTTTTAAATCTGGTTGTTCAGGTTGAGACATTCTGTTTTTTAATTGTGATAACAGGAACTGTTGATATTTAATCATATGAAACTGGCAGTTTAAGGCCCTCATGGCTAGGGTGGCCGAGGTATAAACCTTCTTACCCCACCTTTCTAGAGATCTCGATTCCCTTTCTGCAGAAGTGAATTCTTGGCAGTGGAGGCCTTTATTCCCTTAGGGCCTTGTGAAATGGTTTCAGGGTCAGCATTATGGCCTTTGTAGAGAAATTGGTGAGAACTGGGTACTCTGTAATATCTATCAGGCTTGACCGGTGCAGGAGGCAGTGAATCAGGATTAAAACAAGCCTCCGAATAGACATCATCCAGTACCTCCAAAACAGGGGGAATAGCCAGAGGTCTGTGCTGAGGTAACCAAAGAAATTCCCTAAGTCTTTTCTTAGAGTCTGAAAAGTCTTGGCCTTCCCAGTGGAAGTGTTCCCTCAAGGTGTGCAAGGTTTCCCCAAAAGAAAAATCCTCAGGAGGGGATACAGAAGGGATAGACTGCTCTGCATCCGAATCCTCAAAAGGGGAATAAGAGTGTTCCTCAGCATCAGAATGCTCTGATAAAATAGATCCCTGATCAGAAGAGGGGGATTCTTCCTCCACTCTGGGTCTCTTGTCAGGAGGGGGCTGAGAACCTCTGATAAGAGTTATTAGATCCTCAGCCATTTTAAGCATCTGTTTCTTAGGCATGGGTCCAGGAGATGGGCCTTGAGCAGCAGGCCTAGTGTGATGCCTGGCTGCTTTGGATTTAGTAAAGGCCTTAACAGAAAAAGAGGATGAAGGCCTAAATACACCATGGGTGGATGTAGATCTGTCCACATTAGTAGGCTCGACATAAGCTGGAGCTTCGGTTGTAATCTGGGAAAGGGCCGATGACCCAGCGGTCTCGGGTACAGAAGACACCGCCGAAGGAGTGTCGTCGGTCGTGGTGTCGGTGGAGACCGTGGGCCTCGCATGTCGGTCCTTTTCCTTGCATTTTTTGGATAAAACGGTAGTCGGAGTGTCCGACGACATTTTATAGTCAAAAGCTTTACCAAAAAAGTGTTGGGCGAACTCCGCCTGACGCTTGATAGTGCGTTTATTGAAGGTAGCGCAAAAGCGACAGCCCGAGACGTCGTGGTCTGGGCCCAAACAAGGTATGCAAAGGGAATGGAAATCCTTATGCGGTATTTGCTTCCCACAAGAAATACAATTATTAACTTTTTCTGACATCGGTCTGAGGCAAGAAAAGATTCCCCAACGGGGTACTTAGCTTTAATGAAGACTTCGGTTCCAAATATTTTCGTAATTCAGGAGCTGGCCGACCGGCACTTGCGAACTGCTTCTGCTTCGGCACCGCGGCAAAAAGACTGGAGAACATGGCGTCGGCTGTGTCTTATATACTCTGGCCTTCCTGACGTCAGAAGAGTAAGCGACAACAACCGACGCCGGACCAAGACTTTGGAATTCGGCCGACCGAGGGACTGCCTGCCAGCTGAAAACCCATCTGTGATTACTGCAGCTGTATGCACGATGAACATCCAGGACTGCAACAGTGAATACACTCCAACATCTACATTTATGGTAAGTGTACACAACTGTACCATGTTCTTCGTGTTTCACTGTTGCAGTCATCACATTTGGGTTGATTCCCAAAACTAAGGAAGGGTGGAGGTAGATTAAGAAGCATTAGGACTGGCAATCAGGCCCTGTAAGACTGCTGTTGCAAATTCAGCTCTGGATTTAGAAAGACAGGCAAGTGGTAATGCTTGGTGAAAGTGTGTACAGAGCTCCAGGTTGCAGCTTCCAGGATGTCCCTGGTAGGGACTCCTCTGAGAAATGCAGTAGAGGTAGATGTAGCCCTAGTGGAATGTGTTCTTATCCCCTGTGGGGTATGTTTTCCATGGTGCTTGTAGCAAAAATGGATGCAGTGTGCTATCAATTTAGATATTGTTTGCTTTGAAATGGCCTTCCCCTCTGCCCCTGCCGCAAAACCTACTAGCAACTGGTCAGATTTTCTAAGAGGCTTAGTCCTGCCCAAATAGAATCTAAGCTGTCTGTGCACATCTAGAGAATGCAGTATCCTTTCCCCTTTACTTTGAGGATTGAGGAAAAAAGTAGGTAAATGAATGGACTGGTTTAAAGCCACACTAGGCACCACCTTGGGCATAAAAGATGGGTTAGTCCTCAGGGAAACCCTGTCCGCATGGAAGATAATGAAGGATTCCACTGCCATAAGGGCCTGCAGTTCAGACACTTCTTGCTGAAGTGATGGCTAGAAGTAAAGCTGTTTTCCATGAGAGGAATTTCAACTCTGCTGTAGCAGCCGGTTCAAAGGGGGGAACTATAGGTTTTTCCAATACAAAGTTAAGGTCCCAGGCAGCTGTTTTCCATGAGAGGAACTGCGACTCATCTGTAGCAGCCAGTTCAAAGGGGGGGGGTGTAAGTTTTTCCAATACAAAGTTAAGGTCCCAGGCTGGAGTGGGAGCTCTCCTTGGGGGGGGGGGGGGGTCGCCTTAAATTTTTGGCCCCTCTAAGGAACTGTTTTACCAGAGGATAAGAGAAGAGGGGTGGCTCAGTATTATAATGAGCTGAAATGGCAGAGGCATGAATCTTAATTGAAGAGAAGTATAGGCCCATGTGGAGCATTTCTGTTAAGTAATCTAGTATATAAGGTAAGCTGGGCACAGTTGTGCCCATCCCTTGAGATTGGCTCCAGGAACAGTATCTTTTCCACTTTTCTGAATAGGATTTTCTAGTAATAGGCTTCCTTGTCTCAAGAATGGCATCCAGCACCTGCTTACTCAGGATTGCTAGAGGTGAGTTCAAGGGATTAGCCAGGCTGCAAGGTTAAGGGTCTGAAGCTGAGGGTGCAGAATTTGGCCCCCCCTGCTGGGACAGCAGGGAAGGGGTCTGAGGCAGGTGCCATGGTTGTAGCACTGTCAGACCGCACAAAAGAGGATACCAGTGCTGGCGTGGGCAGTCTGATGCAATAAGGATTGTCCTTGGCTTGTCCTGTTTGACCTTTAGTAGAACCTTCTAGAGGAGAGGCACAGGGGGAAAGGCATAGACTGAGAGGCTTTCCCAGGAAAAGGACATGGCATTCACCTTCCAAGCTTGGCTGTGGGGAGTTCTGGTGCAGTATTTGTTCAATTAATAGCTCTGAGGGGAAGCAAACAGGTCTACCTCTGGTGTCCCCCATCTATTCCCCAAAAGCTTGAATATTTTGAGTTCCAGTTTCCATTCATGTGGGTCAATGAGATTTCTGTTTAAGTCGTCTGCCAGTGAATTTAGTTTGCCTGGCAGAAATTGAGCTTGTAGGTGCACTTGGTTGCTCAAGGCTGTGTTCTACAGAGCCATGGCTAGTCTGCAGAGCAGGTAAGATTGTGCCCCCCCCCCGCTTGTTTATGTACCTCATAACTGTGGTGTTGGCTGTCTTTACCAATAGTTGTCCTGGAAGAATAAGGCCTTTGAAGGCTGTCAGAGCATTCTGTACAGCTAACATTTCTTTTTTGATTGATATGCAGGTGCATCTGCTTTGGGTTCCATTTGCCCTGAATGCACTGCCCTGCCATGTGAGCACCCCCATGCACAGTCTGATACATCTGTTGTTAGGGTTTGGGCGGCAGGGGGTAGAGTGAAAGAGAGCCCCTTGTTGTGGTTGCAGGCCTTTGCCCACCAAAGGAACTCTGCCCTTAAACATGGAATGACAGGAATTATTGTTTCTAGGTCCTGAGAATGTTGCCACGTAGACTTTTTAGAGACCATTGTAATTTTCTCATATGCAGTCTTGCATATGGAATTAACAGAATGCAAGAGGCCATGAACCCCAGAGCTTGCAGTATTTTCCTTGCAGATAGCTGTGTTTTTGTGGCCAGTAGGTTGAAGTAAGTTGTCAAATAAATTTGTTTCTCTGGAGTGAGGAATGCCATCTGGGAAGTTGTGTTCAAGCTTGCTCCCAGGAATACAATCTGTTGGCAGGGTACTAGGTGTGATTTCTTTTCGTTGATGGTGTATCCCAGTGAAGTTAGAAGTCTCTTTACAAATGCCAGGTGCTGTATTAGCATGTGCTGACTTTCCGCCTGAATTAGGCAATCATCCAAGAATGGGTAAATCTGAATACTTCTCTGCCTGCAAAAAGCAATGGCTGGAGCTAGGCACTTTGTGAACACCCTGAGCGCAGTAGATAAGCCAACGGGTAGTACAGAGAACTGCATAGAGCCTGCCCTGAAGTGCAGGTATTTCCTGTAAGATTCCCTTATGGGGATGTGCAGGGAAGCTTCTTTTAAGTCTAGGGTTGCCAGCCAGGCATCCTTGGCTAGCATAGGAAGCAGCCGTTGGAGAGTTAGCATTTTGAATTTTGGAACCACCAGAAAGGTGTTGAGAATAGATAAATCCAGGATAGGACACCAGGAGTTTTCTTTTCTGGGAACCAGGAACAGTCTTGAATAAAAGCCTTGTTCCCTTTGTTCTGCTGGGACAGGGTGAATATCCTAGATGCTGAGGAGAAAGACTACTTACTTTTGGGCCTCGGCCCACTAGTTTGGGGGGAGGTCTGGCCATCCAGTTAGGGATGGGAGTGAGTGGGTCTGGCCATCCAGTTAGGGATGGGAGTGAGTGGAAGGGGAATCGGTATCCTAGGGAAACAATGTTTAAAACCAATTTGTCTTGGGTAATGTATTCCCAGTTTTTTGCATGCATGTCAAGTTTTCCTCCAAAAGGTGCAAGTACTTGAGCAAGGCTTGGGGGAGTTAAGCATAAGTCATTGTGCAAGTTTACCATAAGGGGTTGGCTTACTGCTCCCTGTTTTGGATGTGGGAGCACCCCACTGCTTAGATCTGTGCATAACCTGAGACTGAAGTCTTGGGGGTCTGCTGGCCCTGGGTTTGGACTGAGAAGGCCTGGAAGGGACTGGAAAGGACCAGTTCTTTGAAGACCAATGCCCACTGAATCTAGGTGGCTGTACTTGTAAGAAATATTTAACAATTTGCATAGATTTAGCTTTCTCCTCCATCCTTTTGAGAACTTCTGCTTTACTGCCAAATAGGAGCTCTTGGTTTAAGGATGCATCCAGTAATTTTGCTTTGACATGATCTGGCAAGTTTTGTTCCTTAAGCCAAGTATGCCTTCTAAGTGGAAACTACTGCCCAGAACACAGAATCCTTTACAAAAGCATTCTATGGACACCTACAGGAATGCATTGAGCATGCTATCCCAAACAAAACCAAGACTCACTCCTCCAAAGGCAACAGAACTGTCTGGTGGACCCTGGCCATAAATAAGCTATATAACAGAAGGAGGAATCTACTACATGATAGAGCAAAATCCCAAAAAGGGAAGGCGTCTCTGATCAGTACTAGCAAGAAACTACGATCCCTCATAAAATCATCTAAGGCAAGCTTAGAAAGAAATATTGCACAAGACACTAAGGATAATCACAAGGCCTTCTTTAGTTATGTCAGGAAACTGGGAGGCAACTCCCAGATATATGCTCTGAGTTAGTGCAAAATGACAAAAAATACACTGAACCCACAGACACTGCCAACATCTTGGCAGAAAGGTTCAGTGCAAACTTCTCCCCCCCCCCTTCCCCTCCAAAAGAGAAAATGTCTACCCCAACAGAATGTAGCCTCCCTGTGATCACAGATGCACAGGTGAGAGCTACCCTCTCCAAAGCAGAAAACACAGCATCAATGGGACCAGACGGTGTCCCGGTATGCGTCTTACATGAGCTCCAAGAAGAACTAAACCCTCACTTAAAGACACTGTTCAATCTCAGCCTTACTACAGGATATGTACCCAAGGAATGGCGTACAGCAACAGCGGCCCCGCTCCACAAAGGTGGTGCCACAACAGACCCCGGAAACTACTGCCCTATAAGCCTGACCAGCCTGGTCTGCAAGGCTATGGAGTGTATCATCATGGAAATCATAAACAAGGACATTGGGAACCTCCAGACACTGGATCCTACCCAATTCGGATATGTTAAGAGCAGATCTTGCCCCTTGAACCTGGTTGACTTCTTTGAAACTGTTACCAAAGCCACAGATGAAGGGAAGGTAGTCCACACTGCCTACCTGGACCTTGCAAAAGCCTTCGACACAATACCCCACTCGGGCATCATAAATAAGCTCACCAGCTTAAATATCAACCCCCCTATGTCACAAGATGGGTTGCAAACTGGCTCAGGATAGAACCCACATGGTCAGAATTGCAGGTGCCATGTCAGACTCTAAACAAGTGGCGTCCCACAAGGCTCAGTCCTGGGATCCCTCTTGTTTGGTATATATTTCTCCGAGGTACAGGCTAACATGGGTGGACTATGGCTGACAAAGTTTGCAGACGACTGCAAACTGGACACCATAATCAACTCTTCGGCTGACACGAGCATCCTCCAAAAGGGTCTCATAGAGACGGATAACTGGTGCCAGAGCCATGGCCTAAAGCTAAATGCCAAAAAGTGCATTGTCATCCCCTCTGGGAAAAACAAAGTGCCCACAAATTACCACACAGGTGATAATCCATTAAGTACGGAAGAAGTAATTAGGGACTTGGGGTCAGTAATCTCTCTTTTGACAATCACGTTGCCAAAGTAGTTAGAATGACCTTCTATATAGCCCACCTTATCAAGAAAGGGTTCATATCTAGATCAAGAGAGGTCATTTTGCCCCTCTACTCATCACTTATCAGGCCCATAAATTAATACAATGCCCCATTTGGGATGTACCTTACCAGACACCTGCAGCAACTGGAAAGACCCCAAAAGTACCTCACCAAGAGAATCAAGGGACTCAAACAGATGTCCTACGCACTTTGGCTAAAGAAACTCCAGCTCTACTCAGTTGCGTACCATCTACTCAGAGGCGATCTGTGTCTGACGTATAAAGCCATGTCCTACCCAGAATTAATGGACATGCTCCACCTCAAGAAATCCAAATCCCTTAGAGCTACACGCTCCAGGGACTTGAACCTCAGCACAGAAATAAATAGGGCATGCTGGAGGGACAGATTCATATTCCAGAAGCTCCCCTCACTCTGGAACAAAATCCCAATCCATGTTAGGCAGAGCCCCTCACTGACCCTATTCAAGAGAAATCTTGACGAGTGGATGGGAGACCGTAAGTTAACCCCTGGGATCTCCTCTGTGTCCTTGCTAGACAGAGGTACAGTAAACTAACCTTAATATGACTACCTACTATACAGAGGTGCAGTCAATTAATCTAAAAGGGTGGCGAAAGCCAAACACACTCTGGCTAGGCTTATAAGTGCCCTAGTGCAGATAGCCTAGTATCAACCTATGAAGGACAGACCCAGTGACAGCAGCCCTACAAGATGCTTCTAAAGCATAAAAACCACACTGCAAAGTATGTTTACCAACTTGGTCAGCAGAATGCATTAACTTGTAAATCTGTGTGTTCTGCACAGTCAGGAATCAAAGTCCTAATCAGAGGTTCTGATGAAGTCCTGAATTTCCACGGATGAAAGGGCTTGACTGGAGATTTGTATTCTTTTTGTATTGAATTTTATTCTGTGAAGTACCATTAAACTTGTCCTACTACAGGTGGTTTTGGGCTATTTTCTATGAGGTATTTGTGTTTTACAAGTTGTGGTTTACCTCATTGGCACACTGTTTGTTTTTACAGGCAGAAAGCATCTACAACTCTTTTTGCCCTTGTGCAAACAGCGAGACGGTCTACAAACAAAAGCAGGTTTGGAAAGGCAATTCCTCTGAAACTTTGGAACAGGAGAAACAAAGATATGCTTCAACTCTTGCAAGTCTTTCCCCTTATCCTGGAGAGATTTAACAACTTCAGTAGAAGCAGTACCAAGAAGATTTTTATTATCCAAAGGAGCATTCAATAATTTGGCCTTAATGGCATCATGTAAAGCCTGCAGACGAAGCCAAAAGTAACGCCTCGTAACAGAACCAAATGCAGCAGTCCTGCAAGAAACATCAGCTGCATCATAACTGCACTTAAGAGTGGTGGGCAATTTGAGAGGTAGAACCCAACAAGAAAAGAGCCAAAGCCTTCCCCTCAGAATCAGGAAGATCAGGAATCACCTGAGAAACTTGATAAAAGAGGGTTAAAACATAACTGGTCATATGAGTCTGGTAGTTAATAGCCCTAAAATACAGTGTGGCAGTAGTACAGACATTTTTGCCCAGCCTCTCCAGGCCCCTACTATCCTTATCTGAGGGAAGCAACTTGGTAGAGGGCAAAAGCCAGGAAAGTTTCGCAGAGGAGACAGACATCAAATATCGATCAGCAGAACATTATTTATACAGACATTTACAATCAGGCATCTTGTAAAATCTGTCAGGTTTCTTAGAAGCTGGGGGCTGAGAATCAGGGGTTACAGAAACTACTGAAAAGGTATCCAGGAGGCCAGCCAGAACTGGGGAAACAGTAGAAGGTTTGGGAGACCATCTGGGGGAGCTCATAACACCTCTTCTGGATATCTGAAACCTGAGAACAACCCCACTTAAAGAATTCTACCGTATGAGAAATAGATCCCCCAAAGGAGAGTTGCACTAAAGGGGAATCTAGACTAATGGAATCCCCTTCCTGCAAACCACAGTCCACGGGGAAAGGATCCGAGAAGAGTAGGGTAAGTAAGGATTCTTCCTCTGAATCCTGATCCTCAGAGTAATCTGCTCCCTAGGTCACTTAAGAGGAGTGGAAGACCTGAGAGGGACAGGCACAGAGACCCCTTGAAAAGGCTTTAAAGCGATTAAATCATTAAACAATCCCCAAGTAAAATCCTGCCCTTCTCGTTGGAGATCCTTAACTGCAGGGAAATATGCTTGGTTTTCTGTTTCTTTTTCTGTGGAATACCAGCTCGAAAAAGCCTGGGAGGGCTGGACCCTTGTCAACATTTGATAAGGACAGTAGGGGTCTTTCTCCCTCAACAGACCTCTCAACCTGGGAGGGTTGGACCTTTGTTGACACTTGATAAGCGTAGTAGGGATCTTCTTCCTCACCATACTTCTCAACCTCTTGGCCCAAGAAATCTGGACAAAGATGGTCATAATTGGGGGGGGGGGGGCAAAAGCCCAAAAATAGGGACGGATTTTAAATATTGCTCTTATAAAGTTAGAAAGTAGCTAGAATAACAGGGCTTGTGTTAAAATGTATTTTCTAAAGAATATAAAGTTTGAAACTCAAATGGCATTATTTAGTGATTTCATTCCTCAGACCATCCCAATGATTTGTCAAAAAAACACAAATTTTATGAGGAACAGAACAAAATTTTGAGGCAAAACTTTGGACAGTTGAGAAGTATGTGACCCTCACTAAGATATGCGAAATCCCCGCACGCTGACAGATACAATATGCTAAGGTTCTCCCTCAATGTCTGTAGTACACATCTGGAAAGCCTTCTAGGATGTGCAGGAAGTCGGACTCATGCAAACCTCCAAGGGGTCTATTGCAGACGAATTCAAGGCAACAACCAGATGGTCCTCCAGGCTTTCACTAACCTCAAGAGAGCCATCTGGGGGAGGCTGGACAGCAGCTGAATCAGACCGGAGTTTTTTTGTCCTTTTTCTTGGTTGACGGCTGACCCTTGGGACAGGAAGACTCCATCATAGCACCCTGAGCCAACAGCTTAAGACACTGTCTTTCAAGGTAAATAGACAAGGAGTAGAGGCAACTATGCAGGGTCTTTGGGAAAAACGCTTGGCAGACAGAACACTGAATATGGTCGTGGGAAGCACCCAGACAGAATAGACACCAGTTGTGATGATCTTTATAGGGAATCTGCCTACCACAATGACATTTTCCCATTCTGGATGACATAAAACCAATAACATTACAAATAAAAGAGAAAGATAAGGAGGAACCCCAATGGAGCACTTACCTGAAAAATGGGTCGGTAACCAGAACAGAAAAAAAGCATTCAGACGACGTTCAATGATAGTTTGGACTAGCTGCAAAGATATTCTGAAGTGTGTGCATACGTTCATCAACTTTATGCCCTATGCCTTGCGCAGGGAGCAGATGTGTGATGTACGGCACCTACAGATACTAAAGGCTTTGGTGTACTGAACAAACACTGGGCTATCCTTAGCAGGATAACCTTTATGTTAGGAATACTGCAACAGTGGTATATAGAAGGACATTTGAAAAGACAAAAGCATTTAATCACTTGCAAACCACTAATAGCAACTGCCCCAGCAGTAATTCCTTATGAACAGCAATCAGTAAATGCAACTTGTGGAAGTCTACTCCATGAGTTTCAACCTCATGAGGTTCATTATCAACCAAGGGTAGAAAAGCCACAGAATACACTTCTGTTGATTTCAGACTTCGCTGTTGGGAGAAGAGCACAAACCAACTCCTAAGGAATTCACAAATCAAAAAGATTAAATTACTTCATAAACAGTTTCACATTTTTTAATCTATCCTTTGTTAACCAGGTTAGTCCCACTAGGCTAGCAGCCCCTTTTCAGGGGAGACCCAATATAAATGCACTTTCTCAAAAATGTTTCCATCCATTGCTCTTTTTATCTAACATTACTTTTAGTAATTAATGTTAGTGCTAGACAGGAAGAAAACTTAAAACTTAATTACTTGTTACCCACATTTATCACTTCATTCTGTCTAAAAATCTAGGTCCTATAACAACTGCTTTCAACTTCACAGGTCAGTAGCCATAAATGCTGACAAGTTAGAAGTGTATATACATGTAAACTGATGCTGGTTTTCCTTTTCTGCACTTGCATATCCTCACTTTCAAGGACATTATAGACTATGCTCATCTTAGGTAGTGTAACAAAAGCCTAAGCTTACTGAATGCACCACTTTATGCAGCAGCAGCATTTCCACCATGTCTGACAGAAGTAGATCTATTCAAAAGATCAATGCAAAACTCTGCACTGGGCACACCTGGTACGCATAAATCTGCAAAAACACTCACAAATTAAATGTGTCATATATATATATATATATATAGAGAGAGACAGCGTGACAGTGAGAGATGTGATTAATATATACATATATATATATATATATATATATATATATACATATACATATATATATATATATATATATATATATATATACACACACACACACACACACACACACACATACAGTGCAATGAAAAAGTATTTGCCCCCTTCCTGATTTATTATTTTTTTTGCATGTTTGTCACTTAAATGTTTCATGTTTCAGATCATCAAACAAATTTAATATTAGACAAACACAAAATGCAGTTTTTAAGTGATGATTTTATTTATTAAGGGGAAAAAAAACTATCCAAACCTACATGGCCCTACCTGAAAAAGTAATTACCTCCCTTGTTAAACCATGAAGTAACTGTGGTTAATCACATTTTTGGGTAAGCAGGGTTCAATTTCACAAGCCACACCCAGGCCTGATTACTGCTAGACCTGTTGAATCAAGAGAGCACTTAAATAAAACCTGTCAGACAAAGTGAAGTAGGCCAAAAGATCCCAAAAAGGAAGACATCATGCTGTGATCTAAAGAAATTCTGGAACAGATGAGAAACAAAGTAATTGACATCTATCAGTCTGGAAAAGGTTACAAAGCTATTACTAAAGCTTTGGGACTCCAGCAAACCACGGTGAGAGCCAGTATCCACAAATGGAGAAAACATGGAACAGTGGTGAACCTTCCCAGGAGTGGCCGGCCTACAAAAACTACCCCAAGAGTGGAGCGACGACTCATCCAAGAGGTCACAAAAAAACTCAGAACAACATCTAAAGAACTGCAGGCTTCACTTGCCTCAGTTAAAGTCAGTGTTCATGACTCATAAGAAAGAGACTGGGCAAAAATGGCATGCATGGCAGACTTCCAAGGCGAAAACCACTGCTGACCAAAAGGAACATAAAGGCTCATCTCACTTTTGCCAAAAAACATCTTGATGATCCCCAAGACTTTTGGAAACATACTCTGTGGACTGGCGAAACAAAAGTTGAACTTTTTGGGAGATGTGCGTCCCTTTACATCTGGTGTAAAAGTAAAACAGCATTTCAGATAAAGAACATCATGCCAACAGTCAAACATGGTGGTGGTAGTGTGATGATGGTCTGGGGCTGCATTGTTGCTACTGGACCTGGACGACTTGCTGTGAGATTGACAGAACCATGAATTCTGCTCTACCAAAAAATCCTAAAGGAGAATGTCCGGCCATCAGTTCGTGACCTCAAGCTGAAGTGCACTTGGGTTCTGCAGCAGGACAATGATCCAAAACACACCAGCAAGTCCACCTCTGAATGGCTTAAAAAAAAAAAAAAATGTACGGTTTTGGAGTGGCCTAATCAAAGCCCGGACTTGAATCCATTTGAGATGCTGTGGCATGACCTTAAAAAGGCGGTTCATGCTTGGAAACCCTCCAATATGGCTGAATTAAAACAATTCTGCAAAGAAGAGTGGGCCAAAATTCCTCAACAGCGATGTGAAAGACTCATTTGGCAGTTATTGCAAACGCTTGATTGCAGTTGTTGCTGCTAAGGGTGGCACAACCAGTTATTAGCTTTAGGGGCAATTACTTTTTCACATAGGGCCGTGTAGGATTGGATAGTTTTTTTTTTCCTTAATAAATAAAATCATCACTTAAAAACTGCATTTTGTGTCTACTTGGGTTGTCTGACTAATATTTACATTTGTTTGATGATCTGAAACATTTAAGTGTGACAAACATGCAAAAAAATAAGAAATCAGGAAGGGAGCAAATGCTTTTTCACTGCACTGTACATATGTATGCATATATAAAGCCTTACACTTAACATCAACAACTCCAGATAAAAAGTACATTTGAACAACCTAACATCAACCCAACTACATCACACATGTATAGTATCTACAACTGGATGCTGTGACATTCACAAAAGCTGGCAGCTGCTACAATCTAGACTGATCAACAAGTTTAAAGGGGCAGTAGCTATAACTGACTATAAATACACTGAACTGATATGTACTTCACTGGATATTTGCAAGAAGTTTGTAACTATCACCTGTTCATCTGGGGTGAAATGAAGCATGATGCAATTAGGTTAAGAAGACTACAGGATAAACAAGACATGGTCTCTGTTCATGCTTGGGTGAATGATTTGAGATGTCAGTCCTTGTACTTACATAACAGGATAGGCTAGACTTCTTACTAGTCAAGATTCATTTTTTTTCACTTTACATGATTAATGAAATTATTTAGTGTCCATCTGCCTGGCCAGCACTATGCAGAAAAACATACTACTTTACAATGACTACAACTCTTCCCTGACATGTTCCTACCTTCACAATTTCCAAACCACAAGAACCCGAAAGAAAAACTGAACAAAAATCAGAGGTGGAGGAAGCAATGCTTGATGCAAAAAGTCATAAAAATATTTTGTGTCTTGAGACATTTCTTTTTTTGGAAGACTATGAAATCTGAACTGGGACAAAACTTCAGTTTGAATACAAAAACATATTAAACTTGCTATCATACCAGCTATACAAAGGCCAAGTGCATGAAACACTGCATTTGGTCAAAACACTCATTCACTGACGGACAGTGATCTTAGTACTGACTACATTAACTGGAAAGGTTCATAGGTTCATACTAGGCTATCTGCCCTAGGGCATTTATAAGCCTAGCCAGAGTGTGTTTGGCTTTCGCCACCCATTTTAAAATAATATTGCTATGCCCTTTTTCGAGGTTAGTATACTGTGCCTCTGTCTAACAGTGACACAGAAGTGATACCCGGGGTAAACCTACGATCTCCCATCCACTCATCAAGATTCCTCTTGAAGAGAGTCAGAGGGACTCTGCCTAACCTGGACTGGGATTTTATTCCAGAGTGAAGGGAGCCTCTGGGTTATGAATCTATACCTCCAGCATGTCCTATTTATTTCAGTGCTGAGGTTCAAGTCTCTCGAGCGCGTATCTCGATGGGATTTGGATTTTCTGAGGTGCAGCATGTCCATTAATTCCGGGTTGGACATGGCTTTATACGTCAGGCACAGACAGCCTCTGAGCAGGCAGTATGCCACTGAGTAGAGCTGGAGTTTCTTTAACCGGGCAACATATGGTATCTGTTTGAGCCCTTTGATCCTCTTGGTGAGGTACTTTTGGGGTCTTTCCAGATGCTGCAGGTGTCTGGTAAGGTACATCCCAAAAAGGGGCATTGTACTCAATTATGGGCCTGATGAGGGATAAGTAAAGAGGCACGATGACCTCCCCTGATCTAGATGTGAATCCCTTCATGATTAGGTGGGCTATATAAAATTTTTTTCTAACCACTTTGGCCACGTGGTTGTCAAATGAGAGACTGCTATCAACTTGGGTCCCCAGGTCCCTAATTACTTCTTCTGTACTTAATGGATTACCACCTATGTGGTAATTTGTGGGCACTTTGTTTTTGCCAAAGGGGATGACTATACACTTTTTGGCGTTTAGCTTGAGGCCATGGGTCTGGCACCAGTTGTCTGTTTCTATGAGGCCCTTTTGTAGGATACTTGTGCCGGCTGGAGTGTCGATTATGGCGCCCAGTTTCCAGTCATCTGCAAACTTGGTCAGCCACAGTCCTTCCGTGTTGGCCTGTACCTCCGAGAAATATAAACCGAACAAGAGAGGTCCCAGGACTGAGCCTTGTGGGACGCCACTTGTAACTGGTTTGGAGTCTGACATGGCTCCAGCAATTCTAACCATGTGGGTTCTGTCCTTGAGCCAGTTTGCAACCCATCTAGTGTCAAAGGGGTTTATATTTAAGCTGGTGAGCTTATCTATAATGCCCGAGTGGGGGTATTGTATCGAAGACACCAGTAAACAGTAAGAATATGTAAAAAAACAAATAAAGCAACTCCGCACGGCTAATCAGGACCCAAAACCTGCAGCAATGATAATCCACTTTAGAACAAATGCCACGATAGTTCAATACGTCCAAAAACAGCAGCCTTTATTGAAACACACACAATAACCAAGCGCTTTCACCCGGATATTACCAGGCTTTTTCAAGGATCAAGTGTATATGCATTCAATGTAGATCTTTAAATACTTAAAATCCTGTCACCTGACTGAATAAATCAATTAATTAATTTAATTAACCATTCTGCTTTGCAGTAATTACAAAACAAACTGTTGTTATAAAAACTGAACAATTTATGTTCGTTGTTTAAATTAAACTGTATATATAAAAACACTAAAAACATTTTATGTATAAAAACTTTCATCTAGTCCACACAAATATAACTGGTGCTGTGTAATCTATTTGCTGTCTGTTGTTCTTAAAAATGAATGTTCTTAAGAGACTTTGTGTTGAAATAATCCTATCATATTTCAAGGTGCCTAAACAACTCAAATAGGATGATGAACTCTACTCCCTCGCTAAAATGTCTCTTGTAAACGTCTATAAGACCCAACATAAATCTAATATCTTACCATTTGTACTAAATTGACTAGAGGAAAAGTCTTTTCCTCTTAATTTAAGCCTCCCTATGATGTTTCAACCTATTAAGGAAAAGGGAATCCACAATGTTACAGGCGAGCTTTCCTTAATTACCTTAGTCAGGTGACAGGATTTTAACTATTTAAAGATCAACATTGAATGCATATACACTTGATCCTTGAAAAAGCCTGGTAATATCCGGGTGAAAGCGCTTGGTTATGGTGTGTGTTTCAATAAAGGCTGCTGTTTTTGGACGTATTGAAGTATCGTGGCATTTGTTCTAAAGTGGATCATCATTGCTGCAGGTTTCGGATCATGATTAGCCGTGCAGAGTTACTGTATTGTATCGAAGGCTTTTGCGAGATCCAGGTAGGCTGTGTGGACCACCTTCCCCTCGTCAATGACCTTAGTGACTGTTTCAAACAAATCAACCAGGTTTAAGAGGCAGGATCTTCCCTTAACAAAGCCAAACTGGGTAGGATCCAGTGTCTGTAGGTTCCCAATATCTTTATTTATGAGGTCCATGATGATCCTTTCCATAGCTTTGCAGACCAAGCTAGTCAAGCTTATGGGGCGATAGTTTCCAGGATCCGTTGAGGCACCACATTTGTGGAGAGGGACCACTGTTGCTGTACGCCACTCTTTGGGTACATATCCTGTAGTAAGGCTGAGACTGAACAGTAGTTTTATGTTTGGGTTTAGCTCTTCTTGGAGTTCATGTAGGACGCAGCCCGGGACACCGTCTGGTCCCATTGATGCTGTGTTTTTTACTTTGGAGAGGGCAGCTCTTACCTGAGCATCTGAGATGTCAGGGGGGCAGCACTCTGCTGGGATAGATATTTGCCCTTTTGGTGGGGTTTGCGCTGAACCGGTCAGCTAGGATGTTGGCAATGTCTGTGGGTTCGGTGTATTTTTTGTCATTTTGGACTAATTCTGAGCATATCTGGGAATTCCCACCCAGGTTCCTAACATAACTAAAGAAAGCCTTGTGATTATCTTTAGTGTCCTGTGCAATTATTCTCTCGAAGCTGGCCTTAGACGATTTTATGAGTGCCCGTAGTTTTTGCTAATACTGATCAGAGATGCCTTCCCTTTTTGGGATTTTGCTCCATCATGTAGTAGCTTCCTCCTTCTATTGTACAGTTTATTTATGGCTGGGGTCCACCAGGCAGGACGTCTGCCTTTGGAGGATTGGGACTTGGTTTTATTTGGGATTGCATGATCCATGCATTCCTGAAGGTGTTCATAGAATGCGTTTATAAAGGATTCTGCGGTCTGGAACGTATTTTCCCCAGGCCCGGGGGCTTTGAAGGATTCCACCTTGGTTTTGAGGAGTGTGAAATTTGCATTAGAGAAGTTTTTCACTGTGGTTTTCAGGGCAGGGAGTGGAGTCGGGATGTGAATATCCAGTGAGATTAGTTTATGGTCTGATCTTACCAATGAGGGATACACTTCTGGTCTGGAGCATAGAGTTCCCATGTTGGTGATGATCAGGTCCAGTATGTTTTCCCCTCTTGTGGGAGTGGTAACAAGTTGTTCCATAGCATTTGAGTTTATAAATTCTAGGAACCTTTGGGCTAGGGTGTTGGAGCTAGCGTAATGCTCCCAGTCTATGTTTGGGTAGTTGAAGTCGCCCAATATAATGGTGTTTGGAGAGACCTTCATATTTTCCAGTGTTCTCAGGAAGGCCGAGTGGGGTTCCTGGGTTTGGGAGGGTGGTCTGTAGCAGGCTAGAAACTGGAAGGCAGTTTTACCCACTGTTAGTTGCACATGGATAGTCTCTGATGCTTCGTGCTGTGCCACCAACCTGGAGGTGTGGGTATCTTTGATAATATCGATACTCCCCTCCTTTTGTGGTTCGGTCCAAGTTTTGGGGCGAAAAGCATGGTATGAGGTATAACCTGGTAGTGCTGGGGTGCTCTCGGAGCCTTGAACCAGGTTTCTGTTACTGCACAGATATCGATGTTCTCCATGCTAAGGAGAGTTTCGAGTGCGTGCATCTTGAGGTTTAGACTTCTGGCGTTGAGTAGCATTACTCTTAGTTTCTTATCCCTTGTGATACCTATGGAGGTGGGTTTGTCTTTTGAGCCTTGCCTAAAAAAGGCACTATGGGGGTAGCAAGAGCCTTTGCCAATATCCGAAAGCCCAGGGGTGACAGGTGCAAGCCGTCCCTAGCGAAGCATAGTGGCTTGTCGAGCATGTCATCCCAGGCTGACAGGCATTGGATCCCCTTTGAATGACACCAATACTTAAGCCAATTGTTGAAATTGATCATCTTGTCTTCATATTGTGGCATCATTCTTGATGAGGGTAAGATGCTACTCAAGGTCAGGGTCATACCGGCCTGGACTACATGCTCAGAGAGCTCCTCTATGTTTCTTTTCATGTAGTCCAGGGAGGTACGTCTCAGGTCATTCACACCAGCATGGACAATGACTGAGTCATATTTGTACTTGCCTTGGAGTGGCCTGAGTGCTTGTGTTATGTGGCGGATCCTAGCGCCCGACAGGCAGCTCACCGTGACCTTCTCCTTGTTCAGCCTAGTTAGCGGGATGTCAGTGTGCCTGACGATAGAGTCCCCTATTACAAGTGTATCAGGTGTGTTGTTTAGCCTTAAGGGCTGTGACTGTTCGGCACACTGGCTTTGTGAGATATGTGTTGTACGTGTTTTGTTTTGGGGTAGCGGTTGCTTTGGTGTCTGCTTTGGAGGTCTCTGCTGCTTAGGCAGATTTTTATTTAGAGCCTCCGAGTATGTTTTTGTGTGTTTATGTGTTTGGTTTGCTGTCGTGGTAGGTCTATGTGAGACTGGAATTGTAGTGAGTGTGATTTCCTTCTCCTCCTGACTGGTTACGCCAGTACTGAGTTGAGAGAGCTTAGCCTCCAGTATGGCTATATGGTTGCATCTCTCACATGTGTTGGAATTTGCTGGGAGGAGGAGAGGGTTGTCTGTGTACATGAGGCAGTTGTAACATTGCCTCAAGATTCCCAGATTCACCAGCTGGACCGGAGAGGAGATTGACAACTGACCTTTGGACATGCTAGTATAGTATTGGGAATTCCTTTATAACTGGAAAAAAAAAGGGCTAATGGGGAACAAGGTACTCAAGGGGAGTTTGTGAGGGTGTAATGCTTTTAATTTTTTAGTGCTGACTTATATAATTGCTTTAGTGAGCAAGTGCCAGGTAACTTAAATGCAATGTGTTACAGGTAACTTAAATGCAAAAACGACAAACAGTAACTTTCTTTCAAGTGAAACAAGGAAATAAGTACAGTAAGCAATGCAGATATCAATAGGGATCCACAGAAGCGCTGAAAAGCCGCGTTTTAGGTGGAATTAGCGTTTCAGGGAAATAACAAGCAAACAAACAAGAAACATACAAACAAAGCTAGATTCAGCAGGCCTGGATCTAGTCTATGCTACAGCAAACAAGGTGTACCAATTTCAGTAAGAAACAGTTCAAATATGCAGGCACTATAAGCCTTTAACCAGAAATTCCCAGCTCAGAAGGACAGAGTCCAGCCTCTCCTCCCGCAAGAGGGCAGACCACGAACCTTCTTAATGTAAATTAACTGGCCTGAAGCCCAAGTGCTTAAACCAGAACTAATATACTTTTAGAATAACAGACACTGAGCCCTCAATCAGCAGTTCCCAACTTAGAAGGATGTAAGCTACCTGTCCTGCCACCACAGTGCAGGCCGCAAACCTTCCTAATGTAAAACAACTGGTCTGAAGCCCAAGTGCTTAATCCAAAAGACTTAAAATGATAGCTACACTTTAATCAAGTTACTACCAAGCAGTACTAAATACAATTGAATACTTTAAAGATTGCCTGGATTAGTGCTCAAGTTATACAAACAAAGCTAGATTCAGCAGGCCTGGATCTGGTCTATGCTACAACAAACAAGGTGTACCAATTTCAGTAAGTACATGGGAGGGTTGGCCTTTTGGTATGAGGACTTTGAAAGTCTTGTCTCTAATAGAAAAAGGGACCAAACCAAACAGAGTTGACCACTTTGCTTTTGACTAACTTTTCAGAAAACTGTCCCAGGGTCTATCTCCACACACTTCTGCAGGCTAAGATGGCTGATGGTGTCTTAGTGTTAATAAATGATCATGCAAATAACAGACTTCAAGAAACCAAAAATGAGTTTAAACTTAAACATATCCTATTCTCAAAACACAATACTAAATATAATGCTGTAGGAAGCTGTAACATAACCATTCAACTACAAATATCAAAACATTCTTGCTAAACTTCAGAGTTAAAATTAAATCAAAACACTTGTGGGAAACTTCAGATCCAAATACCGACTAGGTTACATACAGAAAATCCTGGTAATGCAAAAATGTTATTTTTTTAGTCTCTAAGGGGCTGCAATCTGGGAAGCCATGAGGATTGCACTGTGCTGTCATCAGCATCCCACCATGACAGCATTACTCTTAAGAAGTCTTAACCCTCCCAACCTCCACAGTGGTGACAAGTATTTTTATCATCTCAAGTGCTGCCTATGCCCCCCCCCCATCAATCCAACACATACCAAGAAGGTCTACCATCACTTGCTTGTTAGGCCACGCCCACATCCTCCCAACACAGCCCCCATTACATGATTAACTTTCACTCACAAGCAAAGCCCTTTCACTGAAGTCGCAGTACCAGCCAAGTGAAAACCACTGTCCTTCCCTCTGCCTGTGTTGTCAAGCACCCAAGTCACTCATCTAATTCGCACTGCCGGGGGTGCAGTCAGGAAGACTAATTTAGATAGAATTACACAAATGCTAACATCTTAGACACTGTACTAAAAACAAGATTATTCTGTTCCTCCTAGTTTTATTCCTTATTAAGTGACCAGGAAGGGCCCTATCATCTTTAAGTTAAGAGAATAAACCAAATTAATAAGAAACAAAGACACCATCATGGACTTCACTAACAGGAACTATATAGATTAACCAAACCACTAACACTGAATAAAATCAATCTGTGGACAGGTTTCTTTACCTCTGGTGAAGGATGGTCATAATACGTATACTTAAAGTGGATATTAAAACTACTCTAGACCTATTTACCTTCTATAAAATTATGGAGAGAGCTTTAATGGGACTAACATAAATGACACTGGAACAATACAACTTCATCAAAAGAATAGCATGTCTTTTCAATCAGGTCAACTCTGAGGTGGTGCAAAAAGCAGTTTAATGAAGGACTTGTGTACACACTGCATGTCTGAACCTAATTAAAGTATTCAACACCACCTCCCATAAGAGACTTAACCAGCAGGTAAGCTACTCAATGAGTAAAGCACTGAAAACATGGCAAAATGGAATGCTCATCTCCACCTGCATTCTATGACAACACTGCATTAATGCCTTCCCACAGAGGCATCTGTGAGCGATAGAATCTGCTTTGAAAGTGTGGAGTTTGTAGCAGTGGTTCTGAACAAAGAACACTTTTTATTTGTCTAAAGGCTTGTTCTGCTTTAACTATCCACTTAAGCTTCAGGAGAGCATCACCCTTAGTCATGTCAGTCAGGGGACAAGTAATGCAGCTAAACTAGGAATTAGCCTCCAATAGCAGCAAACCAGGCTTTAAAAAAAAGCCTTGGCCAATTTCTCAGTAGTTGGCTTGCAGGATTCTACTATGTCTAATCTGCACATGGCTCAGTCAGGAGTCAAGTCAGCTTGATGCAGGAAATTCTAAAACTGAATTAACTTTAGGGAGGTACTTTCAAACACTTCAGAAAATATTGTTAAACTCTTCCTGGTTGGCTGCTGAATATTTCTGAGGAGAACAAATGGCACATCTTATAGAAATGTCTATATGGTGTGGAAAATGCCATTTTTTCCTTAATCTTCTGGGGCTAATGGAATTTGTCAACAGACTTTGGTCAGATCTAAAGTGGACAGAAACATAGTCTTTGCCCAATTTTTCAAAAAGTTAATCTACTTAGGGAAAGGGATACAAATCAAATTAAGATACACAACTCACAGCAAGAAGTTCTCCCGTTCGATTCTTGGAGGGAGCACCTCCTGTGTGGAGTCTGCATGTCCTCCCCGCGGTCGAGTGATGTTTAAAGACGTGCAGGTAGATACGTACGTGAATGGGTGTGCCTTCTTTGAAGGTTGGGCGTCGGGCTGGCAACTCGGCACCATAACAAAATCCATTGCCAATCATTAGCGGACCGGAGTTCCTCTGTGGCGACCCCTAACAGGGAAAAGCCGAAAGACATTACTTTTACTTAATTTTGTGCAGTCATTGCCAAACCTTACAGGCCCATCAGGTCTGGGTTATTCCACTCGCATTTCCATTCTTCCATGACAAACGTTTGCATTACCTTAACAACCTGGCACTGGGATTCTGGCATTTGGTAAGGTTTCAAATTTACTTTCTCAGCAGGCATGATTTCCACGTTGGGGTGGATTAAACTGGTTCTGCCAGTCAACTCTGACAATTTGCCTTTATTCTAGAGAACAAATTCCCTTAATTATTTTTTCTGAGACATTGACTATGTCTCTACTATGACACAAAGACATGCAGTCAGGGCAAACATGCACACTACAGAAACTTCATTTTCTCTCCAAGTATTCAGAATATCTATGTGGTGCAACTATTCTGTTTTCCCTTTTCCTGCTTGTCTCACCTTTTAATTTATTTCACTTGTTTTTTTCTGCGATTTCATACAGTCCTTGCCACTTTACAAGGAAATTATTTTCAGCACTGGATACTAACACAAGTACTTTATCCCCTGGTTTGAATTCACAGAGAAGAGCACTTTCGTTACATGCTCTCAGTTGTGTTCCAGGTGTCAGGGATTGCGATAGTACTGGCATTCTGTTTCTGAATGCCAATACTGCATCTGACCAAGTCCGAAGAGTTTCAGCATTCCATGGTATACTGGAGTACTGGCATTCAGAAACTAATGGAGGTAGTGCATTTTGTGAAATTTTCAGTGTCTGGTATGTATCCCATTATCTGTAGCAAACTTCTTACTACAGTTTAATGAAGATTTTTGGGGCTTCAAGTTAGAGATGAAGGTGGCACCAGAATGGAGAAGTGAACAGGGCTCGTGAAGACCTTGCTACAGCTCTGATCTTTTCATATGTTCTCTTATTACAGGTACTACAGATCCTAACCTACCCTGGAGGTTTTTAAAATGTTCTATCACATTTTAAAGTTGGTATTTTCCTCCTCCCATGTTTCGTTTCTTACACCTGTGATAATGTGAGGCATTGCCAGCTACGCCAGGAGAAGAAGGGCAGTGGTTGTGTAACATCTGCCAGCATAGCTAGCTGGAGTTTTGTAAATAATAACATGTCATTTGTATATCAAACTGATTTGTACAGGTGCTTGCATTGAAAATGTATTTGTAAAGCTGCTTGTGTTAAAAAAAAATGTACCAACAGTGGGCCCTGCTGGATAGAAAAACAAATACACCTATATGCCAGACTGCACTACAACTGTTAAAATTAATATTGTAACAGAGGATACTGGAAGAGAAGAGGTTAATCTCAGTCCAGCTAATGTTGACAAATAGTCTGAAATTAATTTACCTGGGAGCCCATAAAGATTCTATCTTACAGTTCTGACTGCAGCCAGAAACAACATGTCTGTAAAAACAAGGACTAGGAATCCTGCTGTATTGCCTTTAGCAGTGAACTAATTACTACCCTGGAAGGGTGGAAGTGCTGAAATGGTTTTATGGCTTCCAGATGCTATAACACATCTTAGCAAAGCTCTATCTGTGAGTATGGTAACACATATGTGCGAGATTCTGGTTCAGTTTCTAGTAAAGGGGGGTAGTATTAGAAACAGAAGTCAGATGACCAGATGTGATGTCATTCTGTAATCCAGGACTGAAATTATGTCTTAATACTAGATGAGATAGAAGTCTCAGGGCAGTCTGTTTTTGAAAACTGACAAAGAAGGGAGACTACTCACCTACTTCATCATATTGCCTTGCTTTAGTAAATAACAAGGAAATAGTGATTCCTTAGATCAGTCAGGAAAATATAGTGAGATTAGTTAAGTACTGTTTTTCTGTATCTGTGTGAATCTATTCATCTGTGTCATTTTAATATTTCATGTGAATGAAACTCTGGTGTTTGTTGTAAACAGATGTTTAGTATTTTGATGTTCTTTTATTATTTATTACATACATTTAAACTTTTCATTATGGCTGGTCCTTTAGAAAATAGTTTAACTTTTGAAAGTACTAATATTTATTTGGTGACACTGTTGTCACTCCTGAAAGCCTTGCTGTTTGGTCAACATTACCATTTGTATTAATAGTACCCTTGTAAAAGCCTTAGAGTAAATGGCTTTGGAGTGTCATTTTTACAGTAACTACCTTACAGTCTGGGCAAAGGGGCATAGCTAGTAAATTTGTGCCAGCCTTTCCCAGGTGTGTGTGTGTGTGTGTGTGTGTGTGAAAATCACATCTGAATGAGTGTGTGTGTCAGGTACTTGAAGCAGGGACACAGAGCACTGGTTTCCCAGAGAAAGTGGTGGGGGACTTGGCTTGGGACACTCAGCTGATGACAACTCTAGCTGTGCCAGTGGGGAAGTCTTATTGGGGGCCTGAAGAGAGGGAGGGAAACCCACACCACTGACCAAGTGTGTGTCCCCTGTGTGCTCTTAAGGGAAACTGTGCTTGATGCAGAGTTGCATCTGGAAATACTGTGCATCAATCTTTGTTCCAAGTGAACATCCCTCACCAGTGTCAGTGGTGAAGATTCAGACTCCTTGATTACTAGCCCAGAGGAGGGGACATTACAAGACCTATTAAGCTTCTGGGATGTCTGCCATACAGCAGTCCAAATGGTATAAATCTATTTGAAGCTTGGGGAACTTCCTTTATTGCAAAGGTTAGAAAATGGAGGTTGATGTCTAATTTCTCCCATCCAGCTCTTCAGCCTTTTGTGACAACACTTTATTAAAGCTTTAGGCTACCTATTTTTTTGAAGGTGGTATACCAATATTCTTGGTATTTCACTTAAAAATGGCAAAGAACATGCATTACTCTGGACATGAATGGAGTGCCTTAACTTTTTGGGGAATCCCTACTATATATATATATATATATATATATATATATATATATATATATATATATAAAAGCATGGACTAGTGCATTTACTATGGACTTGGTACTAACTCTTCATAGGAATTGTACCTTATGAAATGCTGCTGAATGATCAGTGATGACAAGGATATACTGACAGCCCTTACTCAGTTTTACAACTGGACCCACAATGCCCACTATTTTCTCACACCCTCTTGTGCCAGCTTATTCATATGTGCTAATCTTAATCCTGCTCCTGACTCCAACCTTAACTTAATAAAACATCACTGAACACGCACACCCACACACACACATACACACCCACAGTTCATGCACAGCAATACACACCACAACATAAAATCTATCCACTTTCCTAGCCCTCACTGTAACCCGCAAACACTCAAACACGCACTCCCCCCATGCCAAAAAGTTTGGTATATCTCGAAGCTTAGCATTGCCATTCATTCCCTTATACCACTAACAGACACACACACTCCTACCTAAAAGTAACATTCAGTCCTACACTTCACTATAAATGCACTTAATATTTGACAGCAGAACGGCTTTCAACAACCTGTATATTTGATGACACAGTATACAGTAATCATATGCAGATATGGAGAAAGGCTGCTAACTACTTTCATATTCGTGGCCTGAAAATGGGTTTTGGAAATGACTGATAAGACCTTACTTTTCGTAAAGCTTGAGAGTCATGACTTTGCTGATAGTCTACGCAAATGGATAAAGAGATACTTAAGCAGTGAAATTAACATGCTGTAAAAGCTTGGCAGTTTACAGGCCGGGTACCTTTAAGATCAGTTTTAGGTCTCTCTCTCTCCAAAATTCATTAATGATGCAATATGTGATGTGCCAAGCCTTTATCTTACTCTGTATGTAGATGATCTTATAACAGGATAAAATTCTTCTGATGCGGTGCAACAAAGAATAGCAAGGCAACTTGCACAGTGTGCCTGACTAAGCAACAATAAGCTGAAACAAACCCAAAGCCAAGGTGGGCTAGTGCTATGCCCATTACAAATCCTGCAGCCATTTCTACAACCAAGTTTGCAGCTCTAAATATCTTGGAGAATTGCTACCTCTGCACTAACCTTTAGACATATCATAATTACTGTGGTAGTGAAGGTTCTGAAATGGATGAAGGCAAGTTACAAGTTCAAACGCTTTCTGACACCATCAGTATGACATACAAATGGTATGGAAATCTCAATACCAAGACTGGAATACACTCTTGCCTACAGCATCAAATTCCTAAACAAAACTCTCAGATGTTTTAAACCACATTGAATGAAATACATCTGTTTATTTTCCCACTGGACAATATACAAAAACACAATCTTTTTATACAGAAAGACAGGTGGCTTCAAATAATGAAGAGAGCCATTATCCTTAAGTTTAAGCCTCAAGCACTATCTGCCACTTACTAATAGGTTCATAGGTTCGTACTAAGCTAACTGCCCTTGCGAGCCATTTTAAGCTTAGCCAATTATCCCTTGTGAGACTCAAACCCTGCACCTTGTGTTTGTAAGGCAAACACCTTAACCATTAGGCCACCCTCTAAACTTATGACAGGTGCTTATCGCTGTCTATAGCAGCCATATTATGCAAGAGTCACTAAGTTTGAAACATCCCATATTTAACCAGATATGCGAGAGAGAAATGTTTCAGTAATGCAGCTCCAACAAGATAGAATAACTTTCCAGCATTCATTAAAAAACGGGCTAAAGCTATCAAATTTTGCAGCTTAACTGATGGACTTTCTCACTGAGTGTTATAAAGTCACTCCTACACTATTAGCACTGACAAAAAATATCTGCTTTATCAGAAAAAATCAACAACAATCCTGTCATGTTTTCACTTTCTGTGCATCTAAGGAAAATATATGTATATTCTGTTGCATCCAGTGATAAAAATCCTATTACCTACATGCTTTTAAATGTTTGTTGGCTACTCATTATCAACTACACGTGTCCAACCTGCGGCCCGCGGGCCACATGTGGCCCTCAGAGGTCTTCCCTGTGGCCCTCAACCTCCAACTGCAACATCGATGTACGCATGTCCCAAAACACTTTTTTGTTTTGTGTTTTTCGCTCCCGTGACCTGTAACGCTAATGTCGGTGTGCGCATGCGCCAAAGCACCCTTCTAGTTTTGTTTTTGAGCCAAAAAAGGTGCAGTGTGTTTATGCCATTATTTTGCACAGAACAATCAGTGTGTGTGTGTGTGTGTGTGTGTGTGTGTTCTTGCTGAAGAGGGACTCGTGTATGGATTTGCCGCTGTTGCCTTTGAAAGGGACAGCAATTACCTGTGCTAATAGGTAAGTACGGAGTGAGTGAGTGCATGCATGGAAGCAGAATTGTGTGCGTGAAAGTAGAAGAAGAGTGTGTGTGTGTGTGTGTGTGTGTATATGTGTGCATGAGAGAGAGAGAGAGAGACGCATGCACAAAGAGGCTAACAATGATCAGTCTACCTAATGAACACAAACAAGTTAGCTCACAAATATATCATACATTAAGAGTACACTTTCATTAAATTGTGGCTTTCCTGACAGGGAGAGTGCTGTATTGAACATGAACTCATACCTCTTAACTGTATCGATTTTCAAAGAATGTCTGGATTTTTGCCTCATCTTCCAATTTGTGTCTTTTGCTTAAGAAATAAAAGTAGCCATCCAAGGTAATGCAGTTCCAGGGAGTAAGAAAGAGACAGCAGCCTAGGGTTAATGGGTCAGTAGTGGACTGACTATGTGGGACTGTAGCATATAAAGTTGTATTGTTTTTTCAGACAAACAAAAAAGCACCTAGTACTGTTTTTTCATTGGTGGGTTCTAAGCAGTGGTAGATTGGACAACAGTAAGCTTAGCTTTGGCGGCTCATCAATACTGGCAAATCAAGTGGGCACAATGTCATTTTTTAAATGTTGGGGATTTTAGTGTGTATGTGTGTGCTTATGTGTTGGGAGTGCTGCAACAGTAGATGATTATTAAAGACAGAGACTTACGAACTGTGGAGAATATGTTTCTTTGTTTAAAAACCTAATACTTGGGTATGCATGCCAGAAGTAGATTTTTTAAGACATAGCTTCTTGCCATTTACAGTGGATGGATATTTACATTTAATGGACAATGTATTAGCGTGGGCCTGTGGGGTTCTGAAAGATGCCAAGTCTACCACTGCCAATGTCTTGCAAAGTGACCTGGAAATGGATATTGGGATGTTACTGAAAAAATATAGTAAGTGGGCTTAGAAATATAGTTTAATTAAACAAAGTGTACTTTCAATTTACAGGCCATAACTTAATTTATTTCAGGTAGTCCAGATACTGGTAGATTGTATACCATTAGACTTAATTAGGGAGAGCTGACATTCTGGGGAAACAAGCAGCCCTAGTTTCAGTGAAAGCTCTGCAGTTGCTTGCAGGTAGGAAGTTGCAGGATGTTGATGCAATGTGTTTTATGTATTATTTTTAATGCATTTGTCATTTCAAAGCATGGTTTTCTTTGATGCAAAAGAAGGCAGGACTGAATGAGCCATATAATGTTTAACTGACAATAATGGGATAGAAAGATTATAAGTGATGTATAATGTTTGCAGCTACAGTTGTTTCAATGGTGTCTGAGATGCATAACTATTTTTGGGCCTGTGTCCCACTTTTATTTTTCGCTTTGTCCAGATTTCTTGCTTTAAGGTTGAGAGGTATGGTTCCATACTAAATCAGAAGTTGTATTTACCTTGGAAGACTTTTCGGCATAATTACGAAAAACAGAGCCTTTTTAATATTTCTGCTTATTTCCAATATAAACTGCCATGCAACCTTGCAAATAACCTTATTAAGCTACTTTACTTCTTTTGGAATTGACAGGTATGATTCATCTGTTCGGACATAAGCATAGAGTGATAATGTGACACTGAATTCTTGCAGCAGTCTGTGGTTTACATAATCACAATAACTTTTCTGTGTTTCTGGGTGTATAATCAATTTAACAGTTTTAAAGATGTTTTCCAAAAATAAATAAATAATCCTTTCTACACTTTGAGCTATTGACAAAGTCTGGGAATTTGTTTTTTTCAAAAGCGAAGGTCAGCATTACAGCTCAGTAAACTGTCAGTCTGTGAGTAACTTCTGCACAAATTAAAATGTCTGAATGTCATATGGCTTTAGATTGGAGGGAAGTTTATTTTTATTTATTTTGTTTTATTTTACATTTGTTTACCGGGAAAGTCCGACTGGGCACAGGTCCATTTTCAGCAGAGGCCCGGGGAGAAAAGCTCCAAAAATAACACAAAACAATATAATACATATGAGAGAGAGAGAAAGCAAATTATGGACTGTACTCATACAATATGGCAGAGATTACATCTCATAACAGTGAGAATCATTGCGTTACAGAATAAACTTAAAAACATTTTTTTTTATAGTTATAATTACAGCAAGGCAAATATCAATGAGTTAAGTTTTTAGGAGAAAGCTGTTTGTACATAGCTGAAGCTCTGAAACAATCTTTTGGTATGGATTAACCTGGAGATTGACACAAGTTATATGTTTACACCAGTATGTAGCATTATAGTTTATGGTTTTCTTATTGATTTACTTTTTGCTGAGCAGTTGTTTGTTGATTTATTGATGGTCCTTTTGGTGGTGGGAAATTACATGGATGAATCCATCTCTATTATGATTTTATTTTCAGATATTTTGACTTGCAGACAATTTCATTCAGTGAGTGGGTGTCATGTGATTACTGAGGTTGCCTATTTTACAAGTAGGGGCTTGTGTGTGTGTGTGTGTGTGTGTGTGTGTGTGTGTAAGAGAGAGATATTTAATATGTATACTGAATATAATTTTGCAAATCGTATTCTTAGTTAAACATGCCCCTCCTTCTTGGGCAACTAGACTTGAGTAACCAATATTAGATCTTAGCCATCCAGCTGGGAAAGGTTAGTATGTGGATTTTCCATCTGGTTTGATGAAGGCTATGCTACTTACCCAAGGACTACATTTATGGCTATCCATCCAGCCATCGTGTTGCTGAACTACATTGTTTGATAATGAGAGGAGCTTTTTACAGAGTTGAAGGTTTTTGTGTCAAGAACCTGTCCATAAAAAGTGGCTTGCTTATGTTGCAGTGAAGGCTGTGGTCTTTGTAGTGAGCGTTTTAAGTATAACCAGTATTTCTGAGGAAGAGGAAGTCTCTTAAGGCAGGATCTTTCTTGGCCTGGAAAGCAAGCCAATGGTGAAATTTATAGGGGCCAGCGAGAGACGGAGGAAAGCAAGAAGCTTTTTAGTCTGTTTAGATAACTAAGTGAACTTAGTCCTTTGACCTTTTTTTGTCAGAAATGGTTGCAGTCTTTCTTCTGGCAGGGTGTTTTGCTGAGGCACATGTCAAAAGGGGCATTGCACTCAATAATGGCTCTTGTAAAGGAGGAATACAGGGATGTTATGACCTCCTTGTCCCTGGATGAGATACCCTTACTAATGAACTGGGTCATGTAAAAAGTTTTCCTTATAACGGAGACAACGTGGTGGTCAAAAGTCAGGTTTCTATCAACCTGGGTGCCCAAGTACCATACGGCTTATTGCATGCTTACAACATTGTTATTAATGTGATAATTTGTGGGGATATCACTCTCCTCAAAGGGGACGATGATGCATTTTCTGGCATTTAGCTTGAGGCCATATTTCTGGCACCAGTTATTTGTTTGGGTGAGATCCTCTTGTAGCGTATTCAGAATTGTTTTATTAAGTCAGTAATGTGAATTCTTTACTTTACTGCAAATTTGTTGGCTTATTTTTGTGGATTATAGTATTATGGGACTGCTGATGTTGACATTTTATGTAGTTGGACTGCTGGAATGGTTTTCCCAGTGAGAAATGCTAGTGCTGTAGTGAATATCGGTTCATTTGTAAAAGATATATATATATATATATATATATATATATATATATATATATATATATATTAACTAAGATGTTAGAGTTAACTGTTAGATTAGAGAATTAGAATTTTAAGGCAAATATTAGGCATTTATTACATTTATTCATTGTTCAAATGCACCTACAGTACAGCCAGGAGGTCGACTGTGGTCTTCTGGAGCAACAAAATTTTATATGCGGCCCCAAGACCATTTCTGTTCACTCAATGCGGCCCCAGCAAGCCAAAAGGTTGGACACCCCACTAGAGTAAATAAGTATAGGCTCAAAGATTTTTACTAGGCTATCAACTACTAGGGTCTTTATGATCCTAGTTGTGCAACCAAACCCAGTTTTGTTCTTGAGTACGATGGACACATATGGTGGGGGAATATTACTAATGAAGCAGCGCAGGGTTGTGTGTGTGGGGGGGTATGTTAGTTTGGGCTTAGTTAACTTTTAGTGCTTGGAATGGTAGTATCTGCACCTACTGTTAGTTCTTTGTTTTGTTATGTTTTCAATATGTTATGTTCTTTGTGCCTTCATCCCAGGTTGCGACTGAGAAGGGTACATGCAGCAACAAAAATACTAGCTTATTAAATATTCATTTTCTGATGCCTATTTTATTCAATTAAGCATCATGCTGGAGATCAAGAGACTTTCCTGGAATTCAGTGTGGCAAAGCTGAGAAACAACCTTGGACAAGATGCTAGTGTATTACAGCACAAACACATAGCATGCACACCCCATAGGTAATTTGCGAGATCACAAATTCACCTATATCATGTGTTTGGGATATGGGAGGAAACCATGACAAAATACTGACTGCACACATGAACCCCCAATACCCAGGAACCAAGCTTTGAGGGTCTGGATTGCTAGCTGCTGTACCTGGTTACCAAATAAAATAAAAATAATAAAAAAATGTATTCTAATATAGTATTAGAAAACAGATACATGGAAACACTACTTTATTTCTTAAATAGGAAGAGGATTTGCAGAACATGATGCTTTTAACCCATGCGCAGTAAATAAGGTGTTTCAGACATAGCAATAAAATCAGTATCATATTTAGCTATTTTTACTGCGAGAAGGACTAGTTACTTTACAACCATGTCAGAATGACCTGCATATTTTCAAAGATGCCACAAAGTGCAAGTTGAAATTCTCTGCATGAAATTAGCAGCCAATAATATATCTTAAGTATGAAACAGTGTCCAGCATTTGCAAAAAGAAAAAGTCAGAAATACTTCAAAAGCTTTTTTAAGAACTGACAACACAATAGGATTAAGGCTAAGAGCTCTTAACAAGTTGCTTCCTGAAGTCCAAGGTTTGATTCTCTTAGCATCCATCTGCCTACTGTGTAACTGAGGCAGTCATTTAAACTCTGATCCTAGCTAAGCCTGAAAAAGTGTGAACAAACAAAAATGCCACGGAAACCTTGCTCCAGACCAGTAAACAGCTACAAAAAGCTGACAACTACTCCAACAAAGATTCTTAACGTAAAATTTATTAGTAACGTTTTCGCCTTGTAAATACTCAGCTTCATCAGAGAACGAAACAGTAATGAATTATTTTTTCTTTTAAAACACTTTGAAATCCTAGAACTTGAATGGCAGTTCAGGACTGATTCATTTTATTATCCTGGTTTAAATGAAAGTTGCAACATTTTACCAGTGTTAAAATTAAGAAGTTATTTACGTTAAGCAGTCCAAAGTATGGACATGTACATCTAGCAGTCTAAAGTATGTACATGTATTTGTGATTTACACTTTTACAATTTTATATTTCCTTAAGCTGCACACATACAATATATATATTTTTTATTTTTTTTATTTTTTTATTTTTTATTTTTTATACATACATATATTTTTGTGCACTACTTAATTGTATATCAAGTCCATTTTTAAATGGGAATTATGGACAGTTACTATATGTAACATAAACATTACGTAAAGTTAACAATATAACTAATGTACCTTTATAAGTAGGTTTGACCTGTTATGTGGTAAAGTATTTTTTAGTTTGAAAGCCTATTTCTATGAGTTTTAAAACAACACTATTATTGTTTAAAATTTATAAGATTATTACTATTAAGTATTATTGTTAGTGTTGACTGTATTATTATGCGCTTAGGTACCCCCCTTTTTTAATTGAATTTTGATATAATGTTTTATCTAGCGTAATTTGTAATTCAGTTTAATATAGTCGAATTTTAAAAGTTTGTCATTGACACACCTTCTGACATCACTTCCTATTGAGTGTTTTAAAAGAAAAAATAATTCATTACTGTTTCGTTCTCTGATGAAGCTGAGTATTTACAAGGCGAAAACGTTACTAATAAATTTTACGTTAAGAATCTTTGTTGGAGTAGTTGTCAGCTTTTTGTAGCTGTTTACTGGTCTGGAGCAAGGTTTCCGTGGCATTTTTGTTTGTTCACACTTGGTTTGTGATTTTTGGTGTTTATCTAAGCCTGAAAAAGGTCCAAGTCAATCAGTGCTCTACACTAGTTAAGCACAAACAATGAAAATGGGTCTTTTTCCCGGTAAACAAATGTAAAATAAATTAACAAGCTGTTGTAAGGCAGAATATTTCTGAGTGCAAGACAAATGTTAGGACAGTGTCTCAGAATAAAATGCAGATTTTCCTTTCGAGCAAAATTCCAAACAAGGCTTTCTTGGTCATCAGTTTCTGATAATGAAAAGAACCTTATCTACAGCTACTAAAAACAACGATGTTCAACAGCGTGTGTGTTATCTACATTATTAGCATTATCAGCATTATTACCACTGTTCTCTTGCGCCATAGCCAAATTATGGAACTCCCTCCCACCCACAATTACCTCCGTACCATCATGCACCCACTTCAAAACTTTACTAAACAAAAAAAAAAAAAGCACACCTAAAAACATGCTGGCTATGCCCTTGCAACTCCCACTCTAATATCACCCACCCCCAACCACCCACTACCTTTCTTTCCACCTCACTAACTACCTTGATTATAGCAAGCTCGGATGTTCATAAGCCTAACTACTTATTATACAGCAGGAACTTCTTATTGTAACAATTGTTAATGTCTGTTATGTACTTCGCAGATGATATAGATTCTAGTTGTCTACTGATGTACTATGTTCTTCATCTGTAACTATGTTTGTAATTGTTAATTGCTATGTTGATCAAATTGTTAATTGCTATGTAAATCCAATGTCACTACTGTCGGTATATTTTAACTGTGGAGCTTTTCTCCCCGGGCCTCTGCTGAAAATGGACTTATGTCCAGTTGGACACTCACGGTCAACAAATGTAAATAAATAAATATTTATATAACTACACATATGCACATACATATAATATGTACTTATACACACACACACACACACACACACATACACACACAGCATGAAAATAATAGGACTCCTTACTACAGTTTATTTTCTTTTCTACTGATGTATGCATAAACCCATGTCACTGATTAAATGTGGTGATTTAATAGACAGATTAAAAAAAGTCATAATAGGACAGTGGGCCCAGGAGTTAAGGCATCTGCAATACAACCAAGATTTCTTTTCAATACCAAGGCAGGCATGAAGACATAACCAATACAATTTTTGAAACAGCACATCCATTATTAAGGAAAAACAGTCATTACTAATAGACGAGAACTATTTTTCAAAGAGAAAAAAAGGACTACATATAAAAAGTACTATTGATGAACAGCAGCAAATTAAAGCAAATTACATGATGCAATAGAGAACAGAGCCTGGGCATAGGTAGACTACATTCCAACAAGTTAAGAATTACACTTCACAGAAAATAATGGTAGATATAAGTGAAGGAGTAAGTGCTATCCTTTCCCTATAAAACAGTATAGCTGTGTATACACTCTTTTCCTAAATTGTGAACAGGATTAGCCATGATGGTGTAATTGGTTCCAATTTGTTGGTGCTAACTTGGAAAGCCTTTACGCTGCTATAGATTTTGTGAAACTGGACACACTGAAGTACAAACTTGAGTTGCCATTTTGTGCACATAAGTTACATTTTACCTTCAGTTAATTCTTAAGTGTAGAACAATAACTGGTGTGCAGAAATTTGAAGATGAGAATCAAAAGGAGAAAACAGGCTCGGTTGAAAAGAGGAATCCATTTTGCATTACACAATGTTTTACACTGATGCTTATGCATGGAGATAAGGGAGAGGAATCTACAAGATTTTGTTGATAGGTGTCCAAGGTGCACTAGTGGCCTGACCGGAATTCAGTGTGGTTCTTGGGAAGAGTACATTCTAGTAGTAGCACAACAGCAATAACGGCTAAAGCATTTTTTTTTTTTCAAGAAAAGTGGTTGGTAACACAATAAAGCTCGGAGCTGTTTAAACATATTTTAAATATAGGACAACTTCACATTACCAGCTGTGATGTTGCAACGTGCCAACTTGTGAAGAAATCCATTGTAATGGCTTCAAATACTCTTTTTTTTTTTTTTTTTTTCACTAAAAGATCCTTCCATGAGCTACCACTGCCTATCCTAAACGCATCCTCTTTGAACCCCTTAACTTATTCTGTACATGTCAAAAACACATCAGTAACACAATGTACTGCTGCTCCCTTCATAGAAAATTATAAAAGTTCATAGAAGCATTCTCAACCATAGTTCCATACTCCCAAATCAGGACAGAAAAACAGAAAACTGCCTAAGTATGTTTTACACTTGCAACACGTTAGGTTTCTGGAAAAAAACGTAATCAAGAGTCTTGGCTTTTCAGAACAACTGTAAATTATTCTTCATTTTGGCATCAAGATTGAAATCCTTCTTTTCAGTCAAGTCAATGCATATAGGTTAAGGGAAGAAGGTTTATGCTATGTGGTTGTCTTAGTTCCAATTATAAAGAAGAGTAACAGGGGTTTCCTGAAAGCATAGAGAGGCTGCAAATTATGACCACTGCAGCCTAAAAACTGCAGAGCCAGGAGGAGCAGGAGGTGAAAGCATGAATTCCATTCCATTCCACTCTCATAAGAGGAAAAGGCAGTATGAGGACCTGCTACCTCTCCAAACATGTGGTGGTCAAGGGACCACTACTCAAACCTCACAATGGAGATGCACAGGCATATGACAATCTTACTGTGCCACACACTAATCATGTACAAATGCTTTTTTTTGTTAGTATGAAGACCACCTGGCTGTGGTTGTAACAAAGCACTGGTTACATATGACTCCTTTTAGAACTTTGCCTCACAAAAGCTACTCTGGCAAAGGAATGCAGCACGAGTGACAAATATACAATAAAGATGAAGGGAAACACTTTAAAGGGCTTAAAAGTAAACAGACATACTGCATATTTTTAGTAAGTCAAAAATTTGTCACAAAGATCTAGACCTTATTTTGTGCCAACAAGCAAAACAAAATGTGAAACAGTAGTTTGTTCTGAAAGGCTAGAGGACCCCAAAAGTGGGGAAAAACATGAAACAAAAGCCACAAAGCCACAGCGACTTGTTTTAACTGTGCCACATTACGCAGTGTATCACTTGTACAATGATTCTTCTACATCTAGTGTGATGCTGGGACCAAATGCAACAGTAAAGTAATGATTCTCACATTTCCTTTTAAAAAGGAGTGGGCACTGGCATTCAAACATAGTTCTACAGAACTAAAGATTTTTAATTATCTTCAAATTCTGAAAAATAAAATTTATTTTTTGTAAACTGTAGTACTTTTTAGATATGTACAGATGCAAAACCGTATCTTTACTTGCAATACATTAAAAAAGAACTGCACAATGATAAAAATTGTTAAAAAGCAAAATGTTTTCTTGCTTTCTGTTATCACAGATGACAAGCAGACAAGGCTGGTGTAAAATTTGGAAACAAACACCATTACTCCATGATAACCCAATCACAGTTTCTGTTAATGTTAACAAGTTTATTTGACCGGGTTAGTCCCACTAGGCCAATGACCTCTTTTCAGGGGAGACCCGAGGTGGTACTGATACTATGGGAAATTTGACCAAGGCACCAGGAAACTTTCCCTACTATACTTGATAAGTGCCGTGGGATCTTTTACACCCTCCTGAGGTACCACCAACTCAGGCAGATGAGGCCTCGGTTTAATGTCTCATCCAAAGGATGGCTGAAAAACACCATCTCAACAATGCTATAATTTTTGTTAACAGTAAATCCAGTTAAATGCATAACACATTTAAAATAAAAATGACTGATAACACATTAACTCATTTAAAGAATGGGTTCCAGGACCATTTACTTACAGATGCCCACTCCTAAAAATTCATGACATTTATGCAAATCGGTGACAAGCAGCAGTGTGATAAAATAATCAACCACAGATGCACGTATCGACGTAAGAGCACATCATGGTGATCAAGTTGCCAGAAGCCATAACCTTACCTACTACGGCCTTTAAGGGTGGCATAAACATTCGCCCTTTCACGATCTCTGAAAGAATTAAAATAAGTTCCTACATTTACTTTAAAAAACAGTGCAGAAAATAAAACACCTGAGCCATTACTGGATAAACACAAATGGGCACTGATGAATGACACCAGCTACCAGATGAGTACAACATGAATGAGCTTATAGGCAAGGATGATGCAAACTTGTTATTTTTCCCTTTTCTTCCAGGCAGAAGGCAAATAGAGTTTCTGCAACAATGTGAATAAAAGACCCTCAGTAATGCAAAACATTACTCCACTACAAGAGACACTGACAAGCAAAAAATATAAAATGATTAATGCAAGTTAACAAAATTAAAGCAAACAGAAATTATCAAAACAATTAAGACAGAAAACAGTTGAAATGAGGTAGACAACCTTTTTCTTAAAAGTAATTGTTGGATTTAGCTATTACAAGGCTTTCATGTTATTAAATTTCAATAGCTTCTGCTCAGATTTTTGCAAAAAACTACACAAATGTATGAGCAGATCAAATCATTATGATAATATTTTGTGTCTTTTGGCTTTTTCCCGGTTAGGGGTCGCCACAGTGGAACTCCGGTCCGCTAATGATTGGTAGTGGATTTTTACGTACAGGGTTACCAGCCCTGATGCACAACCTTCTACGAAGGCACGCCCCCATTCACGTATGCCTCCACACAGAAGACGCTCTAGCTGAGAATTGAACGGGACAACGTCTTGCTATGAGGCGACAAAGCTACCGCAGCACCACCACCGCAGTAAATCATTATGACAATATAAGGTAGGGAAATTACTCTAGCTGTACTACACTGCGGCCACTCTTTTTTTTCAAAAACCATGTGCACGTGCATTTGAGATTCACGTACAACAGGCATGAACCAAAAAGTACAGTTTTGTACCTACCATAAATGTAGATGTTCGAGTGCTAATACAGCTGCAGTAATCACAGATGGGTTCTCTGCCGTCAGGCGGGTCCTCGGTCGGCCGAATTCCAAAGTCTAGGTCCGGCGTCGGTTGTTGTCGCTTTCTCTCCTGACGTCAGTGAGGCCGGAGTATATAAGACACAGCCGACGCCATGTTCTTCAGTCTTTCTTGCCCCAGATGTCAGGTGCCCCCAGAAGGAAGGCAATACATAAACTATGTTTATACATGCAATGCAATATAATCCAAAATCAGTAGTTGCAAGCAAATAAACCATAGAAGGATAACCCAGTCAGGTTGTATGAAGAGGGGGTTAGGTCCCATGCCTTTACCAAGTGGGGAAGGAGGGAGGGAAACCTGTACTGCAGCTGTATTAGCACTCGAACATCTACATTTATGGTAGGCACAAAACTGTACTATGTTCATCGTGCATACAGCTGCAGTAATCACAGATGGGTAGAGTCCCAAAGCTACGCACAGGGTGGTAGGTACTAGGAGGAACTGGGTTGAGCCAGAATGCCCTGCAACACAGCAGTGGCAAAGCCTGCTCTAGTTTTGGAATATAAAGGCAGGTGGTAGTGTTTTGTGAAGGTATGTACAGAACTCCAAGTGGCTGCCTCCAAAATATCTTTGGTAGGAACTCCTCTGAGGAAGGCTGTAGAGGTAGCTGTGGCCCTGGTGGAGTGTGATCTGATGCCTGTAGGAACAGATTTCCCATGATAGGAATAACAAAACCGTATGCAGTGACCTATCCACTTTGAAATAGTCTGCTAGGTAACTGGCTTCCCTTGAGCCCCTACAGCATAGGACACAAAGAGTTGTTCTGATTTCCTGAAGGACTTTGTTCTGTCCAAATAATAACGTAGCTGCCTATGGATGCCTAAAGAGTGTAGCAGCCTTTCCCCTTTGTTTTGAGGATTGGGGTAAAAGGTAGGTAGGTGTATGGCTTGATTTAAAGCTACCCTGGATACCACTTTAGGCATAAATGACGGGTTGATATGAAGGGAAACCCTGTCCTGATGGAAGATGAGAAAGGGCTGCACCGCCATGAGGGCCTGTAGTTCCGAAACCCTACGAGCTGAAGTGATAGCCAGAAGGAAGGCTGTTTTCCAGGACAAATATTGCAAATCTGTTGATGCAGCTGGTTCAAAAGGAGGCAATGTTAATTTTTCTAGTATGTAATTAAGATCCCAGGCTGGTATTGGTTGTTTCCTTGGTGGTCTTATATTCTTAGCCCCTCTGAGGAACTGTTGTAAGAGTGGGTGAGAAAATAACGGAGGATCCGTGTTGAATTCTGCAGAAATGGCTGAGGCATGGATTTTTATGGAAGAAAATGAAAGTCCACTGTTCAGCAGCTCAGCTAGATACTGTAATACCTGAGGCAAGTTCAGTTTTCTAGGGTCCTGGCCTTTTTTTCTCATTCCAAGAGCAAAACCGCTTCCATTTTGCGGAGTAAGCTTTTCTAGTAGATGGCCTTCTGGCCTCCAAAATGACATCCTGCACCTCCTTGGCGAGTAGGGTCTGTTGTGGTGTTAAGGAATTTTCCATGCAGCGAGATTGAGTGTTTTCAGCTGATTGTGAAGAGTTTTGTAGCTGTGCTGAGTCAGCAGAAGAGGCATTAGAGGCAGGGACCAGGGAGGAGTATGTGTTAGGCTCCTCAGGAGCGGGTACCAGTGTTGCCTTGGCCAATCTGGAGCAATCAGTATCATCTTTGGTCTGTCTGCTCTTGCTTTCAAAAGCACCTTGGGCAGAAGAGGCAGAGGTGGGAATGCATAAACTGTCCATGCTGTCCAACTGAATGAAAGGGCATCCACTTCTCCAGGCCTTTGGATGAAAGGTCCTCGAACAAAACTTTTCCAATTGATGATCCCTGTGGGAGGCAAAAAGATCTATGTCTGGCCTCCCCCACGCTTGGATTATCGCTGTAAACACCTGAGGATGCAACTTCCATTCGTGTGGATCTGTCATATTTCGGCTTAGATTGTCTGCCAGCGTGTTTTCCAATCCTGGCAAGTACTGTGCTTGAAGTTCGATTTGCCATTCCAGAGCCAAGTTCCAAAGAGTCATGGCTAGTCTGCACAAGGTGTATGAATGTGTTCCTCCTTGTTTGTTTATGTACCACATTACTGTGGTGGTGTCTGTTCTTATCAGTAATTGTCCTGGATGCAGGAGGTCCTTGAAAGCTGTAATTGCATTTATTACTGCTAGCATTTCTTTTTGATTGATGTGAAGGTGCTTTTCCTTTTGGGACCATTTGTCCTGAATGCACCTGTCTGTCATGTGCGCCCCCCAGGCGTAGTCTGAGGCGTCTGTTGTGATGACTTGATTTGCTTGAGGCTTGCAGAATGGGAGGCCTGTGTTTGCTTGACATGCTTGGGCCCACCATAGAAATTCCTTTTGCAAACATGGAATTATTGGTATTATTGTTTCCAAACTGTGACTGTGTTGAGACCATAGGTTTTTTAGGTACCATTGAAGTTTCCTCATATGCAGCTTTGCACATGGGATTAAAAGAATGCAAGATGCCATGAAGCCCAGAGCCTGCAGGATTTTCCTTGCAGTAAGCCTAGTACATTTTGCTAATATTTTGAAGTACTGAGTTAGTTGCCCCTGTTTTTCTGGCGTAAGATAGGCCATCTGGGTGTTTGTGTCCAAGTTGGCACCCAGGAAAGTTATTTTCTGAGATGGTGTTAGCCTGGATTTCTCTTTGTTGATTGCGTATCCCAGAGAATGCAGTAACCGTGTTACATAAGCCAGATGTTCCAGAAGTATGTGCTTGCTGTCCGCTTGCATCAGGCAGTCGTCTACATAAGGGTAAATTTGTATCCCTTGAAGTCTGCAGTAGGCAATCACTGATGCCAGGCACTTTGTGAATACTCTGGGCGCAGTAGATAAGCCAAAGGGCAATGCAGAGAATTGATAGTGGATTGAACCTGCAAGAAATCTGAGGTATCTTCTGCAGCTTTGTCTGATTGGGACATGCAGGTATGCCTCCTTGAGGTCCAATGTTACCAGCCAAAACTCCTTGCCCAGCATGGGAAGAAGCTGCTGTAATGTGAGCATCTTGAATTTTGGTACGAGTAAAAATGTGTTTAGGATGGATAAGTCCAAAATGGGTCTCCAGTCGTTTCTTTCCTTGGTACCAGAAAAAGTCTTGAATAAAAACCTTGACCTTGTTCGTGAGTAGGTACCTCTTGTATAGCTCTCATGCTTATGAGCTTTGAAATTTGTAGTTGTGCCTCTGCCCTTTGATTGTGTGGCAGGTTTGGCATGCCTCTCATTTTTGGAAGAGTGTGGAATTGAAATTTGTAGCCTCTGTTTATAATGTCCAGGATCCATTGGTCTGTTGTGACAATATGCCAATTTCTTGCAAATAATGCTAGCTTTCCTCCCAAAGGTGCTGCCAACTGAGATCTGCTTGGCATGGAAATGAGGGAGTCATTGGGTTTGTTTCCTGTATTGTTGTGCACTGTCTTCGCCACCTCTTGGTGCTGGAGTTTGCCAGTGTCGGCCTCTATATGATCCTTGTGATTGCCCTCTGCCCCTTGTGCGTCTGTATCTACCTCTTTGGGGCTTGTCAGTGGCTGGAAAGGACCAGTTTTTTGAAGGCCAATTTCTGCTAAAACGTGGTGGTTGGACCTGTAAAAAAGCTTTGACAGTTTGCATAGATTTGGCTTTTTCTTCCATTTTCCGTAATATCTCCTCAGCATTAGTACCAAACAGCACATCCTTTTGTAAAGGAGCATCTAGAAGTTTAGCTTTCACATGATCAGGCAAGTTTTGTTCCCTAAGCCAGGCATGTCTATGAATGACTGATCCTGTAGCAGCCGCTCTACTTGAGGCCTCTAGGGCATCATAGCCACATTGTAAGGTGTGTTTACCCACTTGCTCTGCACTATGCATCATATCCTGCAACTCCTTCAAATCTGGTTGTTCAGGTTGAGACATTTTATTCCTTAATTGTGATAACAGGAACTGTTGATATTTAAGCATATGAAACTGACAATTTAAGGCCCTCATGGCTAGGGTGGCCAAGGTATATACCTTTTTCCCCACCTTTCTAAGGATCTTGACTCTCTTTCGGCAGGAAGTGGATTCTTGGCAGTAGAGGCCTTCAATCCCCTGGGGCCTTGAGAAATGGTTTCAGGGTCAGCATTATGGCTTTTGTAGAGAAATTGGTGAGAGTTAGGAACTCTGTAGTACCTATCAGGTTTGACTGGTGCAGGAGGCAGGGAATCCGGGTTAAGGCAAGCCTCCGAATAAACATCATCAAGTATGTCCAAAACAGGAGGTATCACCAGAGGTCTGTGTTGAGGTAACAAAAGAAATTCCCTAAGTCTTTTCTTGGAATCGGAAAAGTCTTGGCCTTCCCAATGGAAGTGTTCCCTTAAAGTGTGCAAGGTTTCCCCAAAGGAAAAATCCTCAGGAGAAGATACAGAAGGAATGGACTGCTCTGCATCCGAATCCTCAAAAGGGGAGTAAGAGTGTTCCTCTACATCAGAATGTTCTGATAAAATGGAGCCCTGATCAGAAGAGGGAGAATCTTCCTCCACTCTGGGTCTCTTGTCTGGAGGGGGTTGAGAACCCCTGATAAGAGTAATTAAATCCTCAGCCATTTTAAGCATCTGTTTTTTAGGCATGGGGCCTGGAGATGGGCCCTGTGCAACAGGCCTCTTGGGATGCCTGGCTGCTTTGGATTTAGTAAAGGCCTTAATAGAAAAAGAAGATGAGGGTCTAAAGACACCATGGGTGGAAGTGGACCTGTCCACATTAGGAGGCTCAACATTAGCAATGGCTTTGGTGGTTGTAGTCTGGGAAAGGGCCGAGGTACCTGCGGTCTCGGGTACAGAGGATACCGCCAAAGGAGTGTCGTCGGTAGTCAGGGACTGCAAAGGCATCTCGCTGAGAACCGGACCACGTGTAGCCTGTTTTGGCGTGGTGTCGGTGGGGACCGCGGACCTTGCGTGTCGGTCCTTGTCCTTGCATTTTTTGGACAAAACGGTAGTCGGAGTTTCCGACGACATTTTATAATCAAAGGCTTTACCAAAATAGTGTTGGGCGAACTCCGCCCGACGCTTAATAGTGCGTTTATTGAAAGTAGCGCAAAAGCGACAGCCCGAGACGTCGTGATCTGGGCCTAAACAAGGTATGCAGAGGGAATGGAAATCCTTATGCGGTATTTGCTTCCCACAAGAAATACAATTATTAACTTTTTCTGACATCGGTCTGAGGCAAGAAAAGTTTGTGCAAGCGGGTACTTAGCTTTAATGAAGACTTCGGTTTCCAATTTTTTTGTAATTCAGGAGCTGGCCGACCGGCACTTGCGAACTGCTTCTGCTTCGGGCACCGCGTGGCAAAAAAGACTGAAGAACATGGCGTCGGCTGTGTCTTATATACTCCGGCCTCACTGACATCAGGAGAGAAAGCGACAACCGACGCCGGACCTAGACTTTGGAATTCGGCCGACTGAGGACCCGCCTGACGGCAGAGAACCCATCTGTGATTACTGCAGCTGTATGCACGATGAACATCATGAAAGAAACTGATAAGAGATGGCAAACATGTCTTTAGTTACGTCTAAGTCTGCTGCACTGCTAAAATCAGCAGCTACCTTTCTAGTGACTTCCAATGCAACCAAGGTTCTCCGAACTGCATCACTTCTTGTAAAGGTTTATGAAGTGTTTAGCACTAACTTCTGAAAACAAAGTGCAGTGGGGAAGGCCACTGCACACAATTCAAGTGACAAATCAATATATTTTGAATGTTATTTTACAACAGTTCAACACACAATTTGAAAGCTAATGTCCAGAGGCTTCTGCAGTGTATACACAGACAGTAAAGGAAAACAGAATATCACTTATCTAAGTAGCTCTTTCAAGAGAAGCCCTCAAACCTTGGTAACTGCTCCCAATAGCTTAGTTTCTTTTAATGTTGTAGTCCTATCTAGCTCAACCTCATGAGATACTAGACATGCACTTTTGAAAGAATGCTTCAGTAGAAACTCTGCCTATCAATGACCCCCCCCCCCCCATAGTAAACACTACCGCTTTTAAATACCTTGGCATTTGGCTTGAACCCTAATTTAACTTCTCCCTATACCTTGACTACACAAGAAAAAAGGTTAACTCTCAACAATTTTGGGCCAATAAGATCCAACTCCCTTGAGCTGCACAATTACATGCCATCCATTTGAGGTTGTGGTTACACTTACTCTGGTAATACATGCACAGGAGGCTCACACGTCATGGTTGTAATGACCAGTACTTGGCAGGAACCACTCACCCTCCCTCCTACCTATCCCACCCCTCTCATGTCTATGTGGCTAAGTGTTAGACCCATAAAATGGGAGGATCATCAAAATATTATGAATGAAAAAAACGAGGCTAACAACAGACGATGGATGCAAATCAAAGTGACAGAAAATGGATAAATGACATGTATATACTGCATACAGTCTTGCTGGAAGGAGGGGGGAGGGTTGGATTAGTTTGTTGGTATTGCTGAAGGATTAACAAGGAAACCTAGTTTAAACCTGAAAAAAAGGAACTGCAGGATATGTAATGGTTACATAAAGGATTGCAGATGTTGGTTTTGGACTGAAGCCTTATGTCTAAATTTATACAATGTGAATGACGATCGGCATGGATAATTTTGCAATTAAAGGCTTAGTCAACAGCATAAAGCTATATGCACCATGCACAAGGACTGAACACTGTGTAAAACTATTAATGCAATAATAAAGTTATAGTTAAAGTTATAGCTCAAAAAAAAAAAAAACCTCAGGTCATCTGGTGACAAAATCAAGGCTTCCTCCCTCTGTGCCGTGGATGTGGGCTTCTGACATTTATTTTTAGAAAAAATACTGTTTTGTCTCTCACTCCTGATTCTCTGAACTTCTGCAGTCCCTATATATATATATATATATATATATATATATATATATATATATATATATATATATATATATCCCACATACGGTTTCTATGTATCCTACTGTCCACACACCTTTTTACAGTTTCTCACACTGCCTACTTATTCTGGCCACCTGATATGACCAATGCAGTAGGATTATTTTCATTTCCATCTGTTATTTCCAATTTCAACATCCCACTGTCCCGTCAAAAGTACCAAGGGTCTTATGTCATGTGAGCTTTTATTCCCCGCATATATTACATTCAGCTCTTCCCAATGAATGGAAAAAAAAAAACATTTCTGACCACACCTTCACTCGTGTTAATTTGCTGCATTTTTTTCATGAATGCAAATAAAATTATTTTCCCTTCCAGTGTCTCTGGGACATCATTAAGAAAGTGAGTGAAAATAAAAGGCCTCCCCCACTACCTAAGTCAGTAGACTGTCAGAAGTAAATAAGATGCAATACTAATCTATCAGGTGAAATACAAGGGGACCTTTCTTGGTGGGGCCTACAACTGAGCTGATCCTCTCCATCAAACACAGTTTGACCTTCTTCTCTGAAGATTCCACAATGAGGCACATAAGTGCCCTACATCAGAGAAGAGTGATGACATGTGCCAATTATAAGGACCATGACTAGCCTTTGAATGCGTCAGTTCTCCAGTTCACCCACCCCATCCCCCATACACATATACTTGGAAATCAAGAAATATTGTACTCCTTATTTATCAAGTATAACCCACATGCTTGCCTCACATACAAAGATCTCCAACAAGTGATACTGAATGTTACAGCTGTCCAACAGACAGGAATGGTGGCACAATGTTTGTGAGCCATCAAGAAGGGTCCCCTTTGCAGAGCAACTAATACACTGGGAATGTATTTATATTCAACATTATGGGCCCTCCTTGATAGATCATACAACTGAGATGAATATAATGCAATAAAACCACTAAGAAAGCTAGAAGAAAGCCAAAAGGCCAAGACTCAGAAGGCTAAACCCCTAAGTACAGATTTTCCAAAGGGGAGACTTACTACAAAGTCAAAGTCAAGACAGAATGTTTGGTGAAGCTGTGAACTAAGGAGATGCCTGCAACAGGGGACATTTTTTTCCAAGTTAACACTGGAAACAAACACTGCCTTATTGGAGTGGTCTTTAACCAAAGTATTTTGTAACTGGCAGTTAGCCATCTAAAGGCAAAACATAATGCAGTTTGCATTCTACTTTGAAATGGTTTGCTTTGTGACTACGAACACTTCCTTCCCTGGAGTAAAGTGCTTAAATACTTGTTAATTCTTCTTAAATTCATGCACCTAATTTTAGGTCAAACCCATAGCTATCAACTTTTCATCTCCTGAATGAGGAACAGTGCCTCTCATAATGTGGAACAAATGGGCAAACTGTAGAACACTTTCCAAAAGCTTACTACCAGCTTCAATTAGGAAGGTCACAGGATGGTAAAAATACATAAATACACAAAAACATACTCGGAGGCTCTAAATAAAAATCTACCTAAGCAACAGAGACCTCCAAAGCAGACATCCAAGCAAACGCTACCTCAAAACAAAACACGCACAACACATAACCCACAAAGTCAGTGTGCCGAGCAGCCACAGCCCTTAAGGCTGAATAACACACCTGATACTCTTGTAATAGGTGACTCTATTGTCAGACACACTGACGTCCCGCTCACCAGGCTGAATAAAGAGAAGGTCACGGTGAGCTGCCTGTCGGGTGCTAGGATCCGCCACGTAACGCAAGCACTCAGGTCACTCCAAAGCAAATACAAATATGACTCAGTCATTGTACATGCTGGTGTGAATGACCTGAGGCGTACCTCCCTGGACTACATGAAAAGAGACATAGAGGAGCTCTCTGATCATGTAGCCCAGGCTGGTATGACCCTGACCTTGAGCAGCATCTTACCCTCACCTAGAATGATGCCACAGTACAAAGACAAAATGATCGATTTTAACAATTGGCTAAAATTTTGGTGTCATTCAAAGGGGATCCAGTGTCTGTCAGCCTGGGATGACATGCTCGACAAGCCACGTTGCTTCACTAGGGACGGCTTGCACCTGTCACCACTGGGCTTTCGGATATTGGCAAAGGCTCTTGCCACCCCCATAGTGCCTTTTTTAGGCAAGGCTCAAAAGTCAAACCCACCCCCATAGACAGCACAAGGAACAAGAAACTAAGGGTAATGCTGCTAAACGACAGAAGTCTTAACCTCAAGATGCACGCACTCGAAGCTCTCCTCAGTATGGAGAACATCGATATCTGTGCAGTGACAGAAACCTGGTTCAAGGCTCCAGAGAGCACCCAAGCACTACCAGGCTATACCTCATATCATGCTTTTCGGCCCCAAAACCCAGACAGAACCACAAAAGGAGGGGGAGTTTCCATATTTATCAAGGATATCCACACCTCCAGGTTAGTGGCATTGCACGAAGTATCGGAGACCATCCATGTGCAACTAACAGTGGGCAAGACTGCTTTTCAGTTTATAGCGTCCTACAGACCACCCTCTCAAAGTCAGGAATCCCACTCGGCTTTCCTGAAAACATTGAAGAACATGAAGATCTCTCCGAACACCATTATATTGGGCGACTTCAACTACCCAAACATTGACTGGGAGCACTACTCAAGCCCCAGCACCTTAGCCCAAAGGTTCCTGCAAATTATAAACTCAAATGCTATGGAACAACTAGTCACCACTCCCACAAGAGGGGACAACATACTAGACCTGATCATTACCAACATGGGGACGCTATGCTCCACACCAGAAGTATATCCCTCACTGGTAAGATCAGACCATAAACTAATTTCACTGGATGTCCACATCCCGACCCCACCCCCAGCCCAGAAAACCACAGTGAAAAACTTCTCAAAAGCGAACTTCTCACTTCTCAAAACCGAAGTGGAATCCTTCAAGGCCCCAGGGCCAGTGGAAACTACGGCCCAAACTGCAGAATCTTATATAAACGCATTCTACGGACATCTCCAGGAATGCATGGATCATGCTATCCCAAACAAAACCAAGACCCAATCATCCAAAGGCAGGCGTCCAGTCTGGTGGACCCCTGCCATAAATAAACTGTACAACAGAAGGAGGAAGCTACTACATGATAGAGCAAAATCCCTAATAGGGAAGGCATCTCTGATCAGTACTAGCAAAAAATTACGATCCCTCATAAAATCCTCCAAGGCCAGCTTCGAGAGAAAAATTGCACAGGACACCAAAGACAATCATAAGGCTTTTTTCAGTTATGTTAGAAACCTGGGATGCAACTCCCAGACTTGTTCTGAGTTGATTCTAAACGACAAAAAATACATTGAACCCACAGACATCGCCAATATCCTGGCAGACAGGTTCAGTGCAAACTTCTCCACCCCCTCCCCCCCAAAAGAGCAAGTATCTATCCCGGCAGAGGGCTGCCTCCCAAACATCTCTGATGCTCAGGTGAAGGCTGCCCTCTCCAAAGCAAAAAACACTGCTTCCATGGGACCAGATGGTGTCCCAGGTTGCATCCTACATGAACTCCAAGAGGAACTAATCCCTCAAATAAAACAGCTATACAATCTCAGCCTCACTGCAGGATATGTGCCCACAGAATTGCGTACAGCAACAGTGGTCCCACTCCACCAAGGTGGAGCCTCTATGGACCCTGGAAACTATCGCCCCATAAGCCTGACTAGTTAATTCTGCAAGGCTATGGAGAGGATCATCATGGAGCTCATAAACAAAGACAATGGGGACCTACAGACACTAGATCCTACCCAGTTCGGCTTTGTCAAGGGCAGATCCTGCCTTTTGAACCTGGTTGACTTCTTCGAAACAGTCACCAAAGCCATAGATGAAGGGAAGGTAGTCCACACAGCCTATCTGGATCTTGCAAAGGCATTTGACACAATACCCCACTCGGGCATCATAGATAAGCTATCCAGCTTAAATATAAACCCCTATGTCACAAGATGGGTCGCAAACTGGCTCAAAGACAGAACCCACAGAGTGAGAGTTGCTGGAGCCATGTCAGACTCGAAACCTGTCACAAGTGGCGTCCCACAGGGTTCTGTCCTGGGACCACTCTTGTTCGGTATATACTTTTCTGAAGTACAGGCAAACGTGGGAGGACTATGGCTCACCAAGTTTGCAGACGACTGCAAACTAGGTGCCATAATCAACTCTCCAGCTGACACAAAGATCCTTCAAAAAGGTCTCACAGAGACAGATAACTGGTGCCAGCGCCATGGTTTAAAGCTAAATGCCAAAAAATGTATAGTCATACCCTTTGGCAAAAACAATGTGCCCACAAATTACCACATAGGTGGAAACCCATTAAGTACAGAGAAAGTTATTAGGGACCTGGGGACCCAAGTTGACAGCAATCTCTCCTTTGAAAACCACATTGCCAAAGTGGTTATAAAGACCTTCTACATAGCCCACCTCATCACAAAGGGTTTCACATCTAGATCAAGAGAGGTAATTGTGCCCCTTTATTCATCCCTCATCAGGCCCACCATAGAATACAATGCCCCTTTTGGGATGTACCTTACCCGACACCTGCAGCAATTAGAAAGACCCCAAAAGTATCTCACCAAGAGGATCAAGGGTCTTAAACAGATGCCATATGCTGCTCGGTTAAAAGAAGTCCAGCTCTACTCAGTTGCATACCGCCTACTTCGAGGCGATCTATGCCTGACATACAAAGCTATGTCAAATCCAGAATTAATGGACATGCTCCACCTCAGTAAATCTAAATCCCTTAGAGCCACACGGTCGAGGGACTTGAACCTCAGCACAGAAATAAATAGAACTTGCTGGAGGGACAGGTTCATAACCCAGAGGCTCCCTTCACTCTGGAATAGAATTCCAGTTCATGTGAGGCAGTGCACCTCACTGAATCTCTTCAAGAAGAATCTCGATAGGTGGATGGGGGATCGTAGGTTTGTCTCAGAGATTACTCCCGTGTCACTATTAGACAGAGGCACAGTAAACTAAACCTTAAAAAGGGCACAGTATACTCAAATCAAGGGGTGGCGTAAGCCATACAGAATCGGGCTAGGCTTATAATTGCCCCAGGGCAGATAGCCTAGTATGAACCTATGTGCTACTTTATACTTTACAAAATGCTCTTTTGATGAATTAATATGATTCAGTACTATTTACCATGTATATTTTCTTAACACTAAATGTGCTACAGATGTTTTCAATGATGAACATAAGAGTTTTTAAGACCTAAAATGAAGAATGTTCCTTGTAATGGGGTACACTTGAGAGGTATGGCTAATCTGATCTGATGGTGCACACCCAGGATGCAAAACTTCTGGCTTCCACCTCAGGAAAGAAAGACAAACAAAAGGACTCAACCAGGCACAAACTTGAAACTACTTTCTGAAGAAAATATATTAAAGCTGCGGAACACCTGATCCTTGTGAAAGGTCAAATATGCCTCTCTACATATAAGGACTGGCAACTATGAGATCTCCAACAAGAGGCAATAAAAAAACAAAGTCATTTTCCAAAGGTACAAACATTCAATGCTGCCAAACTGTTGGATATGAATGGGAGATGGGCAAACCTGTCAATTTTCAAGTTCAACTCCCAAGAAGTGAAGCTGGAGCTTCAAAGGTAGGCAGAAATTCAGCACTTCCACAAAACACTGACTGACCAAGTCAGTTCTAGGCCACATTAGTACTCACCACAATGTCATAATGTGCAGTAACAGGTGACACACAAGTTATGACCATGAACTTACCTTCCTGATGGCAAAACACAACACAGTTGCTAACAATCCAAGTGGAAGGTGTTTGCTTGGAAAGTATGAGCCTTTCCTTTCCACGGTGCAAAGGACAACTAATCTGCCTTCCTAAAACTGTGCACAATTTTCAGGTAATACCCAAGCTTTCAGGGCACATCCATGGTGTGAAAGATTCTCATCTCCCTAGTTCCTGATTCCATGAAGAAAACACACCTTCAAAAAGAAATGTCCATGTGTCTTGAGGGATGTGCTACCTCAGTGAATCTTCAATACCATCAAGCTAACAGACTCAAAAAGCTGATAAGCAAGCTTCTTGTAATGAAATTCAAATCCCATGAAGGGGACAGATCTTCAGAGGTGAACAGTGGTGCAAATACTACTTTTGAGTAAGTGGCATGACAAGACCTGCTGGTATGACTCGCAATCTTGCCCTCCACAAGCTCATGAGTCAGACAAGCAAGCTGCCCCCACACAATCTGACTTTAGAAAAAATGAGGCCAAAGTCATACAGGTATCTGGGGCGAGTCAAAATCATGTCCAAGCTGACTAGGGTATTACATGAATCCACTATGCTCAAAACTCGAACAGCGGGTACCTGAAGGCATAGACTTGCTGAGCAGAAGGCTTCTTAGCAGTCTAAATAACCATCAAGACTTTAGCTAGCAAATCATGGAAGATCAAGGGGTCAGCAGCAGACATCAGGCTCAGAGGTGGAGCTGATGGTACCCCACTGCTGACATCCCAAGCTTGAACAAGCAGAGTTTTCTGTATTCAGGGACCCAAGAGCATAAAAATAAAATTTTTAGTCATAAAGGGACAATAAGAATGGGCTTTAGTCCACAAAGCATTTCTGGGAACATGAATGTTCTTCATGGGAAAAGGAAGTTGCTATCCTCGTTTATCTCACAGACAACAGCCTCAGTGCAACTTGACTCTTCATAGCAGCAAGAGTATAAAAGGAGTTTCTGTGTAAGTTTGCTTACAGCAACCAAAATAGAACAGTGTTCTTCTAAAAGACAGCAGGTGCAGGAATGCAATAATAATTAAATCTAATAAGTTAAAAAAAAAAAAAAAACATTTTATTAAAAATATGTAATAAAAAAACAAAATTAAATACAAACCCAGAAAAAAAGAGCAAATGCATCTTCACATGAAAAAAGTCATCATTCGAGAAATTATTATATATCTGAGTAATACTCCTTTAAATTGATGTATAAGGCACATTATCCCTTAAATGGACTACCAGTCCCCAATTGTAGATTTTTATATATAGGTAGAAGGTCGTGTGCATATATCCTTGGCTCTGAAGCAGTCTCAGGAGCTACTGTATGAAACAAAAGTGCTTACCTGTTTGAAATAATTGCTGTTCTATAAGTTTTTTTTTTACTTTATAGTTCAAATTAAAAATACTGGTTTTAAAACCTCTTGGATTTAATTGTTATTCCACTCCAGCATCTGCCATCCTTTAGAAGAATACTATTCTGTTCTGTTGTTTTACAAAAAGTGTTTTTAACCATTTTTGTTGTTGGTTCACAGTTTGCTTACAGTAACACATGACGGCAAATCCAAGGGCAAAGAATCAACATGTAGTAGCACACAGGCTGAAGGGACTATAAGCTCTAGAAAGGTCTGCACTTGGCCCGATGACTTCAGATCATAATTCCAAACACACACCTTATGTGTAGCCCCTAAGAGAAGAGCACTGACAAGAAAAGACCTGAGTTTTCTTCAGCTGGGACCTGTACGATGATTGAGATTAAGGAGGCATTCCAGGAGGGCAGTCCTCAGTTTCACTGACCTGTCATCATGGAACTCAAGGGACCGCAATCAGCTATCAGGATAGTCAACCATGGGCCACAAACAATCAAATAGGGACTGGTCAGAGCAAGAATCCTAGGATACACTGCATCAGGACGGAGCCAGAAATACACCTCAAGTCCACTTGTCCTATGTCAAGGCAGAGGACTGGTACAGCTTATTACTTGGCACTTGGGATATGTGAACACACAAATCAACCTTTGACGGCAAAGCCACAACTTCTTTCTTTGAAGTACATGTTCTTATAGCTTAGCTCCAGGCTATGTTTAGGCCTGTCTCACTACCTTAACTGCTACCATCTTTCTGGTCACAAGGTAAGTGGTCAAAAAGCTTCTCCCTGTGGTGTCTTCAAGTACAAGGATTAAATCCACGGCACCGGTAGTAGCTTTCAGTGTAGTGCTCTTCAATGAGACAGTATAGGTCATCATCTTCTTTCGGCTGTTCCCGTTAGGGGTCGCCACAGCGGATAACCTGTTTCCATTTCTTCCTGTCCTCTGCATCTTGCTCTGTCACACCAACCACCTGCATGTCCTCTCTTACCACATCCACCTTCCTCTTTTCCTGTTACCTGGTGGCTTCATCCTTAGCATCTTTTTCCCAATATACTCTGCATTCCTCCTCAGCACATGTCCAAACCAACGTAATCTTGCCTCTCTGGCTTTGTCTCCAAACCTTCCAACCTGGGCTGACCCTCTAATATGCTTATTCCTAATCCTGTCCAACCTCGTCACACCCAGTGCAAATCTTAACATCTTTAACTCTGCCACATCCAGCTCAAACACCTGCCTTTTTGTCAATGCCACTGTCTCCAACCCATATAACATAGCTGGTCTCACTACCCTCTTGTAGACCTTCCCTTTCACTCTTACAGGTACTCATCTGTCACAAATCACTCCTGACACTCTTCTCCACCCACTCCATCCTGCCTGTACTCTCTTCTTCACCTCTGGTAATGATTATAATCTGAAGACTGCAAGGAGACACTGCTGCTGTTCAGACCTGTGAATAAAGCTTTACATTGATAGTTACAAAAATCATGATCAAAATTGTGGGGAACAGTATAAAAAACAAACAAAAAAAAGAACTGGTGACCTTGGCAGATGAACGTGTTTTTGTAGTTGGTGCATTACATCATGGCATGAGTTGGCAAAGGAACGTGTGAACATCTCCAAATGCAGATATAATAATATTTTGCTTAATGGTTATTAGTGGAGAGCAATAACCCAGCCAAGGACCTGTCAAGGAGGGTCACTGAAGTCAAATCTAAAAATGCAACTGAAAAACGTTATGAAGAACAGAACAACAAAGACATCAGCACAGCTTTGTGAATGCTTTCCTGCACTCAGTAGATGTTGAGAGACTACAGATACTATTTTTGCTCTTGTTCATAATAATCTGTTAGACAAACTGCTACAAAGGAATTATCAACTGTTGACACCTAGATGCATATTTGGCATTCTTGCAAAAGAAGAAATAATCACCGGAACATCACAATTAAAAGATGAAATAAAAATGGGTTAAGTTACAATCCAGTGCTACCTTATTAAAAAAAAATTCAAATGCATTTCCAAAGAGTTTGTGCAGGATAGAGTCACTTTTTCAGTTTACAAAAATACATTACGATTACTTGATCCCTCACAGTCTACAAATGCTATCAAACATAAAATGTATGCAACTGCCATTAGATTAAACTAAGAACATGTCATTACTGCATCACAAAGGAACATCATTGAGCAGTTTACTTCAGTTAAAAAACAGCACTTAAACATACTAACAAAATTCACTTGCATGTGTACATGTAAAAAACTGAATACTGAATTATAAGTGCAGTTGTGCATGGGCCTGCATCATAACCAAAGATTCTCAAATTTAAAGATTACTTCTGCACAACATGAACAGAATGAATGGGAATAAGCTGAAAAGAGATGTCAAAGAAAACCATGCAACTATTTTTACCTGCAGGTAGCTTAAGCCTGGTGATCTGTGCTCCATTTTTTTGTGTCTTAGCCTCCTAATGGGAATGTCTAAATTCCACTTCACAGTGATCTTCATTCACAAGGTTAATGGGAATCCCACAGCCCCATTAGAAAATGTAAACATGTTTCAAAGACGGTCAGCAGGAAAAAGTGTCTGTGGAAGTCGACCGGAGCTCATCAGGCTGGTGTGATGTGTTAAGCTCCTATATTATGACAGCCTCCAAAGGGACTTTGACAGACAAATCTACAAAATCACTCCACTGGGGCCTACATCCAAGGCCAACTAAGGGTGTTTGATGCCTGCGTCATTTCACCTGGGTTCCATTCCACCCTCTCCTTGAGATATTGTGGGTGGGGGTTAGAGGCTGACGATGGTATCACAGACTGGGAGAAGAGGTACAAATAAAAATGTAGGAAATACATGCATATAAACAAACTGAACAATAATGTATGAAATGAAAAACATGTCACATATAGGGAACTTGGGTTCTAGCACTATTCGGTCACAGCCAGATGATAACCAAAACAATCCATTCCCAAGGAGATGCACTTTTCCAATATTTTATTAAGTTTCAAATATGGTCCACAGTGACAAGAAAAGCCTTGGTTATGCATAATGCAACAAGAAATTAATTCATGCCAAAGCTTTGGAATTCCTAAGAATACAGCCCCAAGAAACCTGAAAATAGAAACAAAGTGTGAAAGACTAAGCAGTGAGACAATGACTATATTGTCAGTCCTAAGGCTTTAAAGGGTTTATTACACTCACACAGGGACACCACCTATTAGAAATCTGTAAGGATTTCTACATATCTGTCATTATCCCTCTGCCAGCATAGTACAACCAATCTCTAAAATCAACTAGACTTGCAAGAGCTGTGCCACTTCCCTGCTTAATACACTTAGTTGGGTTCTCTCACATATATCTGCTGATATCCTTCAATTTCACTGTTGCAATATTCATTACAATTGGGATCCCCTGCCAAGGGCGGTCTGACATCCAGCCAGTATATCAAAGCCTTTAGGTTGTTTTAGTGTATGCCGTACATCACATGTATGCTCCTCACGTAGCATAGGGCATAAAGGTGACGTCTGGATGTACTATCTTCAGAACTTTCTGCAGCCAGTCTGAATGCCATCTCTTGATCTTCAGTCTGAATGCACATTCTGTTGCTGGTTCACCAAGCTCTTGCAGATAAGTGCCCTGTTGGGGTTTTTTGTCTCTTATTTTCATTTTATATTTTGTTGCTTGTGGGGTTTCACGTCATCCAAGAAGGGTAAATGCTTGTGTGGGAGAGAGATTCCCCAAATGGACCATGAGAAGTGCTTGCTTTGCCTTGGTGCTTCCCACGAGCATATGTCCTGTTCTACTACTGTCAGGCTTTTGTTCCCAAAACCCTCCGTAGTAGGCTTTCTTTAGCTTTGTATGTGGAGAATCAAAGTCTTAAGCTTTTAGCTAAAAACACTGTGGAAAGAATTTCTCACTCTGAGAGGCAAATGTCCATGAAGGAGGTGCCCGAGAAGTCTAGGCCGGATTTTTCTGCTGTTCCGCCTCTGCTGGACGTCTCTCCTAAGGTAAGTGAAATCCCAAGGATTCACCCGGTTCCTTCGGTGGATTCTTCAGCTGCATCCGGTTGAGAAGCCAGCAGGGATCCGACCATAGGCATGTCTTTGGAAGCTTTGCAAACATCCACATCAGACGTGCAGGGGGAACCGCTGATTATTTCCAAGGGACTTTGGGATATTCCTAAAATTTTAGTCAGGGTAGAAGTTCCTACCACAATGACTGAATTCCATTTGGGGTCGGGGAAAAAGCAGAAAACCAAAAATATTTCTCCACAGAGTGAATGGCAAAATTTCACTCCGGGGTTGTTTAATGCTTTGATGGCTTCAAAACCTCCACAGGGTGCTTCTGTTCCAGCTCCTCCTTGGTCCTCTACTTCCCTTAAAATGACTCGGGGAACATGATTCCTCTGAGGAGGAGGAGGCAGATTCAGATGAGGAATCCCTTGCCTACTCCTCTCAGATTCCCTCTCCTTTAGATTTGAAGAAGAGGAATCTACTAGTTCTGATACTCCTTTTGAGCAAACTTCTTTTGGGGACACAATCTTTAGAATGATGGAGTTTTTTAAATGGGAATGTGCTCAGGTTTTTAAAGTGCAGAAAAGGTACTATGAGCTCCTGCAGATGGACTCTCCCAGACCTTCTGCTGTACCTCCTGTTCTGGCAGCATTGTTAGATGCCTTTTCTAATGCTTCTAAGGCTCCTGGCTCTCAGCCCCCTACTTACAAGTACCCTGAAAGGTATTACAGGGTGCCTGAGGACTGTAAATTTCTTTATTAGTGCCCTTTCTGCTGGCCCTTTGGTGGTATCTAAGGCTTCTGACAAGTCATCTCAACTGCTTCCTTTTTCTAGGTTATTGCCTACTGATAAATATAGCAGAATCATGGAAAGGTTGGGGAAAAAGGTTTACACCTCTGCTACTGTAGCTTTTAGGGCTCTCAATTATCAGACCCATATGTCCAGGTACATGTTAGCTCTTCTTTCCCTAGCCTGTCAGGTAACTTCTGATCTTCAAGACTCTGAAGGAAAGACTTTTGCTTTTTCCTTGTTAGGGACTTCCTCCCAGGTGGTTCATCATTCCAGCAAGTGTAGTTATGATGCAGTGTATGCCCTCCTCTACGGCTGCTGCCTTTGGGTCTGTGATGAGATGATCTTGGCTTTGGCTTCAACCTTTGCCTGATGATATTAAAGCTAAGTTGATGGATGCTCCTCTGGATAACAAACAATTGTTTGGCGAAGCTGCTGCTGATTTCTTTAAGTCTCTTCAGTATAAGGGCAAGGTTTTACAGGAACTTAAACATGTTTTTCTTTCTCCTGTATATACGTTTCAGAGAAATTACCCAAATAAGCCAGCCTTTGTTCACAGGCAATCCCCCCCCCCCCCCCCCCAAGAGCAAAAAAGGTGGAAGCGGGCTCCTCATGCTAAAGTTACTCAAACTTCTGTGCCCCAAAGGTCTCCTTTTCCTGACAAACCAGTTGCATTCTGACTATCCTATTCTTCCCAGTCAAATTCCTCTCTCTGTCTTCCTCCATCTCTCCCTGTTTGGTTAAAGATTACTCAGGAAATCTGGGTTCTGTCCATAATCCACCAAGGGTATTTCATGGTCTGGAAATCTCTTCCCCCTTTTATGGGACTTCCACAGCTCCCTCAGGAACTGTCCTTCTTTCAAGGGGTACTTCGGGATCTCTTGATACAGGGTGCTATTCAAGAAGTGCCAGTTTCCCAAAGGGGGGAGGGGTTTTTACTCCAGAATGTTTCTAGTACCCAAGAAATAGGGTACTTGGAGAACAATTTTAGACCTCTCTCAACTAAATACATTTCTGAATGTTCCCTCTTTTTGAATGTTGTCCCTTCAGACTTTGTTCCCTGTTTTGCTTCCTCAAACTTACATGGTGTCTCTGGATCTCAAGGATGCTCATCTCCATATCCCAATTTATCCCCTTTTCTGGAAGGTTTTACATTTCTCTTGCTTCCTGGCATTTTTAGTTCTCTGCTTTACCCTTTGGCCTTTCAACTGCCTCAAGGGTATTCAACAAATGCCTCACTCCTGTGATTGCTTTTTGCAGGCTAAGGGGGATCCAAGTCTTTCCCTACCTGGATGACCTTCTGTTTCAGGTACCTCTCTCCAGAGATCTTGGTGCAAAATCTTCATTTTGCAATCTCCCTTCTGCAAAGCCTGGGGTTCACTATAAATTTCAAAACGTCCCTTCTGACTCCTTCTCAGGATCATGTCTTTGTGGGGTGCAAGACCCACACTGTTCCTATGCTGGAATCCCTGCCTCCTCTCAAGGCCCTAACTCTCATTTTCTTTTTTCAGTCCCTTCTTCCTCTGACCTCAGTTACAGCAAGGGAATTTCTGAGAGCTTTGGAGTTCATGGCTTCCACTATTCCTATACTCCCTTTTGCCAAACTCCACAAGAAAACTCCAGTGGTTTCTAAAGTCAGTTTGGCTTTTCTCATCCCATCAGTTTTATAGTTTCTCTCCTTCCATGCCTCATGCAGGAACTTCAGTGGTGGATTCAGCAGCCGACTCTCAATCCATAACTCCCTTTTCAGCCACCTCTCCCATCCCAGGAGCTGTTCACAGATACCTCAGACACAGGATGGGAAGCAGCTTTCAGCTCCTTAAAGGTGCAGGGAGTCTGGTCGCCTCTTCCAACACAAAGACCACACCAACGTCAGGAAGATGGGAGCACTTCTGCTGGCTCTTCAGTCCTTTCATCCTCTGTTCTCCCCAGCCCTCAAGGTGTTTACACACAATACCACAGTGATGTGGTATGTCAACAAATGGGGGTGGGGGGCAAGTTCTTATCTTCTTTGCTGGTTGGTACTCCTAGTGTGGGAACTGGCTATCCAGTTTCAAGTGACTCTTCAGGCAGTATACATTCCATCAGGTCAAAACATTGTGACAGACACTCTGAGCAGGTCCATAACTCAATCCCATGAATGGATGCTTCACAGGAATGTGTTTCTGGGGATTTTCTACCAGTGGGATACTCCTCAAATGGATCTTTTTGTCTTCCCTTTGAACAGACAGCTTCCTCTGTTTTGTGCCAGAGTCCCAGGTCCTCCGGTTTGGAAGGTGGACGCCCTCTGTTTTTCTCAGAAGGGGGTGTTTTATTTATGCTTTCCCTCACCTTCCCCTCATTCCAAAAGTCCTGTTCAAAATAAAACAAGATGCTCCAAAAATCTTGCTGAGACAGCATTGACTCCTTCTTTTAATTTAGCCGAGGGCAATCATCACAAGTTAACTCTCATGGTGGACCTACTCACACAAGACATCATCTCCACCTGTCCACTCCAACTGACATTGTGGGTGATAGAATTTTGATTCTACACAGACCTTTTTTCTGAGTACATGCCTAGGGTCCTATAAGAGGCCAGGAAACCCAACACTAGGATATCCTACTTATCCAAATGGAAGAGGTTTTCTGTTTGATGTCTTTCTCATAATCTGGATCCACTTTCTGTGGATGTTCCTTTGGTTCTCTCTTACCTGTATGAATTGCTCAGTGCTTGGTTGGCTTATTCTTTTGTTGAGGCCCACTTAACACCCATTTGTACTTGCCTGCCTTTATCACCTCCTTTAGCTTCTAGATTTGAAGCTGAAAAAGTCCTTAAATGCATCCTTCATCTCAGGCCTCCCAGGAGGCCTGTTCTCTTCCCTGGAATCTTAATTTTGTTTTAGAAAAATTGACCCAGGCTCCTTTTGAGCCCTCAGCTTCAGCTTCCTTGCAACACTGCTCTTGGAAGACTGTACTTTTGCTAACCCTTACCTTTGCTAGATGGGTGTCTGAGCTTCAAAGCCCTTATGGCTTATCCTCTTTTTTTGCTGTTTTGTACGGACAGGGTGGCCCTTTGTACTAATCCTTATTTTAAGCCCAAAATGAATGACTTGTCTCTTAATCAGTCTATTCATCTGCCCACTCTTTTTCCTCCTCCTCTGCAATCTTCCAGTGAGAAGGTGCTGCACACATTGGATTTGCATAGACAACTCAGACTTTATCTGGATAAGACTAAGACTTTTTATAAAGTTGATCAGCTCTGTTTCCTTTCATCCTAGGTCCTTAGGATTGGCTGTGTCCAAACAAGCTATTTCTTCTTGGATTTCTAAAGTCATTTCTTTTTGTTATTCCTTTCATGGTAACAGTCTTCCTCCTTCTATTAGACTCATTCTACTAGAGTTGTGGCTTCTTCTGGTGCTTTTTTCAAGGGCTTGGATACTAACTCTATTCTTGAAGCAGCTACCTGGACTTCTGTGCATATATTTACCAAACTCTACAAGATGGATGGAATTTCCAGAGCTACAGCTGGTTTTGTTAGTGCCACCTTCATGGCTTCCTAGAGAGCTCTGCTGGCCCTTCCTCCACCCTCTCGTCTTCCAGAGTTTCAGCACTCTCCCTACGGTAATGAACACTGCAACAGTGAAATGGAAAGACATACTACAGTTATGTAAAATCTTACCATAACGGTACACGTCCTTCTCTTTACTGTTGCAGTATTCACTCCCTTCCTCTGCCCCTTGGTCCATTTCTCTTCTGGATGTACTGATTACCTCTCTTTTCCTTGGACTGGCGTTCCTACTGGGGTTCTCAGTTCTGGTATGTATGGATGTCACCTTTATGCCCTACGCAAGGAGCATACATGTGATGTGCAGCATACCTTAAAGCAAACTAAAGGCTTTGGTATACTGACTGGATGTCGGGCTGCCCTTGGCATGGGGATCCCTATTGTAATGAATACTGCAACAGTGAAAAGGACATCTACTGTTATGGTAAGATTTTACACAGCTGTACTCTCCTCACTGCCCTCATCTTCTTTCTTACAGCTTCACTGACATTTAACTTGCTCTGGCAAATTCCACTCTCTTGTGATCATAGACATTAAGCAGTGAATGTGCCATGTTCTTCACATCAGCCCAAACAGTATTATATGCAGAACAAAATTTCTCTGTATGCTACAAAGGATGTAGACTTTGAAAAAATGCATCCCTGCAACATACTGCACAAAAGACATATCCCCAAAACTCAATTCACCAATATCTTATGTCATTCTTTGTCCTGTGCCAAAGTAAAGCAGTGGGGGAAATCGTTAGACTGCTATCCTGTAAGAGCAACAATTCTACTTAAAACTGGTTTACAAGCATCCCAACTTTGGAAATGGATTAAGGTCAGTGGAATGGATTGAAGAAACAATGCCCTTAGACAAACCCACCGTGCATGAGTGAAAGATGTACCTAAAATTCAAGTAACCTGCTACAGACTGCAGACCATGCTGACTTAGGAGAAGCACTTTAACATTTACTGATGTCAATGTAAACAAAACAAAAGGCATACAAAACCAATACTAAGAAGGCTCCACAGCACAGAGGATAAAAATGTCCCCGAGACACAGATGACTTTGGTATAATTAGCAGAAGAGGTACAGTAGAAGCTATCAAGGGGGGACAGCAGTGAATGGTTGATGCTAGCTAGCTCCCCCATACTGGGAAGGAGGAGGAGTTCACAGACGTCCCACTGCTCCATTTAGAAGGCAAGCCCAAAAGTGTGATCCATATCTATTTGGTCTGAGAAGCACATCCCATCAAAGAATTATATGGAGTCTTTTCATATAGTGCATATGTACAAAAATGCCCTCTTCGTTGGCCAAAAGCAGTAGGACTGCAGGCACATGAAAACATTTCAAACTAGATAAGGATGCCTAATCAATGATGAGATCTCTACTCCAATTGTTGGCCTTACAAAGGTACAGATCTCTGCTGAAGTAAATCTATAATGCACAGATGGTACCCCAAAGCTGTGATGTAGGGGGATGCCATCAGACAGGGTAGAAAAAAATGAGCCAATGGAGTTGTCAGACAGGTTGGATGTTCATCATGCTTACTGAATCAGTGTGACACAATAATTACGCTGAGTAGCACTTAACATGAGTGCAGAGGTTATAAACAGTAAACTAAAAAGGCTCAAGGATAAGACATGCCACCTGGGAGTTCAGCTCAGAAGAACCAAAGACAATATATAAAGACTTTGGTAAAACCTGTTAAGGTCAGTGGTTAGGATGTTCCTCACTGTGACAAGAAATAGACTACTTAGCCAAAATATCAAGAAGGAAGAGGTCACAGCATCTTTGCCCTATGAAATGGTAACTTGGAGGTCACAATTCTGTCAAGATGTACAAGCCCCATGAGCTTACAGCGTCTACTTAAATATCTAGCTTTTATCTGCATTTGAACCTTAGCTTTTACCTTCTTTGTTTTACAACACCATAACAGTTTTCTTACCTATACAATAAAGCCTTACACACAGTTGTACTTTCCTGCACTACAACACATGACTAATATGCATGAATTAAAATGCAATTTGTAGTGATAGGGCCACTTGACACTATTCTCATTCCAAAGTTTTGACTCACTACTTTGGTGAGTCACTTACACTTTAACTACTACTCTTCTGTGCAGAGCAGGGTAAGGCAATCATGGAGCTAGAAATGGGCCTCTAAGTTACTTCTAAACCAATAGTAAATTTACACCATACAGCAATAGCTTTTCACACTCCAAGAATGCTGTGGACTATGGGACAACAAAAAGCTCCTTCACGGTGAAAGCTGGCCAGAATTAATTCTAAACTGTGTGAATCCACCAGAAGCAGACTAGTACTGCCACTAGGCATGAAGAAGCCCACACCACTCTTCCAGCTTTTTGCATCAGGGAAAGACCATTCTTAACATAACTCACCTCTGAGCAATAAAAAAATAATAGCAAATAGCCCTGGATTTACTTTGTGAGAAGGACAGTTCCTACAGGCTTAATTCAATTGTTTGTGTTTACACCCTTGAACAGGTCAAGCATTATGAAGAAAACTAGCAATACTGGGAAAAAAAAAACAAAACTTGAAGGGGAAAAAATCAAAATGCTATGCCCAGTGCTGAAAACATTGCAGACAAGAGGTATGCCAACAAATAAATATCAATTCTCATCACCCTAAAAGCTAAAAAAAGATGCTTAAAATTATTATACGCTCAATCTTAATCTAGTGACTCTAAGATGAATATCAACAGTGGAGCTTGCCCAGGACTACGCCATACTTTTGGAAAGAATGGCACACTTACCAATTACATTAGAAATATATGGTTTGGCAGAGTTAAGGTACTACACACATCATTTCAAGCTGTGCCAGGGGCTTTTGTTCAATATGGATTGGCAGCAAAGAGAAGTAAGAACAACAGGCAAGGAATGGAAGCTCTGTGACAGTGCAAGTTCTGAATATCACTGTTGCACATGCTTAATGTCTGATCACAAGAGACTGGAACTTGCCACAGTGAGTTTAATGTCAGAGAAGTTATAAGAAAAAAAGATGAGGACAGTCAGGAACAACAGACACATGTGAAAGAAGCCAACTAAAAGTGCATTAAGCAGGAAAGTGGAACTGCTCTTGCAAATCAAGTTGAGATGAAGATTGGTTGCAATATATTGGCAGAGGGATGATGACAGATGCAAGGGAATTCTTACAGATTTCTAACAGGTGGTGTCACTGTGCGAGTGTAATAAACCCTATAAAGCCTTAGGGCTAAAGATAAAGTCATTGTCCTGCTGCTTGATCTTTCACATATTGTTTTTTTCTTAGGAATTCTGAAGGCTTTGGCATGAAGTACTTTGTTGCATTGTGCATAACCAAAGTATATGAGCTCTTCTTGTCACTGTGGACCATATCTGAAACTTCTGTTTGAAGAAAATATGAATCTACTTGGGATTGGATTTTGATTACCATCTGGCTGTGACCGAATAATGCTAGAAACCCAAGTCCTCTATATACCACATGTTTTTAATTTCATACGTTATTGACAAGTTAGTACTGTTTGTATGCAAGCATTTACTGCCTTTTTATTTGTATCTGTTCCCCAGTCTGTGATACCATCTTCTGCCATTGACCCCCTCCCACACAACATTTCAAGGAGAAGGTGGAAGAGAACCCAGGTGACATGACGTAGGCATCCAACACCCTTGGTTGGTCTTGGGTGTAGGTCCAGATGGAGTGATTTTGCAGACTGGGACTGTGTAGCTGTCTTTTTGTGAGTCCTCTGTCAAAGCCCCTTTGGAGACTGTCAAAACAAATGAGCTTAGCACATCCCACAAACCTGATGAGCTGTGACTGACTTCCACAGACACTTTCTCCAGCTGACTTTGAAACATGTCTGTATTTTCTAAGAGGGTGAGGAATTCCCCTTTACCTTGTGAATGAGGATTTCATAGACTGTGAAGTGGAAGTGAGATATTCCCATCCAGAGGCTAAGACACAAAGTGGAGCATGGATCACCAGGCCTAAGCTGTTCTAGAGTTCCTTGATAAGTCATCATATTAGGTCTGTGTGACCATATTAAACCAAAACAACATACAATAAATCCTTTCCCTTTGCACCACAGCCAGCCAGTCAGCCACAACTTAGCTGAATGCTTAGTGTGCTCAGGAGAGGCATCTATGACCAATATTTCAGATTGATTCCAAATGATGGTTTCCAAGACTCTTGCAAGATCAGAGACAGATGGATGCAATACTGCATTAATAATAATAATGTTATACATAGTACTTAATTGCCAGTTCTTTTGCTGGAATGCATTTCTGCATCTAACGTCTCAAGGCATTCAGTTGACCATTGTAGATACTTCATTCCATTAACTCAATTCAAGAAATAGAAACCACAAAACGAAAAGCGTTTAGTCCACAAAATACACTGTAACTCCACTCAAAAACGCTTGATGCATCCAACACACAAAACTGCCACAGTGTGTAAAATCAGCGAGAAGATTTAATCCACGGTTAAAACGCACATAGACAAGTTGTAACGTACACAAACGTTAAGCGCTTTCACTCATTACAAATATGAGCTTCATCAGAACAATTTGCATACAAATGCCATCAGTTTAAATAACTAATCTGGCGCCAAAAAGTACAGTTTTGTACCTACCATAAATGTAGATGTTCGAGGTACCCATTGCTGCAGTCCTTACTATTGGGTGTAGTCCGCTGTCCAGTCGGCCCGAATACCAGAGTATATGGCTGACGTCGGTCAGGGCGCATTAGACTGACGTCAGTACGTCAGGGTACTAATGCGCATGACCGACGTCATATCCTCAGTCTTTTCTTGCCCCAGATGTCAGAAGACCCTAAAAAGACAAGGCCCAAAATACCTGCACCAAAAATATGTACAATATATACAAGAATATATACAAAAATATCAGCATGTAACCTCACCTACACAACCACCCCTAAACACAGAGGGGAAGGAGGGAGGGTAAATTGGACTGCAGCAATGGGTACCTCGAACATCTACATTTATGGTAGGTACAAAACTGTACTATGTTCTTCGTTCCCCATTGCTGCAGTCCTTACTATTGGGTAGAATCCCAAAGCAGAGGTAAGGGAGGCTGGCAAATCATAAAGAAGCAGGAGCTGACAACATGCCTTGCAAAACAGCTGTGGCAAAACCAGCCCTAGACTTAGAGTAGATAGGAAGGTGATAATGCTTAGAGAAAGTATGCACTGAACTCCAAGTAGCTGCTTCCAAAATATCCTTAGTTGCCACCCCCCTTAGAAATGCTGTTGAAGTGGCAGTAGCCCTAGTGGAATGAGGCCTAATCCCAGCTGGAATCTCCTTGCCATGATGGGAATAACAAAATGCAATGCAAAAGCCAATCCACCTAGAAATAGTTTGTTTTGACACAGGCTTGCCCTTCGAACTCAAAGCAAAAGAAACAAACAACTGCTGAGACTGCCTAAAATCCTTAGTCCTGCTTAAATAATAACGCAATTGCCTGTGTACATCTAAAGTGTGCAAAATCTTTTCCCCTTTATTTTGGGGGTCTGCATAAAAAGTAGGCAAATGAATAGTTTGGTTTAAAGCCACACTAGAAACCACCTTAGGCATAAAGGAAGGATTAGTACGTAATGATACCCTATCCTTATGGAAAATCAAAAGGGCTCTACTGCCATAAGGGCCTGCAACTCAGACACCCTTCTTGCAGAAGTAATAGCCAACAGAAAAGCAGTCTTCCATGACAAGTATTTCAATTCAGCAGTAGCCGCAGGCTCAAAAGGTTGTAGAGTAAGTTTTTCCAACACAAAATTGAGATCCCAAGCAGGAGTAGGAGCTCTACGTGGGGGTCTTATATTCTTTGCCCCTCTAAGAAACTGCTTGAACAAAGGATGCGAAAACAATGGTGGGTCACAATCATAGTGAGCTGAAATTGCTGCAGCATGAATCTTAATGGAAGAGAAGGACAAACCTTTGTCCAATAACTCAGTAAGATATTGAAGAGCCGCACTCAAATTAGGCTCAGAAATCTCCAAATTCTTTGCTGTACTCCAAAATAAAAATCTCTTCCATTTTTCTGCGTACACTTTCCTTGTACTAGGTCTTCTAGCTTCCATAATCACATTTAAAACTTGTTGAGGAAGTTGAGACCTGCTGTGTTTCAACACAGAATATGCCAGGCAGTTAGATGAAGAGAGTGAAGCTTGACATTGAGCAGATGACCGTCCTTCTGAGATAACAGATGAGGAATCAGAGGTAAAGGCCATGGAGGCTTCTTTACCAGACTCCGTAGTAGTGGATACCAATGTTGCCGAGGCCAATCTGGAGCTATCAAAATCATCCTTGGCCTGTCTTGTCTGACCTTTAATAGTACCTTTGGAAGAAGAGGCAGAGGTGGAAAGGCATACACATGAAGGTTTTTCCAACTGAAAGACAGAGCATCCACTTTCCAAGCTGTGTGATGAAACCCCTTTGTGCAATACTTTGGCAGCTGGTGGTTTAGTGGAGAAGCGAACAGATCTATGTCTGGAGTTCCCCATGACACTGTCAATTTCTGAAATACATGAAGATCCAGTTTCCACTCGTGGGGATCCATGATTTGTCTGCTTAACACATCTGCTAAGGAGTTCTGTGCTCCCGGCAGAAACCTTGCCTGAAGAGTTAGTTGCAAGCTTAGCGCAGTCTCCCATAAAATCATTGCTTGCCTGCACAGAGGATAAGAATGTGTTCCCCCTTGCTTGTTGATGTACCACATGACAGTTGTGTTGTCTGTTAGAATCAACACCTGCCCTGGAAGAAGTAACTCCTTGAAAGCCATTAATGCAAACTGGACTGCTAACATCTCCTTCATGTTGAGATGTAGATGCTGTAGTCTGGCAGGCCACTTGTCTTGTATCCACTTTCCATTTAGATGAGCTCCCCAAGCAATGTCCGAGGCATCTGTCGTTAAAATCTGACTCGCCTCTGGCCGGGTCACAGAGAGTCCCTTGTTTAGGTGACATTCCTGAGCCCACCACAAAAATTCTTTTTGAAGGCAAGGTATTATTTGAATGACAGTGTCCAAATCCTGGCAGTGCTGTGTCCATACATTTGTGAGATACCATTGTAGCTTCCTCATATGCAGTTTGGCATTGGGAAGCACCAGAATACAAGATGCCATGAACCCTAATGCTTGAAGGACTGTCCTTGCAGTCAGCACGGACTGATGAGATAGTTGATGGAAGTAAAGTGATAGACTCTTTTGTTTGTCCGGGGTTAAAAAGGCCATCTGGGCTGCTGTATTCAGTCTCACACCCAGAAAGCACATGTCTTGAGAGGGTACTAGACTGGACTTTATTTCGTTCACAGAATACCCTAGGCATCTTAGCACTGCTATAACATATTCCAGATGCTGTAGAAGGTCTTCCTTTTCTTGAGCCAGAATCAGGCAGTCGTCCAAGTAAGGATAGATTTGAATTCCTTGCAGCCTGAAGTAAGCTATCACTGGAGCCAGAACCTTTGTGAATACTCTGGGCGCAGTAGATAAGCCAAAGGGCAATGCAGAGAACTGATAATGAGAATTTCCAGCTCGAAACCGCAGATACTTCCTGCAACTTAGCCTTATAGGCACATGAAGGTAAGCTTCCTTGAGATCTAAAGTTACCATCCAGTGATCTTTGCCCAGCAGAGGTAAAAGCTGTTGTAATGTCAACATCTTGAACTTGGGAATGTCCAGATAAGTGTTGAGGAGAGATAAATCCAAAATTGGTCTCCACGTGTTCCCCTTCTTTGGTACTAGGAACAGGCGAGAATAAAATCCTAGGCCCCTTTCTGATACAGGAACTGGCTGAATGGCCCCATCTGGAGTAACTGAGAAATTTGCTTGTGAGCCTCTTTTCTTTGTGGAGGAGGAACGTCTGGCATGCCTTTGAAAGGAGGCATTGTATGGAAATAAAACCTGTAACCGTGGTGAATGATATCCAACACCCATCTGTCTTGAGTAATTAAATCCCAATTTTCTTTGAAAAGAGACAGTCTTCCTCCCAAAGGAGCTACCAGACGAGAATCTACTGGCAGCTGAAAGGGCAGGTCATTGGGTCTGTTTACGAAAGGACTGACCCCTGCCCTCACCAGAAGTCTGAGCAGGTGAACTCCCTGGTCTAGGCCTAAAAGAACCTTGAGCTCTGCCCCTACCACGTCTAGACCTACCCCTAGACTGGGAATCATAAGCATGATATGTCCACCCCTTAGCAGGCCAATTTCTACTAAACTTCGGTGGCTGCACCTGCAAAAAATCTTTAACAGTTTGCATAGACTTAGCTTTGTCCTCCATTTTCTTTAAAACTGCTTCCACAGGCAAACCAAACAACACATCAGACTGTAAAGGAGCATCCAAAATCCTTGTCTTAACATGCTCAGCTAAATTCTGATCCCTCAACCAGGCATGCCTGCGAAGAACAGAACTAGTGGCAGCCACCCTCGAGGAGGCCTGTACAGCATCAAAACCACATTGCAAAGAATGCTTACCCACTTGTTCAGACACATGAACCAAATCCAGCAACTCTTTACACTCAATACCTTCCGCCAAAGCATCCACCTTAGATTTCAATTGTGAAAGAAGATAATTTTGATATTTTAGCATGTGAAACTGACAATTCAACGCTCTCATGGCTAGAGTGGAAGAAGTATACACTTTCTTTCCCCACCTATCCAAAGCCCTTGCCTCTTTATCAGTGGGAACAGGATTTCTAACCACAGAGGCCTTAACACCTTTAGGCCCCTGAGAAACAGTTTCTGGGTCCGCCCTAGGATTTTTAAACAAATACTTATGAGCTTCAGGCACCCTATAGTACCTATCAGGTTTAACAGGAGCAGGAGGCAAAGAGTCAGGGTTCAGGGAAGCCTCTGCAAAAACATCTTCCACCACATTCAACACAGGAGGTATAGCTAAGGGCCTATGCTGGGGTAAAAACAAGAATTCCCTAAGCCTTTTCCTGGAATCAGAGTAATCCTGGCCTTCCCATTTAAAGTGCTCCCGCATGGAATGTAGAGTCTCTGAAAATGAGAAATCCTCAGGAGGAGAAGCTGTAGGAGTGGAATCATCCACATCAGAATCAGAATAAGGAGGAAACTCCTGCAAATCTTCCACAGAAGACTCAGAAGCCTCTGAACATTGTTCAAAAGTATCAAACTCCGGTTCCACCCTGGGCCTCTTATCAGGAGGGGGCATAGAACCTCTAATCATAGAAATCAAATCTTCTGCCATTTTAAGCATATGTTTCTTAGGTACAGAACCCGAAATGCTAGAAGAAGCCCCCACTGAAGCTGAACTTGGCCTACCTCTCAAAGAAGTTTTGGCAACAGAAGGAGAGGCTCTAACTACCTTGGGAAGAGAGGGAAGAACAGTTACCTGAGAAGCCCCCTCAGCCTGGCCTACCTCCTGAGAAGGCACATCCTGTAACAGTAAAGTCTCTGCCTGAGACTCCAAAGAAACTCCTGGCAAAACCTCTGGCTCCACTGAGCCTTCTAAAGAACCGACGTCCGGGACTGCCGGTTCATCAACCCTAGGCTTCGCTGTTTTGTCCTTGCGCTTCTTGGAAGCGGGCGCCGGAGCATCCGGCGGCATTTTATAATTACAACGCTTCCCAAACACTAACCTGGCACAGTCTAACCGTCTCTTAATAGTGCGTTTGTTAAACCTAGCACAAGAGCGGCATCCAACAACGTCGTGCTCAGGCCCTAAACAAGGTATACACAAGGTATGGTAATCCCTATGAGGTATCTGTTTCCCACAAGAAATACAGTTATTCACTTTTTCTGACATCCGGTTAAATACTGAGGCAAGAAAAACCAAAATGTTCCCAACGGGTACTTAGCCAACTCTGATTCGGTCTGAAACTCCGGTTTCGGAAATATTTCAGAACGCCAACCTGCACTCGCAAAACTGCTTCTGCATCGGACCATGCGGCAAAAAAGACTGAGGATATGACGTCGGTCATGCGCATTAGTACCCTGACGTACTGACGTCAGTCTAATGCGCCCTGACCGACGTCAGCCATATACTCTGGTATTCGGGCCGACTGGACAGCGGACTACACCCAATAGTAAGGACTGCAGCAATGGGGAACGAAGAACATCTTCTTAGTATTTCTTAAAGCAACATACTTTCATGTCAAGCACATCCAAGTGTGTGTATGTATACCTACTACTCTAAATACATACAACAAAAACTAAACTGTCAGTAAAAACATAATACATATAAAAAATTGTTTTTTTTAAAAATGCTATACATATAATAACAATGTAACTATATTAGCGACAAAATCAAGTACGTCTATCTAACAGAGGTTTAATTGATATATTTTCATTTAATCCAGGGAATGTGGTGGCATCTGTGTACAACTGCCACTACAATTATCTGCAAAGCCAGTACATTCTTAACATCACACCCTCTAGGGTCAGAAATTATACTTTCTAATATACCGAAGGTAAATTTGTGCTCTTTACCACATTTCTCTATATGCCTATATAATGCATTCTTATTGCCCTTTGACTTTATGCTATATAAATGGGCATATATTCTTTTTTTAAAAAATCGCTCCGTTTTGCCTATATAACATGCAAAACATTCTGTGCACTTAGCCAGGTATATCACAAATTTAGTAGAACAATTCCCTTTCACAAACCTTATCCTAGTGCTATTGATGTTGTTTAATATCAACCCATCACTTTCATTAATGGCAAAACACTGATTACAGGCTCCACATCTAGTTGTGTGTTTGCCTTTATTTTCTGTTCCCTTGCGTCGTGTAGCCCCCTCTAAAAATCCTTTAATATTCCTTCCCATTTTATACACAAATGTAGGATGTGTACCTACAACATCCTTAATTTCCTGATCTGCCATTATTACTTTCCATGCACTGGATATAATTGTTTTAATGTATTCTGTGTACGGACCATACTCTATCACACATGCTCGATTACAACTTTTCACTGTAGTTTCTTTTCCTAAATTCGACTCAACTCCCTTTTTCTTAGTTCCTAACAATGGTATATATTTTTTCCCCTTTCACTTAGTACATAGTTGCACACATCTTTCATCATCATACTGTTGTAATTTCGATCTTTAAATAAATTTGTAATGAATCCCAACTCTGCAATCACATCCTCTATATCCGAAGTCATCCTTATGGCCCTTATGCATTGCCCCTTAAAAATGTTATATTTCATTTTACTAGGATGATTGCTTGAATATTCTATATATGAGTTAGTAAATGTGCTTTTTCTGTAAATTTTAGATTTGAATTTTCCAAATCCATTATATACAAATGTATCCAAGTAAGCTACGCCATTCATACTATGGGTGAGTGTGAACTTTAAATATACACTACTATTATTAATATATTCCATAAACTGATTGACACTATCTTCATCTCCTTCCCAGAGAATATAGATATCATCCAAAAACCTTGAATAATATTGAATGTTCTTGAAATGAACACTATTGAAAATCACTGTGTTCTCCCAGTCAAGCATAACCAAGTTGGCATATATGGGGGCACAAGCTGCCCCCATAGCCACCCCCTTGGTCTGCCTGAAATATTCTCCATCGTGAAAAATGAAATTGTGATCCAATACAATCGACACAAGTTCAATTACCAAATAAATTTTGTCCCATTCTAAGTCACTGTATTTTTTTATGCTGTTTTGGAAAGCCTCCATTCCCTGTTCCTTTGGAATACTAGAAAACAGATCTACTACATCTATAGAGATATAGATGTAGTTTGGCTTCCAGCATTCTATGGGATAATTTTCCAAAAATTACCATGAATCTTTTACCATATGTTCTACTTTCTCATAAATATGTTTTAACATAGTATCCACAACAACTCCTAAGGGAAATGTCTTGGATTTACTCCCCAAAATAATGGGTCAAAAAGGGGGGTTGTCAATACTTTTATGAGTCTTGGGAATCCCTACCAATATTGCCATTTGAGGTTGTTCTACTCTCATATACTTATATAATTCTTCCGTTATCCTTCTGTCAATCAAGAATTCTTCAATGTATAGATCTATTCTCCTATAAGCAATATTGATCTCATTAAGGGAAACAATTTCGTAATTGCCAGAGGTGTGTAAAATATCATACATCCTTAAATTATACTCCAAATTGTCATAAATCACGATTCCTCCTCCCTTATCGGGTTTCATCACCCTTATTTCATTGTTGTTACTCAAATCCTTTAACATACACCATTCTAGCTTAGTAAGATTACTCTTTACTTTCATGTCTCTATTATTTTGTACTTGATATATTATTTTGTACTTGATATATTTGTTGTGTAACCATCCTGTCAAATGATTGTATGGTAGGATGCATGGTGGGAATATAACTTACTTTTTTTCTTTAATTGATTTCCTTTTACCACATTACTCTCAGTATGTCCAAATATTATGGCCAAATTTAATTTTAACAGTATAATGATGAAAGATGTGTGCAACTATGTACTAAGTGAAAGGGGAAAAAAATATATACCATTATTAGGAACTAAGAAAAAGGGAGTTGAGTCGAATTTAGGAAAAGAAACTACAGTGAAAAGTTATAATCGAGCATGTGTGACAGAGTATGGTCCGTACACAGAATACATTAAAACAATTATATCCAGTGCATGGAAAGTAATAATGGCAGATCAGGAAATTAAGGATGTTGTAGGTACACATCCTACATTTGTGTATAAAATGGGAAGGAATATTAAAGGATTTTTAGAGGGGGCTACACGACGCAAGGGAACAGAAAATAAAGGCAAACACACAACTAGATGTGGAGCCTGTAATCAGTGTTTTGCCATTAATGAAAGTGATGGGTTGATATTAAACAACATCAATAGCACTAGGATAAGGTTTGTGAAAGGGAATTGTTCTACTAAATTTGAGATATAACTGGCTAAGTGCACAGAATGTTTTGCATATTATATAGGTAAAACGGAGCGATTTTTTAAAAAAAGAATATATGCCCATTTATATAGTATAAAGTCAAAGGACAATAAGAATGCATTATATAGGCATATAGAGAAATGTGGTAAAGAGCACAAATTTACCTTCGGTATATTAGAAAGTGTAATTTCTGACCCTAGAGGGTGTGATGTTAAGAATGTACTGGCTTGCAGAGAATTGTGGTGGCAGTTGTACACAGATGCCACCACATTCCCTGGATTAAATGAAAATATATAAATTAAACCTCTGTTAGATAGACGTACTTGATTTTGTCGCTAATATATTTACATTGTTATTATATGTATAGCATGTTTAAACAATTTTTTATATGCATTATGTTTTTACTGACAGTTTAGTTTTTGTTATATGTATTTAGAGTAGTAGGTATACATACACACACTTGGATGTGCTTGACATGAAAGTATGTTGCTTTAAGAAATACTAAGAAGTTTTGGCGCCAGATTAGTTATTTAAACTGATGGCATTTGTATGCAAATTGTTCTGATGAAGCTCATATTTGTGATGAGTGAAAGCGCTTAACGTTTGTGTACGTTACAACTTGTCTATGTACGTTTTAACCGTGGATTAAATCTTCTCGCTGATTTTACACACTGTGGCAGTTTTGTGTGTTGGATGCATCAAGCGTTTTTGAGTGGAGTTGCAGTTAATTCAAGAAATAGCAAACTTTCAGTTCTACCATTTACTAGGTCATTTGAGTGAAAATGTTTGTTAAAACAATGATTATTCAAGATATGAGAATTTATACATGTTTAAACAGCTTTTTATCTGAAAAAGAAGAATTTAAAGCAAGCATATATAATATGTCTTTACAAATGGCATACCATCCCTGATACCATAAATGATCACTAGAAGTAAATGCCAACTAATGGCTCTGAACCACATCAAATTGTTAGCAATTCAAAGTCCCAGAATAAAGATAAAGAATAGATAAACATTAGCTAAATGGCAACCTACTCATTTACCTGGGCACAAAGATCGAATTGTGCAGAAAATTCTCAAAGCGTTTTCGGTACTCTGCTTCTTCCTTTTCTGCCTGTTTTTCAGCCTCTGTCTTTGGACAGGGACAGCAGGGTTTTTGATCTCCTCCACCAGACACAGTCTTTGTGGGCTCAGGAGTGTCATGCAAATCAATGGTACCCGAGGCATAATTCCTGGTTGGGATTTTAAGATCTGCAAAAATGAATAAAATGAAGCTATGATGAAGCATTTGCAGAATTTGAAACAGGTACAGAAATGAGCACAGAGAATGCAGAGCAGGCTTTAATGTCATCAATACCTACATTCATAAAGGAAATATATCTTACAACTACTGCTGAGAAAAATACTAGAATTTTGTGAAAATTAACTGGCTGACAAATACATGCTGCTGACACATGGTCCTAAGCATTGGGTATTGGGTACAAGGCTTCAATAAGAATAAATATTTTCATCCTCCTTGGTAACTTATCATACAAAAAAGGGCACCTGCAACTGTCTGAAGTTGGACGTGTGAAGTCATGACAAAGACTAAATGGTTACTGCAGACAAAAAGGTGAAATCGCAATAAACGATTCTGCCACTACCAAGAGTGAATCAGCTTTTACATTATACATCAGTACTCCAAAGAGCATCAGATTGGAGATTCATTCAGTTTTTGAGAGAATACCAATTACTCATTCAGAACTTCTCGCAAAGACTGTTATCCAAACATGAATGATTCTAAGCCACCTCCACAGGAAATAATCATACAAACCATACCAAAATAATTCACAGTGCGCTAGGAATAAGTTAACCAACGCCACAATTTATTTTCAAATTACTCACATTACTGTCGTTTTTGTCCATCTCTCACAGCTACACACCATTTAATTTTCTATGCCTTAAATTCAAATGTGTTTAATTACTGTAATTAACTTCATGATTCAGACTGTTTCAGAGTTCAAACTCTCATTGTAAGAAACTAATTTCATTCCATAGGACTAGTCATCTGTTAACGTACAACCTTACTGCCTCCTTTTACACAAAGTCCTTCAATGCTGTTTCCATTATTTACAACCAACACAGTACAGCATGCTGCTCTCACTCTCTCGTTCCATCATCACACGTTCTTACTTATTCATACTGGAATAAACCTGTTTGCATCTCCAGAATTTGTTATGCACATTTTAGCTCTTTTATGCTACCTTGGCCCTTACATACACCAGTTTCACTAGTAATCCTGTGGAGTATACATTACTCCTTTTTGGAAAATCTCAGTGATCGTCAACAAGTGAGCTCACGTGACTGTTCATGAAGCAGGGCATGAAAAACAAAAACTTGCAACATCGGGGGGGGGGGGGGTCCTGGAAAGTGGGCTTGACAGCCATGTAAACCTATGTCAGACAGAGCAATATTAAATGACAAGCCATAAAGTTTGCGCAGGTCTCTGCATAATGTCTGGACATACAATACTCTGTCTTCTCTCCTAATGTGTTGTTCTTTGGTTCTCTGTCATCCCAAAGCACCACACTAACAGCATTTACTGCCAAGTACCATCCTGTTGCATGATAGGAAATCAGGCTGTGATCCACTTTTTCTTGTGCCTCTCCCATATGACTGCTAAGCTGTCCCATGCCCATGCTATTACCCAGGTTACCAGTAATGCAGACAGATGTTCTGCTTCTGTTAGTGGACCAGTAAAATATCTACTTCTACTTGAAAGTTAAACTGTCAGTCAAGCATTTACAGAATGGAAAAATACTGCTCACTTAAGCAATCAGAACTGTGTTAACCAAAGTATTTACATTTGACAAGTAAATGCAACCTAAGAGGATCGCTTAAAATACTAAATTATCCAAGAAGTGAAAAATATATGAAATACAACCAATACAGAGGGACGCAATGTCCAAGTCTGATTACTGGGGGGGGGCCTTAAAGAACAAGTCAGACAAAATATTAGATGTAGCACTTCAGAAAAGGTAATCCTTGTGACTTAATGTTTAAACATGTAATCTAAATTCAACTAGTTAAAGCCTCACATGGTAACACAAACTAACTGAAGCTTCAAAATGAAAAAAAAAATTTCCACAGGGGTAGCAAGCTCCTCTGTATCTTCTTACTGACATAACTACCTCCATTACAGGAAAAACTTGTGAAAAAATATTATGAGGGATTTCAAATTGAAGAAAAAAAAAAAAAAACAGTACAAGTTGAAACTCATCCAGTTTTCATCAGACCAACTTTAGGAAAGTAATCAAGTGACACTAGTTTTAATTCCGTTTCTCTGAAGAATGTGAAAAAGCATTTCTCCTTAATGCTGCAAGCGAAGCAGGATTAGAGAGCAAATGTTACACCTCATACTTTGCCAGATGGCACTAAGTATGATTAATGAGCAAGGACCTAAACATTGCAAAATGCCAGCTATAAGCTGGGCAGTAGGAAAGAGTGAAGTTTATTTAAAAAAAAAAAAAAAAAAAAAAAAGCCTGATAAAGTGCTCAGAAAACTAGTTACTAATTTACTTTACAACTAGATATAGCCCACAACCTTGAAAACCTACCCCCCCCCCCAAAAGAAGCTTACATTCAACAAAGTCTTACTATCCACTCACAACTCAGCAGAGGAAGCCCTTTATTCCATTCACATACCCAAGCTATTGAACTTACTACCCTCTACCACTAGGACTTAATAACCTGTCCACTTTCATGGATTAACACAAACACCATCTGAAAGACTCCTTGGCTATGCTCTTGTCCCACACCAGACTAACACAAACAACTCACCACCCTACCACCACTTTCCCACATCAACGTTTGAGCAGTACTAATTAACTGTGAAGGCTCAATTGTAAATAAAGTGTATACAGCTTAAATTTCTTGCAACCACTGCTATATTCTATTATAACTTCTGTCCACAACTACCACTGATATTCAGGATGGCTCAGTGGTGCAGCGGTTACGTTGTTGCCTCACAGCAAGAGGTTCTCCGGTTCGATTCTCGGCTGGGGTGCCTTCTGTGTGGAGTCTGCATATCCTCCCTGTGTTTGTGTGGGTTTCCTCCCACGTTATAAAGACATGCATCTGGAGTGTTTCTCCCTGGGCCTCTGCTGAAAATTGGCTTCGTTCCAAGTCAGACTTTCCTGGTAAATTAATGTTAAATACACCCCCTCCCCATAGAGCAACAGCCTTACGTCTCATTTGTTCCCTGACTGGGGGGAAACTTTATAAGTCAAACTGTTCCCTTCAGAACGAGAGTCAAGTTTGAAGGAGCAGGCCCATATTGTCAGTTATGTGATTTCCCTACCCTTGCAGCCTAAGCCTTCCTTGCAGTAGTTATGACATCTGCGATTCCTTCAACTTGGAATGCATGTTTAATACTCCTGTCTTACCTGCAGCATAGTGTCACATCATTTCTTATCCCTATTTCTTAACCCTGTCTGCTATGTTCAAGGTGGGGTCAGAATGGCAGTGGGTCAAAGGGGATGGGTTGATGAAAAGTACAGTTTTGTACCTACCATAAATGTAGATGTTCGAAGATCCACATTGCTGCAGTCCTTACATATGGGTAGTCCGCTGTCCTCGGTCGGCCCGAATACCAAAGTATTAGGCTGACGTCGGTCAAGGCGCTTAAAACTGACATCAGGACGTCAGGGTACAAAAGCGCATGACCGACGTCATTTCCTCAGTCTTTTCTTGCCCCAGATGTCAGAAGGCCCTAACAAGAAAGGCCAAAGCCAAAAACCAGCAAAAACTAACCAACCACCCGTGCACTAACCATATTTACAATATGTACAACACAAACCACACCACCACCTTCAACAACAGAGGGGAAGGAGGGAGGGTAAATTGGACTGCAGCAATGTGGATCTTGAAACATCTACATTTATGGTAGGTACAAAACTGTACTATGTTCTTCATCTCACATTGCTGCAGTCCTTACATATGGGTAGAATCCCAAAGCAGAGGTAAGGGAGGATGGCAAAACTATAAAGCATTAGGAGCTGCCAAAATGCCCTGTAAAATAGCAGTGGCAAATCCAGCCCTAGATTTAGAGTAAAGTGGAAGGTGGTAATGCTTAGAGAAAGTATGCACTGAACTCCAAGTAGCTGCTTCCAAAATATCTTTAGTAGCCACCCCCCTTTAAAAAAGCTGTAGAAGTGGCAGTAGCCCTAGTGGAATGAGGCCGAATCCCAGCTGGAACCTCCTTACCATGATGGGAATAACAGAAAGCAATACAAAAACCAATCCACTTAGAAATAGTTTGTTTTGAAACAGGTTTGCCCTGAGAACCCAAAGCAAAAGAAACAAACAACTGCTGAGACTGCCTGAACCCTTTAGTTCTGCTCAAATAATATCGCAACTGTCTGTGTATATCCAAAGTGTGCAAAATCCTTTCCCCTTTATTTTGGGGGTTTGCATAAAAAGTAGGCAAATGAATAGTTTGGTTTAAAGCCACACTAGAAACCACTTTAGGCATAAAAGAAGGGTTAGTACGCAAAGACACCCTATCCTTGTGGAAAATTAAGAAAGGCTCAACTGCCATAAGGGCCTGTAATTCAGAAACCCTTCTCGCAGAGGTAATGGCCAACAAAAAAGCAGTCTTCCAAGATAAATATTTCAACTCTGCAGATGCTGCAGGCTCAAAAGATTGTAGAGTGAGTTTCTCCAACACAAAATTGAGATCCCAAGCAGGAGTAGGAGCTCTACGTGGGGGTCTTATATTCTTTGCCCCTCTAAGGAATTGCTTAAACAAAGGCTGAGAAAATAATGGTGGGTCACAGTCATAGTGAGCAGAAATTGCTGCAGCATGCACCTTTATAGAGGAGAAAGACAAACCCTTGTCCAATAACTCAGTAAGGTATTGAAGCGCAACACTTAAATTAGGTTTAGAAACATCAAAGTCCTTTTCTGTACTCCAAAATAAAAATCTCCTCCATTTATCTGCGTAAACTTTCCTTGTACTAGGCCTTCTGGCCTCCAAAATAACATTCAAAACTTGTTGAGGAAGCTGAAACCCTCCTGGGTTTAAAACAGAATATGCCAGGCTGTCAGATGTAGAGAATGAAGTTTGACATTGAGTAAATGACTGTTCTCCTGAGACAGCAGGTGAGGAATCGAAGGCAAAGGCCATGGAGGCTCCCGTACCAGACTTCTCAGTAATGGGTACCAGTGCTGTCGAGGCCAATCTGGAGCTATTAAAATCATGTTTGGCTTGTCCTGTCTGACCTTCAGGAGTACCTTTGGGAGGAGAGGCAGAGGTGGAAAGGCATACACGTGAAGATTGCTCCAATTGAATGAGAGAGCATCCACTTTCCAAGCTGTGGGATGAAACCTTTTTGTGCAAAACTTTGGCAGCTGGTAATTTAGTGGAGAAGCGAACAGATCTATGTCTGGAGTTCCCCATAACACTGTCAATCTCTGAAATACATGAGGATCCAATTTCCACTCGTGGGGATCCATAATTTGTCTGCTCAACACATCTGCTAAGGAGTTCTGTGCTCCTGGCAGAAACCTTGCCTGAAGATTTAGCTGTAAACTGAGAGCAGTCTCCCACAAAATCATTGCTTGTCTGCATAGAGGATAAGAATATGTTCCCCCTTGCTTGTTGATGTACCACATGACAGTTGTGTTGTCTGTTTGAATCAACACCTGCCCTGGAAGAAGTAAATCCTTGAAAGCTATCAATGCAAATTGGACTGCTAACATCTCCTTCAAGTTGATATGTAGATGTCGAAGTCTGGCAGGCCACGTGTCTTGTACCCATTTTCCATTTAGATGAGCTCCCCAAGCTTTGTCTGAGGCATCTGTCGTTAAAATCTGACTCGCCTCTGGCCGGGTCACAGAGCCCTTGTTTCGGTGACATTCCTGAGCCCACCACAAAAATTCCTTTTGAATGCAAGGTATTATCTGAATGACAGTGTCCAAATCTTGGCAGTGCTGTGTCCATACATTCTTGAGATACCATTGTAGCTTTCTCATATGCAGTTTGGCATTGGGAAGTACCAGAATACAAGATGCCATGAACCCCAAGGCTTGAAGGACTGTCCTTGCAGTCAGCCTGGACTGACGAGACAATTGTTGGAAGTAAAGAGAAAGATTCTTTTGTTTGTCCGGGGTCAAAAAGGCCATCTGGGATGCTGTATTCAGTCTCACACCCAGAAAGCACATGTCCTGAGAGGGTACTAGACTGGACTTTATTTCGTTCACAGAATACCCCAGGCATCTTAACACTGCCATCACATACTGTAGATGATGAAGAAGTTCGTCCCTTTCTTGGGCCAGAATCAGGCAATCGTCCAAATAAGGATAGATTTGTATTCCTCTTAGCCTGAAGAAAGCTACCACTGGAGCCAGAACCTTCGTGAACACTCTGGGCAGTAGATAAGCCAAAGGGCAATGCAGAGAACTGATAATGTGAAGTCCCAGGCGAAAACGCAGATACTTCCTGCAACTGGGCCTGATAGGAACATGAAGGTAAGCCTCCTTGAGATCCAGAGTCACCATCCAGTGATCTTTGCCCAGCAGAGGTAAAAGCTGTTGTAACGTCAACATTTTGAACTTGGGAATGTCCAGATATGTGTTGAGGATAGATAAATCCAAAATTGGTCTCCACGTGTTTCCTTTCTTTGGTACTAGAAACAGGCGAGAATAAAATCCTAGGCCCACTTCTGGCAGAGGGACCGATTGTATGGCCCCTATTTGAAGTAGTAGAGAAATTTGTTTGTGAGCCTCTAGTCTTTGCTGAGGAGGAACGTCCGGCATACCTTTGAAAGGAGGCAAGGTATGGAAATAAAACTTGTAACCCTGGTGTATGATATCCAATACCCACTTGTCCTGGGTAATCAACATCCAATTTTCCTTGAAGAGTGCTAACCTTCCTCCCAAAGGTGCTGCCAGGCAAGAAGGATCTGGCAGCTGAAAAAGTAGGTCATTGGGCCTGTTTACGAAAGGACTGGCCCCTGCCCTCACCTGAAGATTGTGCAGGTGAACTCCCTGTTCTAGGCCTGAAAGAACCCTGAGCTCTGCCCCTACCACGTCTAGATCTACCCCTAGACTGAGAATCATAAGAAGGATACGTCCACCCCTTAGCAGGCCAATTCCTACTAAACTTCGGAGGCTGAACTTGCAAAAAATCTTTAACAGTCTGCATAGACTTAGCCTTGTCTTCCATTTTCTTCAAGACTGACTCCACAGGTGAACCAAACAACACATCAGACTGCAAAGGAGCATCCAAAATCCTTGTCTTAACATGGTCAGATAAATTCTGATCCTTCAGCCAGGCGTGCCTGCGTAGAACTGAGCCAGTGGCAGCCACCCTAGATGAGGCCTGCACAGCATCAAAACCACACTGTAATGAATGCTTACCCACCTGTTCAGAGACATGCACCAAATCTTGTAATTCTTTACACTCAATGCCTTCCGCCAGAGCATCCACCTTAGACTTCAATTGAGAAAGTAGAAAGTTTTGATATTTCAACATATGAAACTGGCAATTCAAAGCCCTCATAGCTAAGGTAGAAGAAGTATAGACCTTTTTTCCCCATCTATCCAAAGCTCTGGCTTCTTTATCTAGAGGAACCGGATTTTTTACCACAGAGGCCTTGACACCCTTAGGTCCCTGACTAATAGTTTCTGGGTCCGCCCTAGGACTCTTATAAAGATATTTATGAGCCTCAGGCACCCTGTAATACCTATCCGGTTTAACAGGAGCAGGAGGCAGAGAATCAGGATTAAGTGAAGCCTCTGCAAACACATCTTCCACAACATCCAGAACAGGGGGTATAGCTAAGGGCCTATGCTGGGGTAACAGCAAAAATTCCCTAAGCCTTTTCCGAGAATCAGAAAAGTCCTGACCTTCCCACTTAAAATGTTCCCTCATAGAATGAAGAGTCTCTGAAAAAGAAAAATCCTCTGGAGGAGAAGCAGAAGGAGTGGAATCATCCGCATCAGAATCAGAATAAGGAGAGTACTCCTGCAGGTCTTCAGCTGAAGACTCTGAAACATCCGAAGCCTGCTCAAAACTTCCCAACTCTGGCTCCACCCTAGGCCTCTTATCAGGAGGGGGCAAAGAACCTCTAATCAGAGTAATCAAATCTTCTGCCATTTTAAGCATGTGCTTCTTAGGCACAGACCCTGCTGAACTAGGAGTGACACCCACAGAAGCTAAAACTGGCCTGCCCCTGGGAGAAGCCTTGGAAACAGAAGGAGAAGGCCTAACCACCCTAGGAAGGGAGGGGAGTACAGTAACTTGAGAAGCCCCTTCAGCCTGACCTGCCTCCTGAGAGACCACCTCCTGCAAAATTAAAGTCTCCCCCTGGGATTCCTGAGAAGTCTCCGTCGGAACCACCGGCTCCACTGAAGCCTCTAAAGAACCGGCGTCCGGAACGGACGACTCATCTTGCCTGGGTTTAACTGTTTTGTCTTTGCGCTTCTAAGCAAAAGCGGGCGCCGGAGAATCCGACGGCATATTATAATTGCACCGCTTCCCAAAGACCAGCCTAGCACAATCTAACCTTCGCTTAATAGTGCGTTTATTGAACCTAGCACAAAAGCGACACCCAACAACGTCGTGCTCAGGCCCCAAACAAGGAATACACAAAGAATGACAATCCCTATGCGGTATCTGTTTCCCACAAGAAATACAGTTATTCACTTTTTCTGACATCCGGTAAAACACTGAGGCAAGAAAAAACCAAAATATTCCCCAACGGGGTACTTAGCCAACCTGGATTCGGTCTGAAACTCCGAATTCGAAAAATTTCAGAACGCCAAACGGCACTTGCAACGCTGCTTCTGCATTGGACCATGCGGCAAAAAAGACTGAGGAAATGACGTCGGTCATGCGCTTTTGTACCCTGACGTCCTGATGTCAGTTTTAAGCGCCTTGACCGACGTCAGCCTAATACTTTGGTATTCGGGCCGACCGAGGACAGCGGACTACCCATATGTAAGGACTGCAGCAATGTGAGATGAAGAACATCTGTGTGCCATATGACTATACCAGCTTACATCGTTACTCCTGTAATCAAAATGACAACAGTCGTAACCAAGTTTGAAGGGGCAGAAATGTATTACTATCAAAGTTAAAACAGAGAACTTTCAAAATAACAACCACAAAACAAAAACACTTTAAAAATACAAACTCTGTAAACATTTAAGTTGTTTTACACATTATTCTTACTTATGGTATGTCATGATTCTTCACATCTGGCTGGTGTTATAGTATGTTTAATTTTCTGTCATGCAGTGTTTCTATTTCAAGTAATTTTTTTTAGCTCAAGTAAAATTTAAAATGGCCTTATACAAATGTGGAGGTCCCTCTATACCACAGTTCTCCGGTAAATGGATGCAGGACTTATTTTTAATGTAGCATAACAAAAGGATCTCTGATGTAACAAAACAAAAGGATCACTAAAGTAGCAAAACAAAAGGATCTCTAATGGACACAGGCAGACTGTAAATGTTTCACTGCCCAGGCCCCTTACTTGTAAATGTTTCATCTCACAAGCCCCCACTTGCCAAGGGTACCAGAACTTGTCAGAGACTTGGGATGCATGGCTAGGCTTGAAAAGGCCATAGTGGCTGTTAGCCTAGCAAACACCTATGAGCTGTATCAAGTATTAACAACTGCTCATTTGCACATATAACACAATACACTTAGAAGATTGTTCTGATCCCAAGTATGTGTGTGTGTGTGTGTGTGTGTGTGTGTGTGTGTGTGTGTATTTTACTCACACATGTATGTATATGTGTGTGTGGGCATACATTTTATACGTATATGTGGGTGTGGGTACACACACACAAAAACACACACGCACACATATTATTTTATATATATATATATATATATATATATATATATATATATATATATACACACACACACACACACACACACACACATGGGTTATTATCGTTCCATCAAATTAGCCCTTCGTCAAAGGGCCAGTAAGCCAGTGTAGATGATCGAAAATTAGCTTGATGAGTCTTTCAATCTTTGTCATGCTGTCATGTAGAGACCACAGTACAGTGGGGATCAAGGAATATGCCCTTTTCCGACTGCAGTGCAATCTCAAGAATGGGTGCTGGGTGGCTTGCATCCCCCCTGCAAAAAAAACAAACAAAAAAGAAGTTATCTACTCACCATAACGTTCCATGTGTGTTGTCCAACTTTGCCTTCATTCTTACTAGGTTGGACTCAGATCCAATCTTCTGATCCATCTCAGACTTTATATTCTATATCGGGGTATTTTGCCAGCTCATGGCTAAACCCTATCCCAGCATGCAATAGAACCCTCCCCAGATCTTGTTTGCCCTTATAATAAGGGTATGAGTGTATCACAGTAAGAACCAGTCAGATGAAGAAGGTCAGAGATTAAGGTAATCCAACTGTACCGACTCACTCTTTCAATAGTAAAAAAGGGTAGAGGGAAGGAGGGTGGAATGTAAGAATGAAGGTGAAGATGGACAACACAGATGGAACATTATGGTGAGTACTTAACTTCTTTATGTGATGTTGTTGTATCTTGCCTTCATTCTTACAAGGTTGGGACAGCATCCCTAGCACCTAGCGTCTTGGGTGGCTCAAGGGAGAATATTCCTCAGAATTGTGGAACCAAAAGAGGCCCTATTCCTGGAGGCCAAATCGACTTTGTAATGAGTGAGAAAGGTATGTGTTTTTTGCCCATGTTGCTGCAGCACAAATGGTATCAATTGGTAATTTAGCCAGAAACGTTGAAGAGGTTGCAACAGCTCTTGAAAAGTGGGCTTTAACTCTTCTGGGAAGATCTTTATTCTGAGACTTATAGATAAACGTTATGCTACCTGAAAGCCATTTTGAAAGCTTTACCTTAGACACAGGGGTACCTTTCTTTGAGTCTGAAAAGAAAATAAATAGCTGGTCAGATTTTTGGAATTCTGTAGTTCTGTGCAAATAAAAATGCAACTGCCTATGCACATTCAGATGATGCAATATGTATTCTGCCCGGTTCTCGTAATTTTGAAAGAAGACTAGTAGTTCTATAGTTTGGTTCAAATTTGAGTCTGAAGATACTTTGGGCAAAAAGGAAGGGCTTGTTCGTAAGGACACCCTGTCCCTATGAAAAAGAAAGTATGGGGGCTATGCTTTACAGACAGGGCTTGCAACTCTGACACTCTTCTAGCAGAGATGACTGCTACCAAGAGAATGGTTTTCCAGGTCAAAAATGTCAGTTCACAAGATGATGCTGGTTCAAAAGTGGGAAAAAATTAAACAAGATAGGATGAAATTTAAGTCCCATGGTGCTGGTGGGTCTCTGATAGGTGGTCTTAATAATAAGGTACACTTAAGAAAGGCTTTGCATAGCCTATGAGACCACGCTGGACCCCCGATTCACCTAGATGAAAATTGGAGATTGCTGCTAGCTAGACTCTAATGGTAGCTGCACCTTCATTACAAAGTTCTGCTAGGAATTCTAAAATGGAACTGACTAGGGCTGAAAAAGGGTCAATCTGGTTAAGAGAAGCCCATAAGGAGAATCTTTTCCATTTGCTTCTATCTTTCTCAATGAAGCTTTATGAGAAGAAATTAGAATATGTTTAACTGAAGAAGAGAGGTTTGGATACCTGGCTATTGTTGGAATCAGAGCAGCCAAGCTGTCAGTTTGGGGGTCTAAAGGGATGCATGGAGAATTCCTGACGCACGAGTCAAAAGGTCTGGAACCAGCTCCAGAATCCAAGAATCCAAGGCTCCTCCCAAAGATGAGACCACAGGAAGGAGAACCAGATTTGACGAGGCCAGTATGGGGCGATGAGTATCAAGTCCATTCCCAAGCAACTGGCTTTCTGAAGTACTTTGAGAATTAGTGGAAAAGGAAGAAAAGCATAGAGGAGACCCACAGGCCAATCGTGAACAAGTGCATCTCTTGGTGACTCGCCCGGAGGAGGGATAAGGGCAAAATAGCTGCTGCATTTGGGATTCATGGAGATTGCAAAAAAGTCACAGCAAGGCTGGCCCCATTTATGGAATTTTTTTCCCCGCTACTTCTTGTTTTAGGGACCACTCGTGAGGCATCTGAGTCTGTCCGCTACATGTTGATTTGCCTGGGATGTGTTATCAGAAAACTCTGGGAGGAGGTCACCCAGTGACACTCTCAGGGCCTCTAGACAAAGGGGGTAATCTGGTTCCTCCTTGTTTGTTTACGTACCATATAACTGTCTATATTGCAATACTTCCCAGCGGAAGAGAGCCCTGGAATGTTTGCAACGCTAGAAGCACAGCTCTCATCTCTAGGACACTGATGTGCAAGTGGGCCTCCTGATCCTGCCAGGTGCCCTGGACTGTCTTTCCCAGGCAATATCCCCCTCACCCTATCCGAGAGGCATCCATGGTCAGTGTGGCCAGTGGTTGGCGAAGTACAAATGGTCAACCTAGAGTCACCTGAGTGGAGTAAAGCCACCAACAAAGGTCCTTCTTGAAAGCTTCTGTTATTATTTTGTGAGACACTGGTAGGTCTTGAATGGACCACTGAGTGGAAAGCAACCACTGGAGAACTTTCATGTGCAGATGTGCTAGGGGGTTCAGAACTACTGCTGCTGCCATGATTCCCAGGGCTTTCAGAAAGTACAGTTGTGTACACTTGCCATAAATGTAGGCGTTCGAGTGTATTCACTGTTGCAGTCATCACATTTGGGTTATCTGCTTGCAGTAGCCCTCAGTCGACCTGATTATCAAAGTCTTGGGTCCTGCGTCGGTTGCTTTCTCATCTTCCATGACGTCAGGTAGTCAGGGGTATAAAGCATGCAGCCAATGCCATTACATCAGTTTTTCTTGCCCCAGATGTCAGGTGCCCCCCTAATGGGAAGCAATTACATAAATATATACAAGGTTATACCTCCAACAAAAAAGCAAATACACTAAAAAGCTTTTAAGCATAGTAAAGTAGAGTAGAGGTATAGTCAAAAGATGTCAGGGGACTGGAGGGAGGGTAACCAGGACTACAACAGTGAATACACTCGAACATCTACATTTATAGTAAGTGTACACAACTGTACTATGTTCTTCATGTTTCAATGTTGCAGTCATCACATTTGACTAGATTCCCAAACCTAAGGATGGGAGGAGGAATTTAGATAGCATTAAGACTAGCTATAAGGCCCTGCAAGACTGCAGTGGCAAAGCCAGCTCTGGATTTAGAGAAAACTGGTAAATGGTAATGCTTGGTGAAAGTATGTACAGAACTCCGGGTAGCAGCTTCGAGGATGTCCCTGGTAGGAACACCTCTGAGAAAGGCTGTAGAGGTATATGCAGCCCTGGTTGAATGGGATCTAATCCCCTGTGGGATAGGTTTTCCATGGTGCTTACAGCAGAAGTAAATGCAATGGCCTATCCATTTAGAAATGGTTTGCTTTGAAATAGCCTTCCCCTCTGCCCCTGCAGCAAATGCCACCAGCAGTTGTTCAGATTTCCTTTGAGGTTTAGTCCTGTCCAAGTAAAATCTAAGTTGTCTATGCACATTGAAGGAGTGCAGTATCCGTTCCCCTTTGTTCTGTGGATTAGAAAAGAAGGTTGGCAAATGAATGGACTAATTAAGAGCCACACTGGATACCACCTTGGGCATGAAGGAGGGATTGGTCCTGAGGGACACCCTGTCCGCATGAAAGATGATGAAAGGCTCCACTGCCATAAGGGCCTGTAATTCAGATGCCCTTCTTGCCTAAGTGACTGCTAAAAGGAATGCTGTTTTCCAAGAGAGAAATTTTAACTCTGCACTTGCAGCTGGCTCCAAAGGAGGAAGAGTGAGTTTTTCCATTACAAAGTTAAGGTCCCAGACTGGAGTTGGGGCTCTCCTGGGTGGTCTTAAGTTTTTGGCCCCTCTGAGGAACTGCTTGAGCAGTGGATGAGAGAAGAGGGGTGGGTTCTGTGTTGTAATGAGCTGAAATGGGTGAGGTGTGAATTTTGATGGAGGAAAAAGAAAGGCCCCTTTGAAGCATCTCAGTTAAGTATTGAAGAATCTGAGGTAAATTGGGTGCTGATGTGCCCATCCCTTGAGTTTAGTTCCAGGCCCAGAATCTTTCCATTTTTCTGCATAAGATTTTCTAGTACTAGGCCTCCTTGCCTCCAAAATGACATCCAACACTTGTTTACTGAGGGATGCTAATGGAGAGATTAGGTAATTAGCCAGGCTGCCAGGTTCAGGGTTTGAAGCAGAGGGTGCAGAATCTGGCTTTCCTGCTGTGACAGCAGGGTAGGGGGGTCTGAGAGAGGTGCCATGGAGCCAGCAGTGACAAGCTGCATAAGAGGGGGTACCACCAGTGTTGGTGTGGCCAGTCTGGTGCAATCAGTATCGTCCTTGGTTTGTCCTGTTTGATCTTTAGTAGTACTTTGGAGAGAAGAGGCAGAGGAGGAAAGGCATAAACTGATAGATTTTTCCAGCTGAAGGACAGACCATCCACTTTCCAAGCTTGTTTGTGGGGAGTCCTTGTGCAGAATGTGTCCAATTGGTAGTTCTGGGGGGAGGCAAACAGGTCTATATCTGGGGCTCCCCCATTTGTTTCTCAACATGTTGAAAGTCTTTCGTTCCAGTTTCCACTTGTGTGGGTCCATGAGATTTCTGCTTAGTTCGTCTGCCAGTGTTATTAGTTTTCCTGATAGGAATTCAACCTGTAGATGCACTTGGTAGCTCAAGGCTGTGTTCCATAGAGCCATGGCTAGTCTGTAGTGGGGGTAAGAATGCGTACCCCCCCCTGCTTGTTTATGTACTACATAACAGTGGTGTTGTCCATCTTTACCATTAATTGTCCTGGAAGAAAGTGGTCCTTGAAGGCTGTCAGAGCATTCTGTACAGCTAACATTTCTTTTTGATTGATATGCAGGTGCATTTGACTTGAGTTCCATTTGCCCTGAATGCACTTCCCTGCCAAGTGAGCCCCCCATGCATAGTCTCATGCGTCTGTTGTTAGGGTTTGGGCGGCAGGGGGTAGGAGTGAATGGTAGTCCTTTGTTTTGGTGGCAGGCCTCTGCCCACCAAAGGAACTCTAACCATAGGCAAGGAATGATAGGAATCGTTGCTTCTAGATCCTGAGAATGTTGACACCATAGGCTTTTTAGATATCATTAGTAGAATGCAAGAGGCCATGAACCCCAAGGTGTGCAGTATTTGTCTTGCAGATAGCAGGGTTTTTGTGGCCATTAGTTTGAAGTAAGTTGTCAAATGAATCCGTTTCTCTGGCCGTGAGGAAAGCCATCTTGGAAGTTTTGTTCAAGTTTGCTGCCAGGAATATAATTTGCTGACAGGGTACCAGATGTGATTTCTTTTCGTTTATGGTGTACCCCAGACAAGTTAGCACCCTTTGCACAAATGCCAGATGACTCAAAAGTATGTCCTGGCTTTCTGCCTGAATTAGACAATCGTCCAGGTATGGGTATATTTGAATATTTCTTTGCCTGCAAAATGCAATGACTGGAGCTAGGCACTTTGTGAATACCCTGGGCACAGTAGATAAGCCAAAGGGCAGTGCATAGAACTGATTTATGCATGTAGCCTGCTTTGAAGCGTAGGTATCTTCTGCAAGATTCCCTGATTGGGATGTGCAGGTAGGCTTCCTTTAAATCCAGTGTTACCAACCAGGCATCTTTGCCTAGCATAGGAAGTAACTGGTGAAGAGTTAGCATTTAGAATTTTGGAATCACCAGAAAGGTGTTTAAGATAGAAAGGTCCAGGATAGGACGCCATGAGTTGTCTTTTCTGGGTACCAGGAAAAGTCCTGAGTAGAAACCTTGTCCCTTTTCCTTTTCTGGTACAGTTAGAATAGCCTTTATGCTTAAGAGAGAGAGAGTACTTGCTTTTGAGCCTCTGCCCACTGATTTGGGGGTAGATCTGGCCAACCGCTTGGGGTTGGTAACGTGTAGAAGTGAAATCTGTATCCTTGGGAAACTACATTTAAAACCCATTTGTCCTGGGTAATGAGTTTCCAGCTTTTTGCCTGCAGAGCAATCTTTCCCCCTAAAGGAGCAGTCAGTTGAGAAGTGCTTGGAAGTTTTAAAGTCAAGTCATTGAGACAGTTTACCATAGGGGAGTCTTACTACTCCCTAATTTGGAAGTGGGAGCCCCCCCACTGCTTAGTCCTGTGCGTACCCTGGGATTGAAGCCTGGGTGTTTTGCTGGTTCTGGGTTTGGACTGAGAAGGCCTGGAAGAGGCAGGAAAAGACCAATTCTTAGAGGGCCAATGCCTACTAAGTCTTGGAGGCTGTACCTGTAGGAAATTCTTTAACAGCTTGCATAGATTTATCTTTTTCCTCCATCTTTTTAAGAACAACTTTTGCTTTGCTGCCAAACAGGTGGTCCTGACTTAAGGGAGCATCCAGCAATTTAGCTTTAACATGATCTGGCAAAGATTGCTCCTTAAGCTAAGCATGCCTTCTAAGTACAGACCCAGTGGCAGCAGCCCTGCAAGATGCCTCTAGTGAATCAAAACCACATTGCAAAGTATGCTTTCCAACCTGTTCAGCAGAATGCATTAAATCATGTAAATCCTTATTTTCAGCACAGTCAGGAATCAACATCATTTTCTGTTTAAGCAATCCAATAATGTGCTGCTGATACTTAATACATGAAACTGGCAGTTTAAGGCCCTAATGGCCAAAGCTGCAGAAGTGTATACCTTCTTACCCCATCTATCCAGCGCCTTGGAATCTCTATTAGAGGGGGGTACGATTTTTGGCAGTAGTAGCCTTAATGCTTAATCCTTAATGATACTGCTAATACAGGTCAACACTAAGGGACTCTGGCTAACAAAGTTTGCAGATGACTGCAAACTGGGAGCCATTATTGAATCCCCAAATGATGTGGGTACTCTACAAAAGGGCCTTACAGAAACAGATGCTTGGTGCCAGAGCCATGGGCTCAAGCTCAATGCCAAGAAATGTATTGTTATCCCCTTTGGGCAAAAACATGTATCTATGAATTACCATATAGGTGGCAGTACACTAAACACAGAAAGTGTGATAAGAGACTTGGGGACACAGGTGGACAGTTGTCTCACCTTCGATAACCACATCGCCACAACAGTCAGGAAATCCTTCTATGGGGCACACCTCATCACGAAGGGCTTTTCATCCAGAAAAAAGGAGGTCATTGTCCCACTGTACTCATCCCTCATTAGACCCATTATAGAATACAACGCCCCATTTGGTATGTACCTCTCAAGACATCTGCAACAACTGGAAAGGCCTCAGAAATACCTCACTAAAAGAATCACAGGCCTAAAGCAGATGCCCTACGCTGACCGCCTTAAAAAACTCCAGCTACACTCTGTCGCATATCGTCTACTCAGAGGTGATCTCTGCTTAACATACAAGGCCATGTCAAACCCAGAGCTGTTGGACATGCTACACTTAAAGAAATCCCAATCCCTCAGAGCTACACGCTCCAGGGATCTAAACCTTGTCATCACAATAAACAAAACATGCTGGAAGGATAGGTTCCTGACCCAGAGACTCCCCAGACTCTGGAATAGATTGCCCATACATGTCAAGCAGAGTGCCTCTTTGGACCTCTTCAAAAGGAACCTTGACGATTGGATGGGAGAAAGGAAATTCACCCCAGGGATCACGTCAGTTGCCCTGCTAGACAGGGGTCCAGGAAAGTAAATAATGTGGGAAGAAATAGCCAGGGAATTGTTATGGCTAGGCTTGTATAGGCCCTAGGGCTGATAGCCTAGTACCAACCTATGAACCTATGCCCTTGGGTCCCTTGAAATAGTCTCAGGATCCGCAGTAGGTTTTTTAAAAAGGAACTTGTGAGAGTCAGGAACCCTGTAATATCTATTAGGTTTTCTGGCAGCAGGAGGTAGAGAGTCAGGGGCCAAGCTAGATTCCGAAAAGGCATAATCAAAATGTCTAGTACAGGAGGTATAGCTAAAGGCCTGTGTTGGGGGGCAGGAGTAAGAAATCCCTAAGCCTCTTTTTTGAATCAGAGAAATCCTGGCTTTCCCAGCGAAAGTGCTCCCTAAGGGTATGCAGGATTTCACCAAAAGAGAAATCCTCTGGGGGGGGGGGGGGAGCAGAGGGAATAGAGTCCTCTGCATCAGAATCCTCATGTGTAGATAAGGGTAAATCCTGGTCATCGGAGGAAACAGAAATTTCAGAATCCTAGTCAGAAGTATCATAAGCAAATTCAGTCCTAGGTCTCTTAGAGGGGCAAGGTTGGCTTTCCCTGATTAAAGTAATAAGGTCTTCAGCCATTCATATCATTTGTTTTTAGGTATAGAGGTCTGACCATGCGGTCTGGCAGTCAGTTTTCTAGGCATGGTTCGAGTTTTAGGCCTTGAAGAAGAAGATGGTGTCGGTTTAATATGCAAGTCAGTAGGCCTGAATACACACTCAGAAGCCGGTGACTGCACAGCGGCTCCGGACCCATCCAAGCTAGAGACATCCGCAGGTTTCACAGTTGAAGCATCTCGCAGCATACCAGACTCCGAATGGGTCACAGTAGAGGCCTGCGAATCTCAAGTACTGGGTATCAGGGGCTGCAAAAGCGCCTCACTGAGTACTGGCGAACTGGCGACTGGCTTAGGAGAAGTGTCATCTGCAGCTATGGACCTAGGCGGCCTGTCTCTGTCTTTATCTTTGCGTTTTTTCGGAATGTCGGTAGTCGGATGGCTTACCGAAGACATATCTGGATAATTGAACCGAGTACCAAAATATTTAGAAGCATAAATATAATGACGACGAATAGTTCGTTGCTTAAATAAGACACAAAACCGACAGCGAGGTACGTCGTGGTCAAGGCCTAGGCAAGGAATACAGTACGAATGAAAACCTTTGTGAGGTATTTGCTTTCCACAAGAAATACAATTATTGACTTTTACTGACATCGGTTTAGAGCAAGAAAAAGTTTCCCCAATGGGGTAGTTAGCTTTAGTTGAAGACTTCGGTTCTGAAACTCGAAAACGAAAATTTCAGGAGTCGGCTGACTGGCACTTGTGAACTGCTTCTGCTTCGGGCACCACACGGCAAGAAAGACTGATGTAATGGCATTGGCTGCATGCTTTATACCCCTGACTACCTGGTGTCACAGAAGATGAGTCAGCAACTGACGCAGGGCCCAAGACTTTGATAATCACGCCAACTGACGACTACTGCAACCAGATAACCCAAATGTGATGACTGCAACAGTGAAACATGAAGTAAGTACAGTTGTGTACACTTACCATAAATGTAGATGTCCGAGTGTATTCACTGTTGCAGTCATCACTTTTGGGTTATCTGCTTGCAGTAGCCCTCAGTCGGCCTGATTAACAAAATCTTGGGTTCTGCGTCGGTTGCTGTCCCTTCTTTCATGACGTCAGGGGTATAAAACATGCAGTCGATGCCATTACATCAGTTTTTCTTGCCCCAGATGTCAGGTGCCCCCTTAATGGGAAGCAATTAAATCTACAAATATACAAGGTTATACCTCTAACAAAAAAGCAAATACACCAAAAAGCTTTTGAAGATAGCAAAGGAAAGTAGAGGTATAACCAATAAATAAATAAAGAAGGGGGCTGGAGGGAGGGTAACCAGGACTGCAACAGTGAATACATTCGAACATCTACATTTATGATAAGTGTACACAACTGTACTATATTCTTCGTGTTTCACTGTTGCAGTTTTCACTTTTGGGTAGATTCCCAAAGCAAAGGATGGGAGGAGGAATTTAAAAAAAATTAGGACCAGCTAAAAGGCCATGCAAGACTGAGTGGCAAAGCCAGCTCTGGATTTAGAGAACATTGGTAGATGGGGATGTTTGGTGAAAGTATGTACAGAACTCCAGGTAGCAGCTTCTAGGATGTCCCTGGTAGGGACACCTCTGAGAAAGGCTGCAGAAGTAGATGCAGCCCTGGTAGAGTGGGGTCTGATCTCCCCTGTGGGATAGGTTTTCCATGGTGTTTGTAGCAGAAATTAATGCAATGGCCTATCCATTTGGAAATGGTTTACTTTGAAATAGCCTTCCCCTCTGCCCCTGCAGCAAAATTTCCTTTGAGGTTTAGTTCTGTCCAAGTAGAATCTAAGTTGTTTGTGCACGTCTAAGGAGTGCAGAATCCGTTCCCCTTTGTTCTGTGGATTAGGAAAGAAGGTTGGCAAATGTATGGACTGATTAAGGGCCACAGTGGATACCACCTTGGGCATGAAGGAGGGATTGGTCCTGTGGGACACCCTGTCCGCATGAAAGATGATGAAAGGCTCCACTGCCATGAGGGCCTGTAATTCAGATACCCTTCTTGCTGAAGTGATTGCTAAAAGAAAAGCTGTTTTCCAAGAAAGGAATTTTAAGTCCGCAGTGGCAGCTGGCTCGAAAGGAGGAAGGGTGACCTTTTCCAATACAAAGTTGAGGTCCCAGGCTGAAGTTGGAGCTCTCCTGGGTGGTCATAGACTTTTGGCCCCTCTGAGGAACTGCTTAAGCAGTGGATGAGAGAAGAGGGGTGGTTCTGTGTTATAATGAGCTGAGATGGCCGAGGCGTGAATTTTGATGGAGGAGAAAGACAGGCCCTTATGAAGCATCTCAGTTAAGTATTGTAAAATCTGAGGTAAATTGGGCACTGTTGTGCTCATCCCTTGATATTGGTTCCAGGCACAGAATCCTTTCCATTTTTCAGCATAAGACTTTCTGGTACTAGGACTCCTTGCCTCTAAAGTGATATCCATCACTGTTTACTGAGGGATGGTAAAGGAGAAATTATGTAATTAGCCAGGCTGCTAAATTCAGTGTTTGAAGTTGAGGGTGCAGAATTTGGTTCTCCTGCTGAGACAATAGAGTAGGAGTCTGTGGCAGGTGCCATGGGGCTCACAATGACACACTGTGCAAGAGCGGGTAGCAATGTTGGCGTGACCAGTCTGGTGCAATCAAAATCGTCATTGGTTTGTCTTGTTTGATCTTTAGTAGTACTTTGGAGAGCAGAGGCAGAAGAGGAAAGGCATAAACTGATAGGTTTTTCCAGCTGAAGGACACAGCATCCACTTTCCAAGCTTGTTTGTGGGGAGTCCTTGTGCAGAATTTGTCCAACTGATAGATTTGGGGGGAGGCAAACAGGTCTATATCTGGGCTCCCCCATTTGCTTGTCAACATGTTGAAAATCCTTGGTTCCAGTTTCCACTCATGTGGGTCCATGAGGTTTCTGCTTAGTTCGTCTGCCAATTTATTTAGTTTTCCTGGCAGGAATTGAGCTTGTAAATGTACTTGACAGCTTAGGGCTGTGTTCCACAATGTCATAGGTAGTCAGCAGTGGATTAAGAATGTGTACCCCCCCCCCCACTTGTTTATGTACCACATAGTGCTGTTCTCCGTCTTTATCATTAATTGTCCTGGAAGAATGTGGTCCTTGAAGGCTGCCAGAGCGTTCTGTACAGCTAACACTTCTTTTTGATTGATATGCAGGTGCATTTGACTTGGGTTCCATTTGCCCTGAATGCACTTCCCTGCCAGGTGGGCCCCCCCATGCATAGTCTGTTGTTAAGGTTTGGGCGGCAGGGGGTAGTGTGAATGGTAGTCCCCGGTTTTGGTGGCAGGCCTCTGCCCACGAAAGGAACTCTAGGTGTAGGCAAGGTATGACAGGAATCACTGCTTCTAGATCCTGTGAATGTTGACACCATAGACTTTTAAGATACCATTGCAGTTTCCTCATATGCAGCCTTGCATATGGAATTAGAAGAATTCAGGAGGCCATGAACTCCAAGGCTTGCAGCATTTGCCTTGCAGTTAACTGGGTTTTGGTGGCCACTTATTTGAAGTAGGTTGTCAAATGAATCCGTTTCTCTGGCGTGAGGAAAGCCATCTGGGAAGTTGTATTCAAGCTTACTCCCAGGAATATAATTTGTTGACAGGGTACCAGATGTGATTTATTTTCGTTTATGGTATACCCCAGACAAGACAGTACCCTTTGAATAAAGGCCAGATGATTCAAAAGTATGTCTTGGCTTTCTGCCTGAATTAGACTATAGTCCAGATATGGGTATATCTGAATATTTCTTTGCCTGCAGAATGCAATGACTGGAGCTAGGCACTTTGTGAATATCCTGGAAGCAGTAAACAAGCCAAAGGACTGTGCAGAGAACTGATGGTGCAATGTAGCCTGCTTTGAAGCGTATGTATTTTCTGCAAGACTCCCTAATAGGGATGTGCAGGTATGTTTCTTTTAAGTCTAGTGGTGCCAACCATGCATCTTTGCCTAGCATAGGAAGCAGCTGTTGAAGAGTCAGAATCTTGAAGTTTGGAATCACCAGAAAGGTATTTAGAGTACTAAGGTCCAGGATAGGATGCCATGTATTGCCTTTTCTGGGTAACAGGAAAATTCTTGATTAGAACCCTTGTCCCTTTTCTGGCACCAACTGAATAGTCCCCATGCTTGAGAGAGAGAGTACTTGATTTTGGCCCTCCGCCCACTTATTTGGGGGTAGATATGGCCACCCGCTTGGTGTTGGTAAGGTGTGGAAGTGAAATTTGTTTCCTTGGGACACTATTTAAAACCCATTTGTCCTGGGTGAGTTCCCAGTTTTTGGCCTGCAGACCAATCTTTCTGCCTAAAGGAGTATTCAGTTGGGCAGTGCTTGGAAGTTTTAGAAGCAAGTCATTGAGACTGCTTTCCATAGGGGCGAGTCTTACTACTACCTGATTTTGGTGCAGAAACCCCCCACTGCTTAGTCTTGTGTGTCCCCTAGGAAACCTGGGGTTTCTGCTTTGTCTGGGTTTGGCTTGATAAGACCTTGAAGAAGCTGGAAAGGACCAATTCTTAGAGGGCCAGTGCCTACTAAATCTATGAGGCTGAACTTGTAAGAAATCTTTAACAGTTTGCATAGATTTAGCTTTATCTTCCATCGTTTTAAGAACTTCCTCATCCTTGTTGCCAAATAGGCGGTCCTGATTTAAGGGAGCATCCAACAATTTAGCTTTACCATGATCACGTAAAGATTGCTCCTTAAGCCAAGCATGTCTTCTGAGCACAGAACCAGTAACAGCAGCCCTGCAAGAGGCCTCTAAAGACTCAAATCCACATTGCAAAGTATGTTTTCCAACCTATTCAGCAGAATGCATTAAATCTTGTAATACTTTATTTTCCGCACAATCAGGAATCTACATCATTTTCTGTTTAAGCAATCCAATAACATGTTGTTGATACTTTAACATATGAAACTGGCAGTTTAAAGCCCTAATGGCCAAGGTTGCAGAAGTGTAAACCATGGAAAAACAGACTCCTATGGCAGACAGACTCTTTCCTTCCTGCACACATGGTGAGTGTGTCCTTGACTTCAGGCCCGAACAAGGACAAGCCATCGAACAGGGCATTCACAAAGGAAGATTTAAAGGGCTCTGCAAAGTCACACAAGCACATCCAAGAATGTCTCCTCAGGGAAATTCCAGAACCCGCTGCTATACTTGCTCCATCCGCTGCATCTGAGACAAGTCTCATGGAGGTGATGACAACTGAGCTTAAGAAAGAGAGCTGAGAGGATACTTTATCTGCAACCCCTTCAGCTACTTGACCTTAGAGAGCATCTCTTACCTTTTTCAGGAGGTCTCTCTGCAACCTTGTAAAATGAGTGAGGTAGTTCAACAATCTGAGAGAAAATGTCACTGAAAAAAATGCTCTTTCCATATCTGTCCACTGTCCGAGACTCCTTGTTTGGAGGATGGACAAAAGATGATCTCAGAGTTCCTTCTTTGTGGCTGCCGCCTTAACCACAGCATCTACTGGGACTCCCTTGGTTAGAAAAGCCTTGTCTGAAGGAGATGTGATAAATTTGTTCAGCCTCCTAGGAACAAGTTCCACTGACTCTGGGGACCCCCACACCTTCCGAGAAACTAGGTCCATATGTTCATCGAAAGGTGGAGACGCCCAAGAGGTGGAAGGGTGACATCTGATGGCTTCAGGTATACAGACTCCTCTGCTGAAAGGTAGTGGACTTCAAGCCTCCTCTCTGCTTTAGCATTTCCAGGATGTCTCCTAAGGAGACATCATTAGGAGGTGACCGTGGGGCCCCTTAAGCTTCATCGAGGTCTGTATCAGAAATGACGGACTCCTCTGGGAAGTCTAAATGCTTCCTCTTGCATAGTCTCCTCTGAGGGACCTCCTTGGAGAGGTACACTGGGGAGGTTTCAGAAGAGTGGGGGGAGCCCTGTGGGGCATCCTGAAGCCTATGATCTCTGCGTCCCTGTGGATGCAGGAGTATAGAAGCAGACAACAGAGCATTTGAGGGTAGAACATCTATGAGAGGACAGTGGAGCAGTCTGTGGAGACGGCACTCTCTTTATTAACTCAAAAGCCCCTGGATATGAAGAAGCCGAGGAACTCCCTGTAACCAAAGACGATGGGCCAGAGGCCGAGGTAGGAGCCAAGCTCAGCTGAGCCAAGGCCCCAAGAGGCAAAGGTGGAGCCAACAACTGTCCGATCCGACTCGCCTCCCCGGACCCAACTGGAGAGCGTCGGCTCCTAGAATCCTCCAGCTCTGATGGACCAGAAAGGATGTCAGAGCCATGGTCGAATTCGTAAATCCCATAGTAGGTCTTGGATCAGAGGGTCCGACTACGATCAGCTCCGGATCTTCAGACTCCGAAGCCAGGGGTTGGATCAGAGGGGGAATCGGAGCAGAAGAGGTGGATGTGGTAGGATGTGAAACCCTCGGGGTCAGATCCAACAAGAACCTGGCCAGTGCTGGTGTCCTCAACATCCTCTGTACCACCAGATCCATGTTGTCATCAGAAAGACTCATGGAAGACCGAGTTGAGGAGGTTGGAGACTTGGATCATTGCAGAATTGATGATCTGAGTGTAGGAGAGAGTGGCTCCAAGGCTGGAGACTGGCTCCATATTTCAATCTCAACCGGCACCAAGGCAAATGGTGTTGGAGCTGAGGATGATTTGTCGGATCTAGTAATCTTTGGATCTGATGTGGAGATATTTGGAATCTTTTTTGTTGGCTCCGATAAAGTAGATGAGGAAGATCTCTTCTCGGACTTATCAGATGCGTCAGATTTTGAGGATGGGAGACTTGTCAGTTTTAGATAGACCCGGACCTTCTCCTAAAGCCTCTGAGAAGGGGGGTTTTAAAAGTCCTTTCAAAATTAATTTGTTCTTCCTCTCCAGTTGTGCTCTGTGATTAAAAGCATGACAAATAGAGCATGACTCCTGGAGAAGGACAGCCCCAAGGCAATAAAACACAAAGTGCGTGTCCATCACTTAAGAGCATTTTCTTTCCACAGCCTTCGCATTTTTTGAAACCCATTGGTTTTGAATCCTTGTCAGACATTTTAACACAGAAAAGTAACTGGATAGAGTCAGAAATAACTTTTTTTTTACAAACTAAAGCTAGACCCTCTAAATTAAATAGGGTCAAGTTATTTGAAAGAAAGGGGAAATTTACAAAAGGGAATAGAGGGAGGCACATCCCTCTAACTTAACGGGCTATGCTTGGAAGACAGAAAGATTAGACAATGCCCTCTAACTTAAACGGGCTAAGAAGAAAACAGTTCTCTAACTGAAACGAACTGTAATTAAAAAAAGTGTCAAGGAAAGAAATACACGGAAGGGACAAGAGCCCTCTAACTTAAATGGGCCATTTAACTATAAAAGGGGAGCTGGGAGAGGGACAACAAGGCCTAAATGAGAGACGATGGCCAACAGCAAAAAAACAGCCACAAAAGTGGAAAAAGACTTACTAACTAATGACAATACAAGGTTAAATAACAGATAGAAAAATTACCTTTTAAAGGTTGAACAAGAAATAAAGGTAAAACTTAGACAGAGCTAGCAGATGAGCACCCGATCTTGTTTAGCGGCAAACGAGATCTGGGGAAGGTTCTAGTGCATGCTGGGATAGGGTTTACCCACAAGTTGGCAGAAGACCTTGAGCTTGCATATAAAGGCCGAGACGGATCAGAGGAGCGGATCCGAACCCAACCTAGTAAGAATGAAGGCGAGATAGGACAACATCACATCAATGGTTTAGTGTTATTTTTTTGATCATTTATGGATCGATATTTTGTAGTTCTACCATTTGAAATCAATGATTTACATTCCAACATATCTGCACAGTGACAATTTGATATGCTTCCACATACTGCAGTGCATGACAAAAAGTTGAACACAAAGTATTGAACCACAGTGCATCAAGCATGTGTTCAAAATTTGATGCACCTAAAAAAAAAAAAAATACACTTTGCACCCCCTGCTAATTACATATACCAACTCTGAGATTGTTTCACAGTAAAGAAAGGATAAATTCCTCAAGCCTGTTATTCCAAAATGTCACACAGAAAAAAGCTGGTAATGTGCCTGCACCAGCTTATTTTCTGCTCAACCACCTGAATTCTCAGTGAAATGTGAGTGTATATGTATGTGTATATATATATATATATATATATATATATATATATATATATATATATATATATATATATATATATATATGTGTGTGTGTGTGTATATATATATATATATATATATATATATATATATATATATATACACACATATACATATATATACATATACACACATACATATATACACATACATACATACACACACACATACATATACACATGTAAATATATATGGTTTTCTAGTCTACCCCCACATCCAAAATTTATTTTTACATTTGTTTACCGGGGAGGTCCGAATCGACAGAGCTGTCCGTTTTCAGTGGAAGCCAAGGGAGAAAAGCTCCAAAACAACTGCTAAGGTATATACTATACATAAGATATTTACACATTCAGTTATAAAAGTATAGCAGACAATAACATATGACTGCATTAGATATTTACATACGCATAGTGGTTCAGCCATACAATTAAAAGTATAGCAGGTAGTAACATTTGATTGTTGTTCATACAGTATGTTTAGCAGAGATAATCTTGAAGATGAACTGAAGATAAGTCAAGAAAGGAAAAACTAAAAAAGGAGGAGAATATAGACAAGTTCATATGAGGTGCATTGACATTTTAAGGGAAAGCTTTTCAACTTAGTCTAGGGGAGAGCTAGTGGGCATAGATGTGGCAGTTGGAAGTAGGCAGCAGTGAGTTGGTAATGTGTGATAATATATAGTGCATCTGTAGGAATTTTAAAGAGTTCGGATACTGGGTAGAGGAAAGGAGTTAGAATATGTTTAGCTGGCAGTCCTCGAACTTGCCCATAGGTGTGCAAGGCGTGTGTGTGTGTGTGTGTGTGTGTGTGTGTGTGTGTGTGTGTGTGTGTGTGTGTGTGTGTGTATGTATTTCTACATACACTTGTTCACGTATGTTCTCCATGGTTGTTGAAATGGCATCTCATCCAGCAGCTTCTCTGCTTGCACCCACTGAGTGGTAGGACAGGCTCCTTCTTTCTTTGGACTCTGACCTGGAATAGGAAATCTGGGTATTGGAAATGAACATGTCTTCAGATTGAAAATTATGAACAAATGTACTGCTACTGTAGCAGTACGTAATGCTCTGTACAGTTTTTCTGTTGTAGAATGAGTTGTGAAGAGTGAAAGTACGATGAGGACATTCAGAACACTGGAGGATATGAAGAGTTACAATTATTTAGTTGTCACATAATAAAAGGAAAAAGTTGTACTGATAATCAGTCACTTGGGACTACAATATCAAATATCCTTTAAAATGTTTGATGGTTTTTGGAAAGGTAAAACTTAAGGTTTGGAAGATTTTGGAATTAATTTAAGATAATGTGGGGGACCTTCCTATTATGGGAAGTCAAGGATACTCTGCTCCACAGTGCTAAGAGGCAAAAAAGTCTCATCAGTGTATCGTGTCACAGACATGCAAACAACTATGTAAAAAAAAGACAACTTACAGAAGAATGAAGGAGGGCAAAGAAAGAAATCTACAATGCACTCGCATCTTCAAGACACAGTGAGAAAAAAAAGCAACACAGAATTACAACAGAAGGCAACAATCTGGAGGGAAACTGGATCCCAGCTGGACTACCCCGAAAGTGCAGTCCAGTACAGGAAGATCTGGGAAAAATGAACAGAAGACATGACAAAATTAGATGAAATATAGTGGCAGAAAAGGTCGGAATGTGACATATACATTCTTACTGGCTCAGATGACCTAAGACAGGACCCTTCTTGACAGGTCCTTAGCTGTGTATATCATTACATCTTTTTCATCATTCAAAATTCAACACTTTGTTCTGTACAATCCCACATTCTAAGATATTTTCATACAATCTGAGAATGCCATGATGTAATTTTATAGCCGTACACATCCCATTCCATTAGTTCTCGCCAATGACACTAGCAAACAACCTCATATAAATCAAAGCATAACAATGAAAATTTTCTCTCTACATTACTAAAAACAATACACAAGTGTACATACACTTGTCCATATTACAGGGCGCTCCAACACCTGAAACTGGTAAAAGAGACACTCACCCCATAGGGTGATGGATGATGGGTACTTCTACTCTACTCTACTAAAGAGCAATATCTCAAACACTATGTGATATGTTATAGCATTAACTCATGGCTGGGTGTGTGTAATGCTGGATTTACCCACGGGTTGGCGCTGTTTGGTCATGAGGGAGGAGATTTCAAATGAACGGGTGAAATGGGAGAAAGAAAATCTAAGGATAATTGGGTAAATTTTTCGGGTTCATATTACATTGTCGAATGACAACAACGTTGAACGCTCAGAAGAGTGAAACTGCCAAATATCGAAACCTTTATTGTGGGGGGTTGCGCCCCCCCCCCACCTGCCACTAAATATATATACCAACTCCGAGATCGCACCACAGTGAGGAAAGGGCAAATATTCCAATCTTCACTGTACTGCGATCCCGCAATCCGAATTTCAATATGTGGTGGTTTTGCTCTTCTGAGCATTCGACATTGTTGTCATTCACAACGTAATAGGAACCCCATTTTTCTAGTTTTGTATAACATACCTGATTTATCCTTGTATTTGTCTCTGTCCCATCTCTCATTTGTTTTAAGTCTCTGTTTTTGTAAGTTTATTCTTTAAAATAAAAAAAATGAAGTGTTAAATTTTAACAGCATATATTAATGGAAGACAGTCTAGGCGACCAGACTTTTTTCGACTGGTACATGCTCGATTTATAAACAGGCATGCTGGCCAGGCTGACCAACCAGCGTGCTCATTTTGGAATGTTAATGGTCAGTCATTGTATAATAAAAATATTGTCTGCTGTATCAAACACTGAGGGCTATGTTTAACAGGTCCTTGGCTGAGATGAATCCCCGACCAGTCACCACTTGCATGGAAGAAGCCAAAGAACTGTACAAAAACATGGCAAAGATGGCAAAGTCTTGCAGTAATGGCTTCCTAAATGCAGCCTGACTCAAAGTCGTTGAGAAGCCAATAAAGCTTGATCAAGCTGATTTCAAAGACCAAGTAGACAATGCAAAGGTGTATGCAACAGAGATGCTCTTGAAGCAAGCAGAAGTAACCATTCTTTTCATGAAGTGATCTCTGAGCACAGTGGTGGTAGCTCAATGGGTGGTTAGCTGCTGTCTGCATAAAACAATGTAGATAAAATCCACTTGGAAAAGTGTCTTATTGGCAAATGCAAGCCCTTCCTTCCCTGGCATAAACTCTGGTACCTACCTCAACAGCATCTCATCTGTTGGCGTAAATGAAGAATGTAAAGGCAGCTATGTCTCATCAGGTTTCTACTACTGCAAATAAAACAGAGATGAACTGAAAGGACTGAATCAAAGAAAAGTCTAAAACCAGGTTGAGAAGGAAACCTGTCTTAAAGAATACTGTCCTTAAAAAAAAAAAAAGAGAGAGAGAGACGTCTCTTCACAAAATAAAATGAAGCTCAAACATCTCACCCCCAGAGGCAATGGCTAACAGAGTATTTTCCAAGGACTGAACTTCAATGCTCCCAAGCTAGAATTTTGAAAGAGTTGATGGCAATCCTATCAACCATGAAGTTCAGCTCCCAGAGGGAAGGGGTTCTTTAAATGAGGCTTGGGATGCAGCAATCCTTTAAGCAACAGCTTGAACACGCAATGCAGGGCCACAGTCCTACCTCCACATAATATTATGAGCCACAGTAACAGCTGGCACATGCACTCTGACTATGAAACAATAAAGACCTAAATCATACACGTGCCTGAGGTAACTCAAGATCACTTGTAAGGTGATTAACCAGGGCAGCAGACGTTACCATTACACTCAAACTGAGAATTTTCCACTTCAAGGTATAGACTTAAGAAAATGGCCTCCCAGCAGCCTCAGTTACCCATTAGACTTCTGCTGGCAAAACCACCAAGATCAAGGACCTACACCAGGAAACAGGCTCAGAGGAGTAGCAAGCTGACATCTCAATGATGGGGACATTCCTGGCGTGGGCTGGAAGATAGGTATATTACTACAGGTCTTAGAGCCTGAAAGCATACATTCATTTGCCATTAAAGGGACAGAAAAATGAGTTTTGTTCTTCTTCTTCTCCTCTGCACCTTAGAATACATCTCCTTGGCACAGGAGGATGGAGACTTCACTATGAACCAAGCGACTGTAGTTCAATTATCAAACTTGGCAATACAGCAGCTGTATAATATGAGATGGGAATAAAGTGGTTGAACCCCCTCAATGTTCTAAGGGGGAGAGAGGGATGTACACACTCAGGGGCACACACGTCAGACATGACTTGCCTGGTGGAGACAGTTGAAACTGCCTGTGGTGCTTTCTGATAGATCGACTGGGCATATCCTGTTGGCTTACATCCACAATGGAAGTAAGGGACAGCCCAGTGCTGACGAGTATTGCACCACACATGCAGGACTGCTAGATGTGTGTCGATGCAGTAGTTAAGAGATACAATCAGAAAAACCGTAATGACTGTTTTGGTGACAAGTTATCATAACTGGTCCCATGCAAGAAGAGCAGAGGAGTTTGATCGATGATAGAGAAACTGATGGTCAGCAGACAGGAAAAACACCTTTACAATTAGGTGTGGTATCAATGGGAAAGTTGGCAATGCATACATGACTTCTGTGTTACTAGAGTTTGAATGCATCTACTGAAGTCTCTCCTATGCCCTGCTGAACAAGTGAAGGACTGCACTATTCAGAATGGCAAACATTTTAACTTCAGCAGCGCCCATCTTCCTGAAGACCATGACCATAATCAAACTATGAATCATTAACTCCAAAACATGATAGGAACAGCAACTCACAGAACAGCCAGCTTACACACTACCCTAGCATTACATTCTTCTGAAACAATGATGTCTTCGGACTATGGTCCAGTGTTAGACAAACACTTCCTCTTTGCAGAGTGAGAAGAACCAGTTTTAGAGTTTACCAATCCTTCTTCTTCTTTCGGCTTTTCCCAGTTAGGGGTCGCCACAGCGGATCATCTGTCCGCTCATGACTGGCAGTAGAGTTTTATGGTGTCGAGTTGCCAGCCCAGCACCCAACCTTCCACAGAAGGCACACACACATGCACATACTCAAACCTAGGGCCAATTTAGTGTGTCCAATCCACCTACTGCATTGTCTTTTAGGATGCGAGAGGAAACCGGAGCACCCAGAGGAAACCCACGCAATCCTTCGATGAGCACAAACTCAAATACACGATTCTGCACAGGCATATGCCGGACAGCAGATTCAAAATTACAGTAGTAAGCATTGCATCCCACTGCTGAAGCCATACAAAGTCTAATGAAGATTCTCTTCAAGACCAAATTTATGTGCCACAGTTAACTTATGGTTAATCCTAGACAAAATAACCACGGGAGCACCAACAACAAGGCAGCCACCAGGGAGTTTCTAACTAGAGATGCCAGGGATCATCAGTACATATATGGGAACATCAGAACATTCTTCATTTGCAAAATTTCAACTATCACAGCCAACATCTTACAGAAGACTCTGGATGCTTAGAGAAGCCCCATTGGCAGCATTTTGTACTGAACTCATGCCAGCAATGAATGAAACAGAGGAACTTCCTTTGTGGACCTCAAATGCTAACATGCAAAAAGCTGCATCATGCTGGACTAAAGCACCTTTTGACAGCAAAACCACAACTTCCTGAAGGGTGACCATATGAAACTAGAGATGACAGAAGCAGCTGAATATTCCAAGAAGGGGAGGCAAAGCACATGAGAATGAGGCGTGCATTCAACTCATCAAGCAGTGAACGCAACAGCCTTTAACTGCAGACGAGCAAAAGCCTATACTTGCATAGGGAAGGTTCATAGGTAGGTACTAGGCTATCTGCCCGAAGACATTTATAAGCCTAGCCGGAATGTGTCGGCTTTCGCGCCCCCTTAGATTAGTTCCCTGTGCCTCTGTCCAGCAGAGCCACTGAAGTGATCCTCGGGGTAAACTTTGTTTCCCATCCACTCGTCAAGGTTTCTCTTGAAGAGGGTCAGCGAGGAGCTCTGCCTAATGTAGATTGGAATCTTGTTCCAGAGCATGGGAAGTCTCTGGGACAGGAATCTACCCCTCCAGCACGTCCTATTTATTGTTGTGGTAAGGTTTAGATCCCTGGAGCGTGTGGCTCGAGGGTATATGGTTTTCTTTAGGTGAAGCATGTCTATCAATTCTAGGTTGGACATGGCCTTATATGTCAGGCAGAGATCACCTCTGAGTAGGTGGTATGCAACAGAGTACAGCTGGAGTTTCTTCAGTCGAGCTGCATAGGGCATCATTGAGGCCAGTGAACCTCTTGGTGAGGTACTTCTGTGGTCTTTCCAGTTGTTGCAGGTGTCTTGTAAGGTACATCCCAAACGGGGCATTGTACTCTATGATGGGTCTGATGAGTGATGCGTAGAGGGGCCCAATGACCTCTTTCGATCTGGATGCAAACTCTTTTGTGATTAGATGGGCCACATAGAAGGATTTTCTAACCACTTTGGCAATCTGATTATCAAAGGAGAGGTTACTATCTACTTGGGTCCCCAGATCCCTTATTACGTCTTCTGTATTTAGGGGGCTACCACCTATGTGGTAGTTTGTGGGTACTTTTTTTCCAAAGGGGATGACTATGCACTTTTTGGCATTTAGCTTGAGGCCATGGTTTTGACACCAGGTATCTGTCTCAGTGAGACCCTTTTGGAGGATGTCTTTGTCAGCTGGAGAGTGAATTATAGCCCCTAGTTTGCAGTTGTCTGCGAACTTGGTCTGCCATAGTCCTCCTGTGCTTGCCTGTACCTCTGAGAAGTATATGCCAAACAGGAGGGGTCCTAGGACTGAGCCCTGGGGAACACCACTTGTAACCGGTTTAGAGTCAGACCCCTGTAATAATGAAGGTTACATGCCCTCTGCTCAAGGGAGAGTTTAGGGTCATAATAAATGGCAGGATTTCAGCAACAAAGCACAAACCACTTCCATGGCTTCCAGGATAAAGGGCCCCTCTAGACAGCTCTCATCTTCATACTGGGGACACCCAGAAAGGGGAAACAACTAGATTCAAGTCTACCTAGGGTAGGCCTGGTGTCCAGGAGGAAAAAAAAATATGGAAAAAAGTTCCACTGAAGAAGGCATATGAAATCATTTTAGAAGCCAATCAACATATCTAACCTTCCCTGCAGAGGAAGCACAAGGCTGTAGAGTTACTACCTGTCTTGCCTTATGGACAGTTCCTATTTAGGCAGTTGTGTCCTGTGAAAAAATATGAAAAATGGCAGATGTTCAAGCTTTTAGGGCAAATAAATTCCCAAGGCTCCACTATTAGATGCATGAAAGAGTTTGTATCTGAAACACCTTAACATTATTTCTAATATGCTTACTTCCCTTATCTTAGCCTTGCTTTTACTCCATTTCTCCTGTCTCCCATATCTACTCCACTTATCACTCCAACACTCATTTCTCACTCTCCCCTCCCTCCTACTTCTCCATTTGAGTGTTCCACTTTGATATCTGCTTTATGACAGAGTAATAAACTCACTCAACACATTTCAGTGTTACAATACTGTATTTATCTAGTTTTACTGATGGTGCACGTTTATTAATATCTGTATTAATCTATGTACCTATAGTATTATGAAATATAACATCTGTTTTTCACCTGTGTATATGCACCTTCTGTTCTTACACGTGTAGAACTTTTATCCTTCAGCCTCTGCTAAAAATAGATAAAATTATCTGGCAGGACTTTTTCAGTGAACAAATTTCAATAAAAAGTAAATTATGTGAATCAAAAGAAACAAATTAAATTCTACAAGACGGATTTTTTTATTTTGGCAAAAAGTGCACCCAGTGTTCATGATCTGAAGCATATGTTAGGGATCCTCAGTCTTGGTTCAGATTACAAGCCTGTATTCAAGTTTTCTGTTACATTTGGACATGTTTCATTACTGAAATGTTTAAGCAACAGTTCCACTTTCCATATATATTATGACATCCCTGCTCTGGGCCAGTAATCAAGGAGCCTCAATCCTCACCACTGACAGCAGTGAGGGACGCTCACTCGGAACAAAAATAGATACACACAGTATTTCCAGATGCAGTTCTTTGCACCAAGCACAATTTCCCTTAAGAGCACACAGGAAGCACACTATATCCTGTTGCTGGGTTTCCCTCTCTCTCCAGGCGCCAAATAAGACTCCCCACTGACCACAGCTGCAGAGTTGAGTCCTCAGCAGTGTGTTCCAAGACAAGTCCTGCAGCACCCTCTCTGTGAAACCAGTGCTCTGTGTCCCTGCTCCAAAGTAGCTGACACACACACACGCTCTGAGATTTGATTTTCACACACACACACAGGCTAGCACAGACTTACCAGTTATGCCCCCTCTGCCCAGACTATAAGGTAGACACGGTCACCAGAACTCTCCAAAGCCAGCAACTCTAAGACTCCTACAAGGGTACCCAATTACACTGAGTAAAATTAATACTAATACAAACGGTAGTGTCTGACCAATGCAGCAAGGCTTTGTACTATCAAAGGTTAAAATATTATCTAAAAGACCAGCCACAATGAAATGTTTAAAAACATTTAATAATAAATAATAAAAGAACATGAAAATACTCAATATTTACCTACAATAAACACCAGAATTTCAATCACAGGAAATATTAAAAATAACACAGATTGACAGATTCACATAGATAAAGAAAACAGTACTTAACTAATCTCACTATTATTTTCCTGACGGATCTAAAGAATTACTATTCTCTGGTTACTTACTAAAGCAAGGCAAGTTGAAGTGGGTGAATGATCCTCCTTTGTCAAGTTTCAAAAACAGACTGTCAAGATCTAAGTCACATCTCTCACTAATATCTAAATATCATTTAATTGTTGGCTATAGAATGACATTGCATCTGGTCATTTGACTCTGGTTTACTAGAAGCTGAAACAGAATCTAGCAGCATATATGTATCAGCATACAGACAGACAGAACTTTGCTAAGATGCATTACAGCATCTGGAAGCTAAAAAAAACTTTCAAAAACTTCCACCTTTCCAGGGTAGCAATTAGGTCACCCCTAAGAACAATACAGTAGGATTCATAGTCCTTGTTATTACACATATTTTCACTCTAGCTGCAATCAGAAGTGTAAGATACAATCGTTATGGCCTAAATCAGGTAATTTAATTTCAGACTATTTTTCAAAGTTAGCTGGACTGACCCAGCCACTGGGGATGTACAAGCCAGTGCATTTCTTTGTGCCGGTCCCAAGCCCGGATAAATGGGGAGGGTTGCATCAGGCAGGGCATCCGGCGTAAAACCTCTGCCAAATGACTTATGCGGACAACATTTCATATTTCCATACTGGATCGGTTGAGGCCTGGGTTAACAGTGACCGCCACCAGTACTGTTAGCCAACAGGGTGCGGGCGGAAATTGGGCTACTGTTGGCCTAAGGTGAAGAGGACGGGGAAGGCATGCCCAAAGGGAGGACAAGAGGAGGAAGGTTAGGAGTGTAGCAGTGAGGGTAGGAACTTTGAATCTTGGCAGTGTGAGTGGTATAGGGAGAGAGCTAGCTGATATGATGGAGAGAAGGAAGGTTGACATATTGTGCGTGCAAGAGATGAGATGAAAGGGAAGTAAGGCCAGGTGTATAGGAGGTGGGTTCAAATTGTTCTAGCATGGTGTGGATGGCAGGAGAAATGGGGTAGGGGTTATCCTAAAGGAACAGTATGCCAAGAGTGTTTTGGAGGTGGAGAGTGTCTGATAGAGTGATGTTTATGAAGCTTGAAATTGATGGTGTAATGATAAATGTTGTTGGTGCATATGCTCCACAAGTTGGGTCTGCGATGGATGAGAAAGAAAAATTTTGGAGCGAGTTGGATAAAGTGGTGGTGAGTGTACCCAAGGGTGAGAGATTAGTGATTGGAGCGGACTTCAATGGGCATGTCTGTGAAGTGAACAGAGGGGATGAGGAAGTGATGGGTAGGTATGGTGTTAAGGAGAGGAATGCAGAAGGTCAGATGATTGTGGATTTTGTGAAAAGGATGGACATGGCTGTGGTGAATACGTATTTTAAGAAGAGGGAGGAGCATAGGGTGATGTACAAGGGTGGAGGAAGATGCACACAGGTGGATTACATCCTATGTAGGAGGGCCAGTCTGAAGGAGATTAGAGACTGTAAAGTGGTGACAAGGGAAAGCGTAGTTAAGCAGCATAGAATTGTGGTCTGTAGGATGACATTGGTGATCAAGAAGAGGAGGAGTGTGAAAGCAGTGCCAAGGATTAAATGGTGGAAGTTAAAAAAGGATGATTGTGAGGTGGAGTTCAGGGAAGAGTTAAGACAGGGAGGCACTGAAGAGTTACCGAATAGCTGGGTAACTACAGCAGAGCTAGTAAGGGAGACTGCTAGAAAGGTGCTTGGTGTGACATCTTGACAGAGGAAGGAGGACAAGGAGACCTGGTGGTGGAATGAGGAAGTACAGGAGAGTATACAGAGGAAGAGGCTGGCGAAGAAGAAGTGGGATTGTCAAAGAGATGAAGAAAGTAGACATGAGTATAAGGAGATGAGAAGCATGGCAAAGAGAGAGGTGGCTAAGGATAAGGCATAGGGAGAGTTGTATGAGAGATGGACACTAAAGAGGGAGAAAAGGACCTGTACTGATTGGCTAGACAGAGGGACAGAGCTGGGAAAGATGTGCAGCAGGTAAGGGTGATAAAGGATAGTGAGGGAAACATACTCACAAGCGAGGAGTGTATGTTGAGTAAATGGAAATAGTACTTTGAGGGGCTGATGAATGAAGAGAGAGAGAGAGAGAAGGTTGGATGATGTGGGGATAGTGAATCAGGAAGTGAAACAGATTAGCAAGGAGGAAGTAAGGACAGCTATGAAGAGGATGAAGAATGGAAAGGCTGTTAGTCCAGATGACATACCAGTGGAAGCATGGAGGTGCTTAGGAGAAATGGCAGTGGAATTTTTAACCAGATTGTTTAATGAAATTTTGGAAAGTCAGAGGATGCCTGAGGAGTGGATAAAAAGTGTTTTGGTACCTATCTTTAAGAATAAGGGTTATGTGCAGAGCTGCAGTAACTACAGATGGAAAAAATTGATCAGTCACAGCTTGAAGTTATGGGAAAGAGTACTGGAAGCTAGGTTAAGAAGGGAGGTGGTGATTAGTGATCAGCAGTATGGTTTCATGCCAGGAAAGACCACTGCAGATGCAATGTTTGCTCTGAGAGTGTTGTTGGAGAAATACAGAGAAGGTCAGGAGGAGTTGCATTGTGTCTTTGTGGACGTAGAGAAAGCATATGACAGGGTGCCTAGAGAGGAGTTGTGGTATTGTATGAGATAGTCGGGATTGGCAGAGAAGTATGTAAGATTGGTACAGGATATGTACGAGAGTAGTGTGACACTGGTGAGGACTGCGGTGGGAGAGACAGATATGTTTAAGGTGGAGGTGGGATTACATCAAGGATCAGCTCTGAGCCCTTTCTTATTTGCAGTGGTGATGGACAGGTTGACAGATGAGATCAGACAGGAGGCCCCATGGACTATGATGTTTGCAGATGACATTGTAATCTGTAGTGAGAGAGTAGGGACTAGGTCGAGGAGACCCTGGACAGGTGGAGATGTGCTTTAGAGAGGAGAGGAATGAAGGTCAGCAGGGCTAAAACAGAATATATGTGTGTAAATGAGAGGGAGGGTAGAGAAATGGTGAGGATGCAGGGAGTAGAGTTGGTAAAGGTGGATGAGTTTAAGTACTTGGGATCAACAGTTCAGAGTAATGGTGAATGTGGAAGAGAGGTGAAGAAGAGAGTACAGGCAGGGTGGAATGGGTGGAGAAGAGTGTCAGGAGTGATTTGTGACAGACGGGTAACAGTAAGAGTGAAAGGGAAGGTCTACAAGAGGGTAGTGAGACCAGCTATGTTATATGGGTTGGAGATGGTGGCACTGACAAAAAGGCAGGAGTCAGAGCTGGATGTGGCAGAGTTAAAGATGTTAAGATTTGCACTGGGTGTGACTAGGATGGACAGGATTAGGATTTAGTATATCAGAGGGTCAGCTCAGGTTGGACAGTTTGGAGACAAAGCAAGAGAGGTGAGATTGCATTGGTTTGGACGTGCTGAGGAGGGATGCTGGGTATATTGGGAAAAGGATGCAAAGGATGCAGCTGCCAGGTAAGAGGAAAAGAGGAAAGCCTAAGATAAGGTTTATGGATGTGGTGAGAGAGGACATGCAGGCAGTTTGTGTGAAAGAGCAAGATGCAGAGGACAGGAAGAAATGTAAACAGATGATCCACTGTGGCGACCCCTAACGGGAACTGCCGAAAGATGATGATGATTTCAATGTTAGCTGGACTGAGATTAACCTCTCTTCCAGTATCCTGTTACAATATATTCATTTCAACAGTTACAATGCAGTCTGACATACAAGTGTATTTCTCTTCTGTCCAGCAGGACTCACTGTTGGTACATTAACACAAGCAGCTTTACAATTACATTTTCAACACAAGCACCTGTACAAATCAGTTTTCTATATAAATGAGACAGAATTCTTTACAAAACTCCAGCTAGCTGTGCTGGCATATATTACACATTAATTGCCTATTTATCCTGGTTTAGCTGGCAATATCTCAAATTATCTCATCTATGTGACTTAGAATTTTACACTATGAAACTGCAAGACAAGAGCACCATGACAGAAGCTTGTGAAAAAGCATGTTAAATGATCATTTGAAACTGTGATGTACTGCATTTTTTGTATTTAAAATCCTTTGGTGAGCAAGAAGCCAGGACTGTGCATAGCAACTACAACACCTGTTCTGGGGCTCAACTGACTTATTTTTACAGTTATTCCCAGATATGTAAGCAACTTCATTTTTTATATTTTTTCTTAAGAAAACAAGGTCATAAGAGCAAGAGGAATTCAACTACAACATGACTCTGCCTTCCTCACTGACCACCACGTCTGTACAAGAGGCACTAAAGGAACATTTAGCTGCTTCCAATCCCTCGGATTATTTTAAGCAGGAGATCCAAGCGTAACATCTCTCAAAGGCAACATTCACTAGGGAGAATACTGTCCACAGATGGACGCAAAAGTGAAGTTAATATGGGAAACTGAGAACTACTCTAGTATACTATTTTCTGAAGATCTTTTCAGATACAGGAATGTCTGTTAAATTATTGGACGTCCACTGTCAATGATGCAGCATTTACATGTTCCCACTGTGGAGAAAAATTACTTGCTAGCAGTATCAGTGAACTAAATAACTGGGATGTGATGATATGGGCTAGTGCCAGCACAGCCAGCTGGAGTTCTGTAAAGAATGACATTCTTTGAATATCAAACTGATTTATACAAGATGTGTGTGTTACAAATGTATTAGAACTGTATGGCATCTGAATTTCAAACTGATTTGTACAGATGCTTATGTTACAAATGTATTATAATTGTATGGAATTTGAAAATCAAAATGTGCTTGTAAAGTTGCTAGTGTTAAAAAAAATGTATCAACACTGGGTCCTGCTGGACAGAGAAGGAATATACATGAGAGACTGTATGTATACATGTCAGCAGAGGACACTGGAAGAGAAGCAATTTATCTCAGTCCAGTTAGTTTTGGAAAATCCTTGAAATTAAATTAGCTTTTGAGCCATCAACACAGCACCAGACTGTGCTGAATGGAACAGGAGTCAGTAGGTCTGGGAAAGGTCATTGTTTAACAACCTCTGTAAAGAAGAGGGGACGCACTGTAATTGTTTCATGGCTCCAGGGCACTGCCATAAAAATTTGTGTGTATTTTAGCAGTCTATGCTAAATTCCTGCCTCAGCTTCACAGAGGGATACTGTGAGAACCTATAATCAAGTGACCAGATGAGGTCATTCTGCCAGACATCTTGGAAATTATGTTTTAGATATTACAGTGGAAGATCTCTCAGTACTGAGTATTCTGTCTTGGGCCTGACATCATGAAGGACCATTCACCACAGCATCTGCCTTACTCTATTAAAGTAGTTAGGGAACAGTAATACTCCTAGGTTGTCAGGAAAATATACTGAAGTTTAGTTTAGATATTGTTTTTCTTTATCTGCCTGAGTCTGTCCATCAATGTTATTTTCAATATTTCCTGTGATTTGAACTCTGTGGTTTACTGTAAATATACATTCAGTATTTTTATGTTCTTCTATTATTTAATATTAAATATACTTAAAACTTTTATTGTGGCTGGTCTTTTTAGAAAGTATTTAACCTTTGAGAGTTATATTTACTTGGTGACACTGTGTGGACCACTCCAGGAGGCATAGTTGTCTTGGTCAATTACTACCACTTGTATTAGTACTAATATTACACAGCATGATTGGACAACCTTTGTTAAGGGCCTTAGAGTAGCTGATTGTGGAGTGTCTTCTGGCAGTGATAACTACCTTATACTCTGGGCAGAGGGGGCACAGCAGGTGTGTGTGTGCGTGTGTGTCAGCTACCTGGAGCAGGGGGGCAAAGCCCTGGTTTCACAGACAGGGTGCTGGAGGACTTGGCTTGGACACTCGACTGAGGACGTAACCCTACAGCTGTACCAGTGGGGAGTCTTATTGGGGACCTAAAGGGAGACAGAGATAAAGAAACCCAGACCCTGGGCTGACTGCATTCCCTGTGTGCTCTTAAGGGAAACTGCACTTGGTGCAGAGAGCTGCATCTGGAAATACTGAGTGTATCCATTTGTATTCCAAGTGCACGTCCCTATCCAGTGTCAGTGGTGAGTATTAAGGCTTCTTGATTACTGGCCCAGTGTGGGGACATCACAGTGAGTATATCACAGCAGCCCATAAACAAGTCCAGTGTTCAAGTCTAGACAGAGACGAGTTGTACAGTCTGCAGACAACTGCCCAGAAAAAGTACAGTTGTGTACACTTACCATAAATGTAGATGTTCGAGTGTATTCACTGTTGCAGTCATCACACTTGGGTTATCTGCCTGCAGGTAGCCCTCAGCCAGCCCAAATACCAGTGTCTTAGGATTTCTGCGTTGAATAGGTGAGCAGCCTGTCGGGTGCTAGGATCCGCCACATAACACAAGCACTCAGGTCACTCCAAGGCAAGTACAAATATGACTCAGTCATTGTCCATGTTGGTGTGAATGACCTGAGACGTACCTCCCTGGACTACATGAAAAGAGACATAAAGGAGCTCTCTGAGCATGTAGCCCAGGCTGGTATGACCCTGACCTTGAGTAGCATCTTACCTTCACCAAGAATGATGCCACAATATGAAGACAAGATGATCAATTTCAACAATTGGCTTAAGTACTGGTGTCATTCAAAGGGGATCCAATGCCTGTCAGCTTGGGATGATATGCTCGACAAGCCACGATGCTTCGCTAGGGACGGCTTGCACCTGTCACCCTGGGCTTCGGATATTGGCAAAGGCTCTTGCTACCCCATAGTGCCTTTTTTAGGCAAGGCTCAAAAGACAAACCCACCTCCATAGGTATCACAAGGGATAAGAAACTAAGAGTAATGCTGCTCAACGCCAGAAGTCTAAACCTCAAGATGCACGCACTCGAAACTCTCCTTAGCATGGAGAACATCGATATCTGTGCAGTAACAGAAACCTGGTTCAGGGCTCCCGAGAGCACCCCAGCACTACCAGGTTATACCTCATACCATGCTTTTCGGCCCCAAAACTTGGACCGAACCACAAAAGGAGGGGAAGTATCGATATTCATCAAAGATACCCACACCTCCAGGTTGTTGGCAAATCACGAAGCATCAGAGACTATCCATGTGCAACTAACAGTAGGTAAAACTGCCTTCCAGTTTATAGCCTGCTACAGACCACCCTCCCAAACCCAGGAACCCCACTCGGCCTTCCTGAGAACACTGGAAAATATGAAGGTCTCTCCAAACACCATTATATTGGGCGACTTCAACTACCCAAACATAGACTGGGAGCATTACTCTAGCTCCAACACCCTAGCCCAAAGGTTCCTAGAATTTATAAACTCAAATGCTATGGAACAACTTGTTACCACTCCCACAAGAGGGGAAAACATGCTGGACCTGATCATCACCAACATGGGGACTCTATGCTCCAGACCAGAAGTGTATCCCTCACTGGTAAGATCAGACCATAAACTAATCTCACTGGATATTCACATCCCGACCCCACCCGCTGCCCAGAAAACCACAGTGAAAAACTTCTCTAAAGCAAATTTTACACTCCTCAAAACTGAGGTGGAATCCTTCAAAGCCCCGGGCCTGTGGAAAATACGGCCCAGACCGCAGAATCCTTTATAAACGCATTCTATGAACACCTTCAGGAATGCATGGATCATGCGATCCCAAATAAAACCAAGACCCAATCCTCCAAAGGCAGGCGTCCTGTCTGGTGGACCCCAGCCATAAACAAACTATACAATAGAAGGAGGAAGCTACTAAATGATAAAGCAAAATCCCAAAAAGGGAAGGCATCACTGATCAGTATTAGCAAGAAACTACGGGCACACATAAAATTGTCTAAGGCCAGCTTCGAGAGAAAAATTGCACAGGACACTAAGGATAATCACAAGGCTTTCTTTAGTTATGTTAGGAACCTGGGTGGTAATTCCCAGATATGCTCATAATTAGTCCAAAATGACAAAAAATACACCGAACCCACAGACATTGCCAACATCCTAGCTGACAGGTTCAGCGCAAACTTCTCCCCCCCCCCTCTCCACCAAAAGGGCAAATATCTATCCCAGCAGAGTGCTGCCCCCCTGCATCTCAGATGCTCAGGTAAGAGCCGCCCTCTCCAAAGCAAAAAACACAGCATCAATGGGACCAGATGGTGTCCCGGGCTGCGTCCTACATGAACTCAAAGAAGAGCTAAACCCAAACATAAAACTACTGTTCAATCTCAGCCTTACTACAGGATATGTGCCCAAAGAGTGGTGTACAGCAACAGTGGTCCCTCTCCATAAAGGTGGTGCCTCAACGGATCCTGGAAACTATCGCCCCATAAGCCTGACTAGCTTGGTCTGCAAAGCTATGGAAAGGATCATCATGGACCTCATAAATAAAGATATTGGGGACCTACAAACACTGGATCCTACCCAGTTCGGCTTTGTTAAGGGCAGATCCTGCCTCTTAAACCTGGTTGATTTCTTTGAAACAGTCACCAAGGCCATTGACGAGGGAAGGTGGTCCACACAGCCTACCTGGACCTCAAAAGCCTTCGATACAATACCCCACTCGGGCATTATAGATAAGCTCACCAGCTTAAATATAAACCCCTATGTCACTAGATGGATTGCAAACTGGCTCAAGGACAGAACCCACATGGTTAGAATTGCTGGAGCCATGTCAGACTCCAAACCAGTTACAAGTGGTGTCCCACAAGGCTCAGTCCTGGGACCTCTCTTGTTCGGTATATATTTCTCGGAGGTACAGGCCAACGCGGAAGGACTGTGGCTGACCAAGTTCGCAGATGACTGCAAACTGGGTGCCATAATCGACTCTCCAGCCGACACAAGCATCCTCCAAAAGGGCCTCATAGAAACAGACAACTGGTGCCAGTGCCATGGCCTCAAGCTAAATGCCAAAAAGTGTATAGTCAACCCCTTTGGCAAAAACAAAGTGCCCACAAATTACCACATAGGTGGAAATCCATTAAGTACAGAAGAAGTAATTAGGGACCTGGGGACCCAAGTTGATAGCAATCTCTCATTTGACAACCACGTGGCCAAAGTGGTTAGAAAAACATTTTATATAGCCCACCTAATCATGAAGGGATTCACATCTAGATCAGGGGAGGTCATCGTGCCTCTTTACTCATCCCTCATCAGGCCCATAATTGAGTACAATGCCCCTTTTGGGATGTACCTTACCAGACACCTGCAGCAACTGGAAAGACCCCAAAAGTACCTCACCAAGAGGATCAAAGGGCTCAAACAGATGCCATGTGCTGCCCGGTTAAAGAAACTCCAGCTCTACTCAGTGGCATACCGCCTGTTCAGAGGTGATCTGTGCCTGACGTATAAAGCCATGTCCAACCCGGAATTAATGGACATGCTGCACCTCAGAAAATCCAAATCCCATCGAGCTACGCGCTCGAGAGACTTGAACCTCAGCACTGAAATAAATAGGACATGCTGGAGGGACAGATTCATAACCCAGAGGCTCCCTTCACTCTGGAATAAAATCCCAGTCCAGGTTAGGCAGAGTCCCTCATTGACTCTCTTCAAGAGGAATCTTGATGAGTGGATGGGAGATCGTAGGTTTACCCCGGGTATCACTTCTGTGTCACTGTTAGATTGAGGCACAGTATACTAACCTCGAAAAAGGGCATAGCAAAATAAATTTAAAATGGGTGGCGAAAGCCAAACACATTCTGGCTAGGCTTATAAATGCCCTAGGGCAGATAGCCTAGTATGAACCTATGAACCTATGAATGCTGTTGCTTCTTCCATGACATCAGGTAGTCAGGGGTATAAAACATGCAGCCGATGCCATTACATCAGTTTTTCTTGCCCCAGATGTCAGGATCCCCCAAAATAGGAAGCAATTACATGGTATGGAACACCCCCAGCAAAAGGTAAATACCACTGTTATAAGATATGGCTAAAAAAAGGATAGGTAGAAGGTATAGAGAAGTCAGGGGGCTGGAGGGAGGGTAACCAGGACTGCAACAGTGAATACACTCGAAAATCTACATTTACCGTAAGTGTACACAACTGTACTATGTTCTTCGTGTTTCACTGTTGCAGTCATCACACTTGGGTTGATTCCCAAAGCTGAGGAAGGGTGGAGCCAGTCAAGAAGCATTAGGGCTGGCTAGCAGGCCTTGTAAGACTGCTGTGGCAAATCCAGCTCTGGATTTAGAAAAGATAGGCAAGTGGCAATGCTTGGTGAAGGTGTGTACAGAACTCCAGGTTGCAGATTCCAGGATGTCCCTGGTAGGGACTCCCCTGATAAATGCTGTAGAGGTTGAGGTAGCCCTAGTGGAATGAGTTCTGATCCCCTGTGGGGTATGTTGTCCATGGTGTTTGCAGCAGAAATGGATGCAGTGTGCTATCCATTTAGAAATGGTTTGCTTTGAAATGGCCTTGCCCTCTGCCCCTGTAGCAAGGCTGACTAGCAGCTGGTCAGATTTTCTGAAAGGTTTAGTCCTGTCCAGGTAGAACCTAAGCTGCCTGTGCACGTCCAAGGAGTGCAGGATCCTTCCCCTTTATTCTGAGGATTAGGGGAAAAGGTTGGCAAATGAATGGATTAGTTTAAAGCCACACTAGATACCCACCTTGGGCATAAATGATGGGTTAGTCCTGAGGGAAACCCTGTCCACATGGAAGATAATGAAGGGTTCCACGCCCATAAGGGCCTGCAATTCAGGCACTCTTCTTGCTGAAGTGATGGCTAGAAGTAAGGCCGTTTTCCAAGAGAGGAATTTTAACTCTGCTGCAGCTTCAAAGGGAAGAAGTGTGAGCTTCCCAGTGCAAAGTTAAGGTCCTAGGCTGGAGTGGGAGCTCTCCTGGGGGGGGGGGGTCTTAAATTTTTGGCTCCTCTCAGCAACTGTTTGACCAGAGGGTAAGAGAAGAGGGGTAGTTCAGTATTGTAATAAGCTGAGATGGCAGAGGCATGAATCTTAATTGAAGAGACGGATAAATGATTGGGGAGCAGTTCTGTAAGGTAATTTAGTATTTGAGGTAAGCTGGGCACGGTTGTGTCCATTCCCTGAGATTGGCTCCAAGAACAGTACCTTTTCCACTTTTCTGAATAGTATTTCCTAGTACTAGGCCTCCTTGCCTCAAGGATGACATCCAGCACCTGTTTACTGAGGGTTGCTGGTGATGTGTTCAGGGGATGAGCCAGGCTGCTAGCTTCAGGGTTTGCAGCTGAGGATGCAAAATCTGGCCCTCCTGCAGGGACAGCAGGGAAGGGGTCTGAGGCAGGTGCCATGGTGGTACTACTGTCAGACTGCGCAAAAGGTGTACCAATGCTGGCATGGTCAGTCTGGTGCAATCAGGATTGTCCTTGGCTTGTCCTGTCTGATCTTTAGTAGAACCTTCAAAAGGAGAGGCAGAGGGGGAAAGGCATAGACTGAGAGGTTTTCCAATGTAAAAGACAGGGCATCCACTTTCCATGCTTGGCTGTGGGGAGTTCTGGTGCAATATTTTCTCAATTGATAGTTCTGCGGGGAAGCAAAGAGATCTATCTCTGGTGCTCCCACCTGTGGATCAGAAGCTTGAATGATTTGGGTTTGCATGTCCACTCGTGTGGGTCCATAGGATTTCTGCTTAAGTCGTCTGCCAGTGAATTTAGTTTACCTGGCAGGAATTGAGCTCGCAGGTGCACTTGATTGCTCAAGGCTGTGTTCCACAAAGCCATGGCTAACCTGCAGAGTGGGTAGGAATGGGTCCCCCCCTGCTTGTTTATGTACCACATAACTGTGGTGTTGTCCGTCTTTATCAATAGTTGCCCTGGAAGAATAAGGTATTTGAAGGCCGTCAGTCCATTCTGTACAGTTATTTCTTTTTGATTGATATGCAGGTGCATTTGCTTTGAGTTCCATTTGCCTTGAATGCATTTTCCTGCCATGTTAGCCCCCCCATGCATAGTCTGATGCATCTGTTACGGTTTGTGCAGTGGGGGGTTAAGTGAAAGGGAGTCCCTTGTTGTGGTAGCAGGTCTCTGCCCACCAAAGGAACTCTGTCTTTAGGCAAGGAATGATAGGAATCATTGTTTCCAGGTCCTGAGAATGTTGACACCAGAGACTTTTTAAGTACCATTGAAGTTTCCTCCTATGCAGTCTTGCATATGGAATTAGTAGAATGCAAAAGGCCATGAAACCTAGGGCTTGCAGTATTTTTCTTGCAGATAGCTGGGTTTGGGTGGCCAGTAGATTGAAGTAGTTTGTCAAATAAATCTTTTTCTGGAGTGAGGAATGCCATCTGGGAAGTTGTGTTCAAGCTTGCTCCCAGGAATACAATCTTTTGGCTGGGTACCAGATGTGATTTCTTTTGGTTGATAGTAAACCCCAGTGAAGTTAGCAGTCTCTTTACAAATGTCAGGTGCTGAAGTAGCAATTCCTGACTGTCCACCTGAATCAAGCAATCGTCAAAGTATGGGTAAATTTGAAACTTTCTCTGCCTGCAATATGCAATGGCTGGAGCTAGGCATTTTGTGAATACCCTGGGCGCAGCAGATAAGCCAAAGGGAAGTGCAGCGAACTGATAGTGCATAGAGCCTGCTCTGAAATGTAGATATTTCCTGCAAGATTCCCTTATGGAGATGTGCAGATAAGCTTCTAGGGTGGCTAGCCAGGAGTCATTGGCTAGCATAGGAAGCAGCTTTTGGAGAGTAAGCATTTTGAATATTGGAACCACCAGGAAGGTGTTTAGAATAGACAGATTCAGGATAGGGTGCCAAGAGTTTTCTTTTCTGGATACCAGAAACAGTCTGGACTAAAAACCTCATCCCCTTTGCTCTGATGGGACAGGTTGAATAGCCTTGATACTGAGAAGGAAAAGTACTTGCTTTTGGCCCTCTGCCCATTGATTTGAGGGGAGATCTGGCCATCCGCTTAAGGTTGGCAGTGAGTGGAAGTAGAATCTATATCCTTGGGATACAATGTTCAAGACCCATCTGTCCTGGGTAATGTACTCCCACTTTTTTGCATGCAGGGCTAGTTTTCCTCCTAAGGGTGCAAGTACTTGGGCAAGGCTTGGAAGGATGAAGGACAAGTCACTGTGAACTTTTTCCATAGGATGGTGGCTTACTACTCCCTGTTTTTGAGGTGGAAGCACTCCATTGTTTAGATCTGTGCATACCCTGAGACTGTAGTCTTGGTGATCTGCTGCCCCTTGGTTTGGACTGAGAAGGTCTGGGAGGGATTGGAAAAGACCAGTTTTTAGAAGGCCAATGCCTACTAAATCTAGGTGTCTGTACCTGTAGGAAATATTTTAACAGTTTGCATAGATTTAGCTTTTTCCTCCATCTTTTTGAGGACTTCTTCTGCGTTAGTGCCAAACAGACATTCATGGTTTAATGGAGCATCTAGTAATTTTGCTTTGACATGGTCTGGCAAGATTTGTTCCTTAAGCCAAGCATGTCTTCTAAGAACAGACCCAGTGACAGTAGCCTTGCAAGATGCTTCTAAGATATCAAAACCACATTGCAAAGTATGTTTTCCAACTTGATTAGAAGAATGCATTAATTCTTGTAAATCTTTATGTTCTGCCCAATTAGGAATCATCATCATTTTCTGTTTAATTAGTTCCATGATATGTTGCTGATACTTTAACATGTGAAACTGGCAATTTAAAGCCCTGATGGCAAGAGTAGCAGAGGTATATACCTTCTTACCCCATCTGTCTAAAGCCCTAGAATCCCTGTCCGAAGGGGTAGGGTTTTTGGCTGTAGTAACCTTAATGCCTTTAGGTCCCTGGGAAATGGTCCCTGGATCCGCAGTAGGATTCTTAAATAGGAATTTGTGAGAGTCAGGTACTCTGTAGTACCTGTCAGGTTTCCTGGGAGCTGGTGGCAAAGTATCAGGGGTAAGACTGGATTCCATGAAGACATCATCTACAATTTCCAGAACAGGAAGGATAGCTAGTGGCCTGTGCTGAGGCAAGTTTAAAAATTCCCTGAGTCTCTTTTTGGACTGTGGGTACTCCTGGCACTCACAGCGGAAATGCTCCAACAGGGCACCAAACCGACAGCGAAGAACGTCGTTGTCTGGGCCTAAACAGGTGACACAGTAAGAATGAAAATCTCTGAGGTATTTGCTTTCCACAGGCAAGACAATTATTAATTTCTTCTGACATCAGTTAGAGCAAGAAAAAGGGATCCCCAATGGGGTACTTATCTTTTAGAAGACGTCAGGGCTGAAACTCAAAAAACAAAAATTTCAGGAGGCGGCCGACCGGCACTTGTGAACTGCTTCGGGCTCCGCTCGGCAAGAAAAGCTGATGTAATGGCATTGGCTGCATGTTTTATACCCCTGACGTCATGGAAGAAAAGACAGCATCCGATGCAGAAATCCCAAGACTCTGGTATTCGGGCCGATTGAGGGCTACCTGCAGGCAGATAACCCAAGAGTGATGACTGCAACAGTGAAACACAAAGAACATCTGTTCAGGCAAACTGACAGAAAGAGAAGTGGTAACAATCTATACTCTCTTGTTATTCAGGAAAATGTCTTGAAAAAGGATTGGGAATGTGCTAAATAAGAACAAAATGACAATGTAGAAATGTTCAAACATCCAATCAGACATGAAATAACTTCAGGGCATTACCACAATAGCATTCTTCATAAAGTCGATCAAGAAAGCAAAGTTGGTAGTCAGACTGAAAAGTCAAGGAAAGCATGACCAAGTTTGCTGATGACTGCAAACTAGGCACTGTTATCTGCTCAGCCACTAATACAAAACAGTTCCAGCAGTGGCTGGAATATGCACGTACATGGTGCATCAAAAATGTTCTCCCAACTAAATAAAAAAAAGTGCAGCATAGTAGCATTTAGCAGAAAAACTGCTCCTACCTCATATTTTTCAAATGGTACTCCTCTTTGGGCAGACATGGTCATAAGAGACCTATCCTTCTATTTGGACCAGATGATTTCCAAGGGAAAATCTTCAAGATCCAAAGAAGCTATACAATACCACTGCACTCTTCCCTTACCAGATACATCAGTGAATAATATGCACCCTTTGGTGTGTACAAATCCAAGCATACTTCTCAACTGGAAAGGCCCCAGAAGTTTCTAATCAAGAAAATGAAAGGTCTTAAATCTTTCAATTATCCTAACATATTAGCATGACTCTACTTATACTTAGTAGACTATACGCTGCTGCAAGGTGACATGTGTCTTGCGTTTTGGGCCATGAAAGACCCAATCCTATTTGACCTATTTATTTGCAAAAGTACTGGCTCTACAAACACCTGCACAAAAGGACCTAAACCTGCACCAACAAATAAACAAAACTTGATGGAGAGATAGGTTCCTAAATTGAGGTATTCCTAGCCTGTGGAATAATTTACCACTACAGGTCAAAGTACTACCTTTGGCTACCTTGAAGGCTAGTCTTGACTGGAAGAGTAGACACAAATTTACTCCAGGTTTATAACATACAGCCCTGCTTGGTTTGGGCGGTGAGACTACTAACTGCTTGAAAAGGGTCTGGTTAAATGAGTACATGACTAGGCATCTTATTGTCCCCATGACCATTTGCCTAGTACATGTTCATATATTCATAAAAGCAGAGAAGTAAATGGTAATGCTATAAACTCCTAAGCAACTGGGACATGCCTCTGTTGGCAAACTGTAAAAGTTGCTGGTTAGCACAGACAACACAGATCTTAAATGAATGCCTAGCTTACTAGAGACTTTGAAGAGATGTGAAAAATTCCTAAAATATTGCAAGTGTAAGCCTAGGCCAGCTCCAGGTTTCTCTTACATAACTAGTGCTAAGTACCCTCTCATTCCTGATCATTTTTCTCATTTCAGGGCAGGAAGTACACTGATGAAAACAAAATCACTTGAAACCATAAAAAGGTTTACTATGTCATGGACAACTGACTATGGATTGCCCCAAACAAAACTAAGAAAAACAGCTAAATACAGCTCATGGTAGCAGACTCTTAGAAATACAGCAAACCAATGCTCACAGAAATGTTGTTAAAGGTTGAATATAACAGTGCATCTGGCTGGGAAACTGTCCTAAATCAGATAGTACCACACAAAATGCAGCAAGTAGAAAATGGTTGTTTGGTTTTTCACTTTTTTCCCTAAATCAATCTATGGAAGAAAAACATTTTCCTAAACCAGAAGATACTATGATGTGTGTTTGGTAAGAGACCACATCTCTGCATGACACACTGCACAGTGGAAGGATTTACTGAAGCATAACGCACAGATGGTATTCACAAACCATTTACATAAGCAGTTACAGACTATACATAAAAGATATGAGGGTAGGGCTAAGGAAGGTGTACTATAAACAAGTGGTGTGCACAGAGTGGGAGGACACTGGACAAGATGGGATGATGTTCTTTGCTGAACTCATCCAGAACTTCAACATAAGCCTCTAAGAGAATATGGTGCAACAAGGTAACCTCCTTGCCTTTTTTAATTCCTCCAGGCATTTTTGGTGTCTAATACCATGACAGGAATGGAACCCATTACTGGGTCAGAGTATGACTAGACTTCAAGAAATTAGCATAGCTTCAGTCTTTGATGTTTACCAAGAATGCTCTTCTCAGCACCTGCAATGTACCCAGAATTGCGTCCTTCTGCAGCTCATATGGATTTAGAAGTATTGGTAGTATATTTCAGTAGGCTTGAAAATTCCTCTATTAGCCTTACCACTTTTGCTACTATACAAATTGTCTAGGTATCATCATCCAACATTGCTCTAGCCTCTACTTGCAAATCTTGATGTTATAGGACTTTGTCTCTGTCGGCACATAGGACAATACAATTGCTAGAGGTAAACATTTCAATATTTAACATTTTTGTTGATGGATGGAACAGGGTTCCCCCTGCCATATAAACAAACTGCAATGAACTTGGAGAACTGTTAAGATCCTCCTCAGTCATGTGCATTGGTTTGGAAAACAATGCTGGTGTTGGTCACATTGCAGGTACTAGGATGAGCCTTCCTTTTTTTCTCCTTTTGCTCTTTTGCCTTTAAAAGAACCTAGGAGTAAGTGGAATTACTGTGAAGGAACAGAGAAGACCTTGATGGCTACAACTGCTTGTCATGGAGTCTTTGAAAAGACTCTCTGTACATGTGTGTGTGTTTTATGATGCAAACAGGCCTATACACTGGTGCCCCTTCTTTCTGTGCTCCTTAGAAAGCTTAATCTGCATAGGTTTTATCCAGGTGAAGTCCCTATCACCTTTCTCAGGTGGTCTGTTACTGAGTTCTGATGGTTAGGGATGTACATGGTAAGTGTATGCCCAGACCGATAGTCAAGTCCAAATATTTTATGGTCAGTCTGCATGGGAGATTGGGGGGGGGGGGAGTGGGGTAGATGACTGCCCTTCCCAAGCTTGGTGATTTAACAAACTTTGTGGTGATTCTGTTATTACTTGAAGGGTCCCCTGGTTGAAGACATCCAGAAGCCTTGAAGGGAATTGGGAACAGCTATTATGTCCTTCGCCTTTATGTATTTGTTTCTGAAATCCTTGGGCCTGCCACTCTGCACTTACAGCTGGAGCAGGTGTGTCCTCCATGTACAGTTTGATGCATATGTTATCATCTTCATATCAATAATGGGCAGGTGGCTCTTTAGTTATGCCACCCATCAAACATTTTCTGTCTTAGCAGGCAAGATAAGGAGAACATCTTGTTCCAGGGCTGGTTTTGCTGATCCCAAGAACTTAATCACCACCAGACATTCCTCATGTGCAACCCAGAGTGGGAGATTATCAGGACAGAAGCTAACTTGAGCTCCAGGAACTTTAATAATATTGTTTTAACCAAGAAGGACTTCTAGGGAGACAAAGAAAAACTGCTCTTGTCTTAGGTTAGGAGGATTTGTTTGTTAAAGAGTTTCAGACTTGACATTTGGAAATTGAGGGCTATCCTTTGGCTCAAGAAATAACAGATGCAGCTAAGGGACTTTTGCAACTCTTCCAAGGAACATGCCAGATCATCCAAGTAAGGATAGGTGTAGACATCTCTTAAATTCAGATGGGCAAATGTTGAAACCATGTACTTGAAGACATGGAGAACAGTATAAAGACCAAACAGTACAGAAATTAACTGGTAGTAACACCCTCCCTCTCTACAAGAGCTACTGTCTAAACCTCAAGAATAAGAAGTGTAAAGTAAATGCCCACCATATTTATGGTGACTAGAAAGATATCCCTCAACAGTAAAGAAGGACAGCCTACAACATTTAAGCATTTATTTTGAGCAATAGGTGGACTAGACCACATTGCTCCATTTTCAGTCACAAGCCATTTATTGCTACAAAATTAAAACAATGAATAAAGGCAATTTAAACTGCAACAAAAAGAAAACTGAAAAAAATGAATTTTACAATTACAACTAATGACAACATTGAATAAAAAATGATGCAGAGTCATCTTACGGAGTAAAATTCAATAAAGTGCAAATTTTTAATATCCTATCTCCAGGTAGACTAAGTTATCACACAATGTATTAGCACTGCAATTAGAATGAATCACTTACAGCAAACAGCATTTTGACTAACCTTTTCCACATACAGTCTAACAGAAAAGTCAAGCAACACAGAAGTTGGAAACTGTTCTGCAGATTAGTGCACCTTATTATGTACTAAAAACAAAAGCTAACAATGTAAAACTGAATTCTAATTAGGTAATAAATTATGCACAAAGTAAAAAGACTGAACAAGAAAGCATAAGACTGTAATGTAAGGGACTGGTTACATGGAGAGTTCTGAAAAATGAAAGCGTGGCCAACATAGACATTTTCAGGGAGAATAGGCTGCAATGGCAAACACACCCAGTACTCACCAATGGAATGAGAAGGGCTTTCCCAACAGCATATATTGCACAGTTGAAGCATGGGGCAGGGTTTTGTGCTGCTCTGCTGCAAACTATGGGTGTCACAACATTAAGACTGAAACATAGCAGGAATAATGAAACTTTTGTTAAATTAATGGAAAAGTGAAGCAAATAAAGAAATGGGTAACCCTGCACTGGTGATTACAGCTAGACAGTTCAGTGACATAGTTCTTAGCCTGTAGCCTTGTTTACTTTTACAACCACAAATGTGGTGACAATGGACAGGTGTAGAATACTACCTTTTTTCTGTAACTTTTTCAGATCAACAAGCTTTCACTCTGGTAATGACGAAATCATAAAAGTAAGCAAATGTAGGCTGACAGAATCAAACCCTGGACTACAGGCAACAGTTCATTAAAAGCTCACACCCATAATCCTGTGACTAACTGCCAGACCCACATTCCCTTCCTTCCAAGAAGTGGTCACATGAACACCAAGATATAAAAAGATGCATATACTAATTATACCACAGCCAGACGGATCTGATATGCAAATTTTACATTGCTTTCTATATTTACTAATTCCCATATTTCCTAAGGTACACTTTAATAGGAGATCATAATTCCTTCCATTGGAAAGCATTTCACTCCTCCTTGCCTCTTTTATTAAAGTTAAAAGTCATACTCAACCAGCAGTGGAGGAAATGTCCAAACTAAACTCCAATGGGCAAGCTATTTTTGTAAGAATTTGGTAACTATCTGAAAAGACACACCTGGATGCTATCTTAAAACTGGAGAATGACTGAAGTTGTACTGTAAAATAGCGGATCTAAAATGTATCAACAAAACTACAGGCCTGTTAACCTTGCAGTGCTACTGTGCAAAGACATGGAAATGCTATTGAGAAGCAGCAGGTTAGAAAAGTACAAGAAAAAACTTATTGATTGAGGAAAAGCACCACCTCTTTAATTTACACTTCTGCTAGATCAATGTACAAACAAGTTACTAAATTCTTGAATAAATGTGTTCTATTTAACAGGTCACGGATGATGAAACAAGAGTTGCTGAACAATATCCTGTTAACCTGACTGGTCAAAAGAAAATACAATGTCCCTGGGTGAACTGATGGGCAAGCTCCCACAACAAAATGCAAGTCTCACTGCCACCTTTGGTGAGGTACAGGGTCAAAGCTCTGACTACAGACCAGAGTTCAGTTAGGAACTTGGATGCTTAATGGAACTGACATGAAGAATGTACATATCCATTCAGGGAGGGGCATGGAGAGAATTGAGATTGTCATGGATTGTAAGACTGTGACAGTCCTTCATAGGAAAGAGAGAGGCACATGTCCTGGGGGCAGATGAGTAGTGTACCAACCTGCAAAGAGGACTAGCTTTCATTAAGCAAATGCACAAGGGTACTGCAGCCCCCATGGTGATGTAGGTTGCACATACCTCCATTCAGGTGAGGCGCTGACCTATTACAGTAAAAATATTCTCATTGTGGGAAGCTGGCAAGGACAAACAAACCTCACAGCTACCTGACTGACACCCCCCCCACCAAACTAGCAGCTCTCACACTAGTTGATCCCTATCACTAGTGAATAAATGGGCTTGAGTATGAAAGGGAGGGGTTTGATGATCAGTTGGTATGGGCAAAAAGCACCCAGGAAAACAAAAGGCAAGCCCTCTGCAACTCTTACTTAATGTATTTTTGATGAAGCAGGACCTTGTTGAACAAAACCTGATATAGTGTTTTTAGAATTCAAAGCCTTACATTCAGCACCTCGCAGAGCACTGGTCGGCAAGATAAAGGATGGAGGGGTGGGTCCCAAAATAGTGATGAAGTGCTGGCTTAATGACAGGAAGCAAATGGTGGAACTTGGGTGTGGGGAGTTCTTGTGTGATACGCACATTAATGGGGTGGGTCTGCAAGATCGGTGACAGGTTATATGTTTAATATAGTACATCTTTTTCTGATCAAAACTAAAGACTAAAAAATAAAAGTGAAAGGACAACATGGGTAAAGTAAAAGGTAAACAGGTGACATTTACATTACAGGAAGGGTGGCAAGAAAACTGAATGTGTCTCATGAAGAAAAGAAAGAAGCTGGAAGCAGGGCTGTAAATGACCATGCAACCTGCAGAACAATTCACTAAACGTCACTGATCCAGTTAAAAGAAGCACAGCACAGAATCAAAGAACTTAACAGGAAAAGGGAAACATGAAAAAAATAAAAGTTGAGTACTTGTATGTTAAGAAATCAGCTCTGTGTCAGTAAATGAAAAAATCAAACTACATCAATATGGACAAAAGACATACCTAGAAAAATGCTTCAGCGACTCTTTTCATTGTTATTAATTCAGCTGACTTATCTTCCAACAACAGTTACCCAGGTGAATCTACTCCTCTGCTGTCAACATGCACTGTATCTCAGCAGGATAAGTTATGACATGGGTTCCAGAACCATTCATTTCCTTACCACAGACTCCCTTGTAGATATGCTTCAATTACCAGCGTTCAGTATTGCACTGGCAGCACAGTCACAAAAGTTCAGTATAGTATTTAAAAAAAGGGAACACACTTCTACATAATTGAGTTGGGCTGGGCAGGCAAAAGCCTCATTTCTAATTTAATTAAAGCATTTACCTCATTTGCAGCTTGAATTCAGCAACACATTCCTGAATACAGTTAGTCTTTCTCTGCTTACATACCCGCCTAATAACAAGACAAAGTTTATATACCTCAACTTAACTAACCTTTGCTACAGTAATTGTGTTGGTAGAGGTAATCATCTTCAGGCTGCTGTTGCCAGCGTACAATGTAGTATGACAAATTGCCATTTGGTTCCTCAGGAGGTTTCCACTTCACAATCAACTGAGATGAAGAATTAGAAGCTGAACTCATATCTTGCGGTAGTGAAGGGGCTAAAAAAAAGAAAATTGTGGACATATTAAGACATCTGACTGATATAAACACACTGCTCTACAAAAAGAAAGAAAAACAGTTACCCAAAAGTTCAACTAACTGCAGATGTTTATTTTATTTACTTTTAGCAAACGAGTAGGCTCACTGATCTCATGTATATATGACGCAATGAAAAACTTACATGTGTAGTGATAAGTACATCTCTCAGTTGCTATTATTTAAGCACAGTGTTATGAATTTGAACTTCAGATTTAGCCTTGCTCTTCCAAGATTTATTGCTTTCCTCAAAGTCGAGCCTGGTTAAGTGAACATAATTTAAAAAAAATAATCTAACCCTATACAAAGATTTCCAAGTACAGGAAAACCTTGTAAAGTGAAAAATAAGAAACTGAGAATTGAGAAAGAAGGGAAAATAGTGGAACAGATTAACAGCTTCAAGTATCTGGGAGGGATGGTTAAAGAGAAGTTAAGTATGAATGAGGAGGTCAAAGCTAGAATCAGAGGGGCTGCAGCCAACTGGCACAGTGTTTCAGGTGCAATCATGGTTACAGGCTTGCCAGATTTCTGACAGGCCAGGTAGGGACAAAAAAAAAAAAAAAAAAAAACAGTAGCTCCATGTTTACAGATTTTTGATTGGTCTGTATGCCAGTATATGGGCCAATCAAAAAAAAAAAAAAAAAGTGGAGGCTGTTTCACCGGGATTTTAACCAGCAGTGCAGGAGCCGTGATCGGGCTGCTGATCCCGGGACAGTCCTGCTCATATGGGGACGTCTGGCAACCTTGGGTGCAATACATGACAGAAGAATGCCAAAGAAGCTGAAAAGTGAAATATATAAAATGGTGGTGTGACTAGTACTCCTGTATGGTGCAGAAACATGTGCAGCAGAAGTAGTAAGTGGTGAGGGAAATGAAGTGACTGCGATGGGTAGTAGGATGGACACTGAGAAAAAGAAAGAAAGGAGGAAATAAGAAACCAAAGTAGTTCCAATTGCAGAAAGGTTAAAGAGAACAGATAACAGTGGTTTGTGCACACGTACAGAAAAGCAGAAGACAATCTGGTGAAGAAGATTTGAGGCAGAGAGGAATAAATCAAAAGGAAATGAGGGCATCCAACAAAGGGTGGATGGATTGTATGACAAAAGACTTGTGAAAGTCAGGCAGTTGTGTCGACGAAGATAGAGAGTGGCAAACGTTGACATGACACCCCAACCCCATGCAGAAAATGGGAAAAGGGGGTTGATGATTATAATGTGAAAAATAAGAAAGTGCGCCTCCTTCTGACCCTCTGCTAAGATTTTTATGAAGGTCAGTATATAACGTTCGGAGGCTGAAAGGTATGTTTGTAAGACAGCATTGCTAGGACTGAGACGCCATGGATGTTATATTCTCCTAATTATAAACAGAACTGCTTTAAACAGCACCAGCAGGTACAAAAGCTAGGTCATGGTAAACTCAAAAAAAAAAAAAAAAAACTCAGAATGAAATATGCCATGATATGGATTTGCTAATACTGCAGCAAACTAGATTCATATGTATATACTCAACACAAAAGGCAATAACCAAGGAGTGATCAAAACTACACAGCTGTTGCAGCTAGACACTATGTGCTACACTCATTTCTATCCTTGGCTCATCCCAAACTTGAGGGCATGGCAATTCATCAAATGTACTAACATCAATGTTAGCATCATCCACTAAAATGCAACCATATAGATATTTTCTCCTCAACAAAAGCACAAAAAGCCCCCCCCCCCAAAAAAAAAGGAACAAGCCCCGAGAAATCCATTAACACTTCCAAAACTCTAAATATTTTTTCTGTGCGTTTTTTAGCCCCCAACTCCTACCTGTGCCAGTCAAAAGTCAAGTCCCCCTTCAGACTAGAGCCCATTCAAACCCTAGTGAGGGGGAATCATCCCCAGATACACTAGAATGAGAGCTGTCCAGACATTGAGTCCATTAGAGTTGCCTGCACCTTTGCTGACATCCTGGCTATGACAGCATTCCTATATTTAGCATAACCCCTTCCTTGGGTGGAAAGGTGGGGTGTACAACCCATTTCATGGTGGGGTCACTATGCCTTCTCCTCAAGACAGCGCACACTCCTTTCCACTTGCTTCTTGCAGGCTACTGCTTATTGTGTTTCACACCACACCCGTCTGCTCCCAGGCCATGTGCCCCACAACTTCTTTCAAAGGATCTCTTCAGCATGTGGCTGGTTCTGTCCTTCTCAATTCCATGATGGGCACACCCATCTCCCCTGACAGTTTTATTAAGCTCACAAACTGCAAATCAAAGCTGGGTCATCTATACTGTTGTCAGGCTTTATTTCTCTATGCCAGCAAAGTGGCTCCTTAACTTTAAAACACTAACTCTGAAGTTTCTCAACCCCAGTGAAGTAACATAATATTTTCTTACTCACAGTGACTTCAAAGTTGCTACACTTAATACACAAAAAGAAATAAGCTTCAATATTAAGAGCACAACAGTATGGCATTCAATAAATATCCTAATAATGAATCTCCATTCTCCCCTCAACATTTCTTTACATCTCACGACTGAGCAATATGTCACCACCTTCTGTATATTTTAAGGCATCAAAATCCTCACTAAAAACTTCTTAATTTGGTTTGAATCTTCCATCTTCCTCCTCAATCTTAACATGTGAAATCCACTTTCAAAGTTCAGGAGCTCATATTCGAGAGGCCAAAGTGAAAGTGCTGTGGTCTCTAGGACCTACACTGAACCAAAGATATCACTTAACGTATTCTAGGATATGTTTTAAGGATGCTATTCCACTATAACAGGTGGTCTGCAGAATGAAGTGAGACAAATCTGGATGCTTTCAGATCCTTCAAGACAGGTTCCATAGACAGAATTACCTAAATTTCCTCATTGTTCTTGAAAACTGACTCATCCATTTCTGGTGTGAAGGCAGAGGGGCAGTAGGTTAGTCTGCAAATGCTTTTAGAATCCCATGTCTCTCTTCCTGGAAGGTTCATAGGTTGGTACTAGGCTATCAGTCCTAGGGCTTTATACAAGCCTAGTCATAACAATTCCCTGGATATTTCTTCTCACAATATTTACTTCCCTGGACCCTTAATCTAGCAGGGCGACTGACGTGATCCTCGGGGTGAATTTCCTATCTCCCATCCAGTCATCAAGGTTCCTTTTGAAGAGGGCCAAGGAGGTGCTCTGCTTGACATGTATGGGCAGTCTATTTCAGAGTATGGGGAGTCTCTGGGTCAGGAACCTATCCCTCTAGAATGTTTTGTTCATTGTGATGACAAGGTTTAGATCCCTGGAGCGTGTGGCTCTGAGGGATTGGGATTTCTTTAAGTGGAGCATGTCCAACAGCTCAGGGTTTGACGTGGCCTTGTACATTAAGCAGAGATCGCCTCTGAGTAGACAATATGCCACAGAGTATAGCTGGAGTTTTTTTTAGATGGTCAGCATAGGGCATCTGCTTTAGGCCTGTAATTCTTTTAGTGAGGTATTTCAGCGGCCTTTCCAGCTGTTGCAGATGTCTTGTGAGGTACATATCAAATGGGGTGTTGTACTCTATAATGGGTCTAATGAGGGATGAGTACAATAGGACACTGACCTCCTTTTTTCTGGATGAAAAACCCTTAGTGATGATGTGTGCCACACAGAAGGATTTCCTGACTGTTGTGGCGATGTGGTTATCGAAGGTGAGACCAGTGTCAACCTGTGTCCCCAAGTCTCTCATCACACTTTCAGTGTTTAGTGTACTGCCACCTATGTGGTAATTTATAGGTACATGGTTTTTCCCAAAGGGGATAACTATACATTTCTTGGCATTAAGCTTGAGCCCATGGCTCTGGCACCAAGCATCTGTTTCTGTAAGGCTCTTTTGTAGAATATCCACATAATTTGGGGATTCAATGATGGCTCCCAGTTTGCTGTCATCTGCAAACTTTGTTAGCCATAGTTCCTTAGTGTTGGCCTGTACTTCAGAGTAGATGCCAAACAAGAGCGGTCCCAGGACTGAACCCTGAGGTACTCCACTTGTCAGTTGTCTGGAGCTGGATTTGGAGTCAGCTACTTTTACAGTCTGGGTTCTGTCGGTAAGCCAGTTGGCAACCCATCGAGTGACGTAGCGATTTATGCCCAGCTTAGTAAGTTTATCTATGATTCCAGAGTGGGGGATGGTATCGAAAGCCTTGGCGAGGTCCAGAGGCTGTGTGGACCTCCTTACCCTCATCCACAGCTCTGGAGACTGATTTGAAGAAGTCAATCAGGTTCAGGAGACAAGATCGTCCCTTCACGAACCCAAACTGGGTGGGGTCCAGTGTTTGAAGGTTGCCACTGTCTTTGTTTATAAGTTCCATGACAATGCATTCCATGCCCTTGCAGTTCGGGCTCATCAGACTGATGGGACGGTAGTTCCTGGGATCCAAGGTGGATCCCCCCTTGTGGAGTGAGATAACTGCAGCTGTGCGCCACTCAGTGGGCACAAAGCTTGAGGTGAGGCTATGATTAAACATGACACTAAGGTGAGGTGAATCATCAAGATGCCAAGTTACAGGGAAAGGAGGCCTTAGGCCTCATTATTCCTGTCTACCTCAAAACAATTAACCTCCATTTCAGATACAGAGGAACTACGGTAGAAAATCCAAGGACCACAACTGGGATCCTTGAAACTCCAAGGATGAATGTATAAACATGGTAATGTATAAAGGGTGCAGATGCAGTAAGAGAAGAGTAATTCCCTTACTTCAAGGTACACTGATCTTGAAGTTAGTATTTGGTAGATGAAGGTGAAACAGACCTCCCAACCTTTACAAAAACTCCTTTACAGCATTACAGATGGTTTCAACATTGACATTCTTGCAACTGCATTTTATTTTTAAAAGATAAAGGATCTGCAATTATTGATCTTACACTTCTGCCATGGTGCCAAGGAACGGGAGAAAGGGAGATTACCCTAACCACTAGCTGCAAAAGTGATCAGCCTTGCACTCACCCAATTGGTGAGGCAGTGTGCAAATTGCAGATGTGAACTGGAGGTCAGCTGACAGTTCCCCAGTACCTGGGCTATAGTACATCTGAGGTAGTATTTGGTTATGAGAGACTTGTATGTGGCCTTTAGTCAAACTATGTAAAAGGTGCAGTTATCTACTTCAAAGCTGAGTGGCCTTGTCAGGGATATTCTTAAAATGTTCTTAATGCATTGCCAGCTTACAACTGCAGCAAAAGTTGGTAAACAAACTATAAAGAAGGGATTAAAACAAGTTCAAAGTTTCAGTTTGGCACTACCCTTGAATAAACAAGGATTGAGATAAAGTCATCATCATCTTTCGGCTGTTCCCATTAGGGGTCACCACAGAGGATAAGTTTCCATTTCTTCCTGTCCTCTGCATCTTGCTCTGTCACACCAACCACCTGCATGTCCTCCCTCAACATCCATAAACCTTATCTTAGGCCTTCCTCTTTTCCTGTTACCCTCATCCTTAGCATCTTTTTCCCCAATATACTCAGCATCCCTCCTCAGCATATGTCCAAACCAACGTAATCTTGCCTCTCTGGCTTTGTCTCCAAACCTTCCAACCTGGGCTGACCCTCTAATACACTTATTCCTAATCCTGTCCACCCTTGTCACACCCAGAGCAAATATTAACATCTTTAACTCTGCCACATCCAGCTCTAACTCCTGCCTTTTTGTCAATGCCACTGTCTCCAACCCATATAACATAGCTGGTCTCACTACCCTCTTGTAGACCTTCCCTTTCACTCTTACTGGTACTCGTCTGTCACAAATCACTCCTGACACTTCTCCACCCACTCCATCCTGCCTGTACTCTCTTCTTCACCTCTCTTCCACACTCACCATTACTCTGAACTATTGACCCAAGAATTTAAACTCATCCACCTTCGCCACCTCTACTCCTTGCATCCTCACCATTCCTCTATCCTCCCTCTTATTCTCACACATATATTCTTAGTCCTGTGACCTTCATTCCTCTTCTCTCTAGGACATATCTCCATCTCTCCAGGGTCTCCTCCACCTGTTCCCTACTCTCACTACAGATCACAATGTCATCTGCAAACATCATAGTCCACGGGGACGCCTGTCTGATCTCGGCTGCCAACCTGTCCATCACCACTGCAAATAAGAAAGGGCTCAAAGATGATCCTTGATGTAATCCCACCTCCACCTTAAACGCATCCATCACTCCCACTGCAGACCTCACCAGTGTCACACTACCCTCGTACATATCCTGTACCACTCTTACATACTTCTCTGACACTCCCGACTTCCTCATACAATACAACAACTCATCTCTAGGCACCCTGTCATATGCTTTCTCCAAGTCTACAAAAACACAATGCAACTCCTTCTGACCTTCTCTGTACTTCTCCATCAACACTCTCAGAGCAAACATCGTATCTGTAGTACTCTTTCCTGGCATGAAACCATTCTGCTGATCACTATTCATCATGTCCCTTCTTAACCTAGTAAAATGCTAAAAAAAAATGCTAGCAAATGTACCTTTCAGGGGGAAATATAAGAGGGGCAGTCAGACTGTTTTTTTTTGAATGAGGAGAGGAGGACATGCCCCAAGAAGTGAAGAGTACCCTCACATTTAATGTTTCAACAGCTGTCTACACCAAGAGGAGTAAAAGAGTAAAATCTGTCTATATATGGAAAGCCTCAGCTGCCAATCCTAGCCATCTGCAAAAAGGGGTTATTCAGGCAAAGTATATCCCCAGTCAACCCCATCTCCACTCTCTCCTACCTCAACCCTCTGAAGAACTGTCTTTTGCTGGACACTGCGATCTGGAACAGAAAGTGGATGGAGCGAACACTGCAACAATGTTCCTACTCAACCGTCTGTATTTTGTTTAGCACTTTTTGTTCCCCTTACATCATTCTATAGCACCCTTCTCTAGTGCCTCACTTTCATCATTGTGTCTGTTAGTCTCTCCCAACAGCACTGACCTTTTTCTGTTGTTGTTGTAGGCTGGGGAAAGAGTGGATCCTAAAGGAATGGGGGGGGGGGGTTTGGCCATCCTATCATCCGTCAGGGGGTATTTTTTTTTTTTTTTTAAGGCCTACCCCATTGCTCCCCCTCTCATTTTGGTTATACGGTTTTGTTTGTCTGAGGGTGGGCATGTAAAGCGGATATGTGGAATATCACCCAACCTCCACATCAGGTCAGTCAGATCCACCACCCTTCCCTCTCTTTGGACCATGCCTCCCATGCAAAATGGCCCCAGCCTTCACCAGTGATCATCATAAGAAAAGCCACTCAACCCTCCTAGGATGGGCATAGCCATCCTCCCTGCCACTCCGTCAGTTGCCTAAGCCACTAACTGAACTCTGGGTCTGCTGGTCTGCACTCAGGACTTTATCCTTCTACAACATCTGTTGTTATGGTGAATTGCTCTCAACAGTACTATGAACTTTATATGCATCACTTGTTGTTGTGTCTTTCGGCTTTTCCCGGTTAGGGGTCACCACAGTGGAACTCCAGTCCGCTAATGATTGGCAGTAGATTTTTACGTGCAGAGTTGCCGGCTCTGACACACAACTCTGACACACAACCTTCAACGAAGGTACGCCCATTCACGCATGTCTCCACACAGAAGATGCTCTAGCTGAGAATCGAACAGGACAACGTCTTACTGTGAGGCGACAACACTACCGCAGCACTGTTGTTGTGGAATTTTTGACCAATGGAAAAAATACCACAAGCATTACTCAGGCATGTAGACAGGCAGTTCTTGCAGTTTATTCAGTTAAATGAGTTTATGCAATGCAGCAGCCCTGAATCCTGCCCGGCTTTTTGACTACCTATCCAGTATATAGTACTTTAGAGAGATATGGATGAAGGGCCCCCACTGGCTATTTCTGTAAATGCTCCAATTAAAGACATGCCTAAAGAAACCCACATGCAGAGGCTGCTCTTGCATGAAAATCTCATATAGTACTGAGAGAGTGTGGGGGTTTTCTGGGGATGCAAATAAGTACATATCCAGCAACCCTACCTCTCATTAGGCTTCTAGAAAACATCTGTTTCGGTGTCAGTCAGGAGTCTGTATTTATCCATTTCCCAGATACATGCGGCTTTGAGGGTCACATAACATGCATGCAAGTTTGCATCCTTAATCTGCAGGAGGGTATTCCCTCCACTATTTATCTATCACATTACTGTGGTGTTGTCCTTGGTGAATAGCAGCACTTCTGGACTCTATATAGATCTAAACGTCTTGATGGTCAGGACTACTGTTAACATTTGAGACTGATGTAAGCCTTAATTGAGTCTGGCCTCTTTCTAGACCTTAAAGCTGCCTGAGTGGGCTTTCCAAGCTAAGTCAAAAAATCATTAGTTGATGAGAATTCGCTATGCTCTGAATGAGAAAATGGTAAGCCATCATTCTCTCTCACCTAACTCTTGCCCAGTAGGAAAAATCCTTCTGTATACATGAAAGAACCAGAAAATCCTTGTCTATAGGCAACTAAGAGGGAATGCCATATGGTCCACATAGGTCATTTCACTGGTCTCTGAATGGGAGGATTCAGACTCCATGGGGAAGGGAGGAATAATTCCTTTGTTCCTTTCTAGGTAGGGACTCCTGGACACTGATGCTTGATCTGAATATGACTCTAGGATCTTAAAAAAAAAGAAAAGTCTTGAGTCAATCTTATCCGGTCTTGAGAGGAGGTTTGGGAGAGTGGCTCAGCAGAGGGTCAACACAAGCTCATGCTGAGGCAAGACGGTGGACATCTAATCTTTGAATGTCTTGACCTTGTTTTGGGGGGATGGTGATCACCTTGGATGTCTCCGACTGTGGGCAGGTGTCGGTAACATCCATCTTCGACCCCAGAAGTACTCATGGACAAGAACTCTTGGACTACCTCCCCCATCTTCAATCATGAAGAAACGGGCATTGGAACTACAGGTCCACAAGGAAGCAGTCAGTCTTAATGCTGAATTGTGTTCAATCAGAAGGATGTGTTCATGTGCAAAAGTGAGTTGGGGGCTCCTGAGGAGCACTGCTGGAGATGTTGGTCCAAGCAGGTTTCAGTTGGAGCTGCAAACACTCCTCATCAGACCCGATGGCTTTAGGACTTCTGAGATGTACACTAACATTCCTGAAATTCCTTCTCTCGAGGATGTTTATCTGTTTGTTAACCAGAAGTCCACTGGACGCATTCTCATTTTCACAGATGACCTAGGAACATTCCCTGGTTAGGTGACTTCCTCAAAGTCGCACAGTAGGTATACTGAGACTCAGGGAAGCAGCTTGTTGGCAGTTCATAGCCTTACTCCTCTGCACTGTCAAACATACTTGTGCTTTGAGCGAGCTGCCCACAGAAATTTGCCCAATGCCATGGCTGTCCAGGAGCATAGCATTTTCTGGTTCAAGCAGTCCTGGAAAGATTTGATTCTCTGCTTGATGGTCTTTTGGATGAATCGAGCACCATGGAGACAGGAGATGATACTGTGTCCCATCCCCATAAAACACATACACTAATTAAGAAAGTCTCTGGAGGTTATCTGCTTCCTACACATAGCTGTGCAAGTTATTGAATTGACATCCCACAATCTATAGTACCCGATTCTCAAAATCTCCTAAGCTTTGAAACGCACAAAAAATTACATTAAGACATGTTTTCCTAACAACATGGGAACTGACTGTACTCTGGAACCAGCCAAACGGACTGACTGTTGATACTAAAGTAACTCACGCTATCTTCTCAATATACTGAGGCTAGAAGAAAAATACAGCCGTGTACACTTACCATAAATGCAGATGTTCGAGTGTATTAACTGCTGCAGTAATTACATTTGGGTAATCTGCTGGCAAGTTGCCCTCAGTCGGCCTGAATTCCAAAGTCTTAGGTCCTGCGTCAGTTGCTGTCTCCTCTTCCATGATGTCAGGTCGTCAGGGGGTATAAAACAGGCAGCCAACGCCATTTTCTTTAGTTTTTCTTGCCCCAGATGTCAGGTGCCCCCCAAATGGGTAGCAAAAATATATATAAACTATATATATATATGCAACAATATAAACTTTACCTTCATCTATAAGCAAATACACCACAAAGGCTGTAGAAAATAGTGAAGGAGAGAAACTCCAGAATAAAAGGGTGATGACGGGTGGGTAACCTGGACTGCAACAGTGAATACACTCGAACATCTACATTTATGGTAAGTGTACACAACTGTACTATGTTCTTCATGTTTCACTATCGCAGTCATTACATTTAGGTAGAATCCCAAAGCTATGGATGGGAGGCTGGAGCTAAACTGCATTAAGGGCAGCTATAAGGCCCTGCAGAACTGCAGTGGCAAAGCCTGCCCTGGACTTAGAGTAGAGAGGCACATGATAATGCTTTGTAAAAGTGTGAACAGAACTCCAAGTAGCAGCCTCTAGAATGTCTTTGGTTGGTACCCCTCTGAGAAAAGCTGCTGATGTAGATGCAGCCCTGGTGGAATGAGACCTAATACCCTTGGGCACCGATTTACCATGGTGTAAGTAGCAGAAACGAATGCGGTGGCTTATCCACTTTGAAATAGCCTTTCCCTCTGATCCTGCAGCAAATGCCACTAGTAGCTGCTCAGTTTTTCTTACAGCTTTATTCCTGCTCAAGTAGAATCTTAATTGTCTGTGTACATCCAAGGAATGCAGAATCCACTCCCCCTTGTTCTGCGGATTTTGATAAAACGTTGGCAGATGAATAGTTTGGTTAAGAGCCACACTGGAAACCACCTTAGGCATAAAGGAAGGATTGGTCCTGAGGGACACCCTGTCTGGGTAAAATATGATAAAAGGCTCCACAGCATTGAGGGCCTGTAGCTCTGAAACCCTTCTTGCTGAAGTAATTGCCAGGAGCAAAGCTGTTTTTTCATGATAAGAACTTTAGATCTGCAGTAGCAGCTGTTCAAATGGAGGCAGGGTGAGCTTTTCCAACACATAATTGAGGTCCCATGCAGGAACTGGTGATCTTCTGGGAGGCCTTAAATTTTTGGCCCTCTAAGATACTGTATTAGCAAAGGATGAGAAAAAATTGGTGGCTCTGTGTTGTAATGAGCCGAGATGGCAGAGGCATAGATTTTTATTGATGAAAAAGATAGGCCTCTGTCAAGCATCTCAGTCAAGTATTGCAAAATATGAGGAATATATGGCTCTGCTGTGTCAGTTCCTTGTGCTTGGTTCCAAGCACAGAATCTCTTCCATTTATCAGCATAAGATTTTCTAGTACTAGGCCTTCTGGCTTCCAAAATGACATCTATCACAGATTTACTGAGAGGTGTTGTTTGAATAACTACATGATCAGCCATGCTGCCAGGTTCACTGTTTGTAGCTGATTGTGCAGGATCTGATTGTTTTGCTGAGACAGTAAGTGAGGTATTTGAGGCAAGTACCAAGCTGGGAATTGAGACATATTCCTTAGAATTGGGTACCAGTATTGGCAGGGCCAATCCGGGGCAATTAGTATCATCTTTGGTTTTTCTTGTCTGACCTTTAGTAGGACCTTGGGAAGAAGAGGCAGAGGAGGAAAGGCGTAAACTGATAGGTTTTTCCAACTGAAGGATAGGGCATCCACTTTCCATGCTGGTCTGTGATAAGTCCTTGTGCAGAATTTGTCCAGTTGATAATTCCGAGGAGAGGCAAATAGGTCTATGTCCGGGCTCCCCCATTTCTTTGTTATCATGCTGAAGACTTGTGGATCTAGTTTCCACTCATGAGGGTCCATAAGGTTTCTTAAGTCGTCTGCCAGAGTATTTTGCTTTCCTGGCAGGAATTGAGCTTGAAGATGTACTTGGTAAGTCAAGGCTTTGTCCCACAGTGCCATGGCTAGTCTGCAAAGGGGGTATTAGTGGTGCCCCCCTGCTTGTTTCACAAATGCCAGATGCTGAAGAAGAATGTCCTTGTTCTCTGCTTGAATGAGACAGTCATCCAAGTAAGGATAGATTTGTATACTTCTTTGTCTGCAAAATGCAATTACTGGTGCCAAGCACTTTGTAAAGACCCTGGGCGCAGTAGATAAGCCAAAGGGCAGTGCAGAGAATTGGTAATGCATAAAGCCAGTCTTGAAACGGGAGGTATCGTCTGCACGATTCCCTTATTGGGGTATGCAGGTATGCCTCTTTTAAGTCTAATGTCACCAGCCAAGCATTCTTGCCCAGCATGGGCAGAAGCTGCTGCAAAGTTAGCATTTTGAATTTTGGAATGTCCAGGAATGTGTTCAAAATTGATAAATCCAGTATTGGGCGCCAGGCCTGGTCTTTTCTGGGTACCAAGAACAGTCTTGAATAAAACCCTTGTCCTTTTTCCTGTTCTGGCACTGGCTGAATAGCCCCATATCCATGAGGGACGTAACTTGTTTGTGCCTCTGCCCACTGATTTTTTGACAGATATGGCCAACCATTTGCAATTGGCAGTGTGTGGAAGTGGAATCTGTATCCCTGAGATACTATGTTTAACACCCACTTGTCCTGGGTTATTAACTGCCAATTTTGAGCATAAAGTGCTAATTTTCCCCCTAAGGGTGCTGCCAAAAGATAAGTGCTTGGTGATGGCAGAGGAAGTCATTGAGACTGTTTACTGTATGGTTGCGCTTTATTTCCTCCAGATTTGGAGGTAAAAGCACCCCGTTGCTTTGACTTGTAAGAATCTTGTGACTGGTATCTAGAACCTTTAGGGCGCCTGGATTTACCCTGTGGAGCTCTGTCGGACACAGGATAGGACCAATTTTTTTGTAGGCCAAGGTCTACTGAATCTCGGTGGCTGCACTTGTAAGAAGTCTTTTACAGTTTGCATAGACTTAGCTTTGTCTTCCATTTTCTTTCAAACCTCTTCTGCCTTAATACCAAACAGAGTATCATGCTGTAAAGGTGCATCCAGCAATTTAGCTTTAACATGATCAGGCAAATTTTGCTCTTTAAGCCAGGCATGCCTCCTAAACACAGATCCAGTAACTGTGGCCCTGCAGGAGGCCTCTAAGGAATCAAAACCACATTGCAAAGTATGCTTTCCAACTTGTTCTGCTGCATGCAATAATTCCTGCAATTCTTTATTTTCTGCACATTCAGAAATCAACATAATTTTCTGTTTCAGTAATCCCATAACATGTTGCTGATACCTGAGCGTATGAAACTGGCAGTTTAAGGCCCTAATTGCCAAGGTTGCAGATGTATAAACCTTCTTTCCCCATCTATCCAGAGCCCTGGAATCTCTGACAGAGGGGGTAGGATTTTTTGCTGTTGAGGCCTTAACACCTTTTGGACCCTGTGAAATAGTTTCAGGGTCAGCAGCAGGGTTTCTAAATAAAAAATTTGAGAGAGTCGGGAACCCTGTAATATCTGTCTGGCTTGCTAGGTGCCAGAGGTAAGGAATCTGGAGTCAAGCTTGACTCCGAAAACACATCATCCACAATGTCTAAAACAGGAGTCATGGCTAAAGGCCTATGCTGAGGGAGAAGGAGGAAATCCCTTAAGTCTCTTTTTTGATTCTGAGAAATCGACTCTCCCAGTGAAAATGCTCCCTCAAAAGTATGCAAGGTTTCTCCAAAGGAATAATCTTCAGGAGGAGATGCAGATGGAATAGATTCCTCTGCATCAGAATCCTCATAGGGTGGTATAGAAAATTCCTGATCAGAAGAGGAATCAGAAGAAACAGAAACCTGATCTGAAGATTCATAATCAGTGTCTTGCCTAGGCCTCTTATCAGGAGGGGGTTGGGAACCCCTGATCAAGGTAATTAGGTCTTTAGCCATTTTGATCATCTGCTTTTTGGGCATAGAGGCCTGTGCACGCAGCTCATGTGTCAGTTTTTTAGCTTTAGAAGTTGCTTTTGTCTTTGATTTTGAAGCTGGCGTCGGTTTTATATAAAAAAAATGCTGTGGCCTGAATACACCCTCAGAAGCCGGTGCCTGCTCAGCAGCTCCGGACCCATCCGAAGGAGAGACATCCATGGGTACAATACTTTGAGAATCTCGCAATGTGCTGGACTCCACATGGGTCTCGGTAGAGGCCTCCGACTCTAAAGTAGCAGGTATCAGGGGCTGTGAAAGCACCTCACTGAGTACTGGCGTCTGGCTTAGGAGAAGCTTTGTCGTCGGTTTTGGACCTCGACGGTCTGTCTCTGTCCTTTTCTTTACGTTTTTTGTGAACTCTGGTAGTCGGATTGCTATCCGACGACATTTTAGGATACTTAAATCTGTTTCCAAAATATTTTGAAGCAAAGATATACAGACGCTTAATAGTGCGTTGGTTAAATCTAGCACAAAACCGACAGCTACGCACATTACGATCAGGGCCAAGGCAAGGAATACGGTAAAAATGGAAATCCTTATGAGGTATTTTGCTTCCCACAAGTAATGCAATTATTAACTTTTACTGACAATGGTATGGAGCAAGAAAAAGTTTCCACAACGGGGTACTTAGCTTTAGTAAAGACTTCGGTTTTGAAACTCGAATTCGAAAATTTCAGGAGTCGGCCGACCGGCACTTGCGAACTGTTTCTGCTTCGGGCACCGCGCGGCAAGAAAGACTAAAGAAAATGGCACTGGCTGCCTATTTTATACCCCTGACGACCTGACGTCATGGAAGAGGAGACAGCAACCGATGCAGGACCCAAGACTTTGGAATTCGGGCCGAGGGCAACTTGCCAGCAGATTACCCAAATGTAATGACGGCAACAGTGAAACAAGAAGAACATGTACAGTTAGAGTGTATTCACTGTTGCCGTCATTACATTTGGGTTATCTACTTGCAGGTAGTCCTCAGTTGGCCTGATTAACAAAGTCTTGGGCCCTGCATCGGTTGCTTTCCCTTTTTCCATGACGTCAGGTCATCAGGGGTATAAAACATGCAGCCGACGCCATTACATCAGGTTTTCTTGCCTCAGATGTCAGGTGCCCCCCTAATGGGAAGCAATTAACTATAAAAGTACAAAGATATACCTCCAACAAAAAAGCAAATACACCAAAAAGGCTTTTAAGCATAGTAAAGGAAAGTAGAGGTATAGCCAAAAGAAGTTAGGGGGCTGGAGGGAGGGAAAGCAGGACTGCAACAGTGAATACACTCTAACATCTACATTTATGGTAAGTGTGCACAAAGTACAGTTTTGTACCCACCATAAATGTAGATGTTAGAGTGTTCACCCTGCTGGAGTCATCACACTTGGGTTATTCTGCCATCAGGCGGTCCCGCAGTCGGCCCAGGTTCCAAAGTCTTGGTCCGGCGTCTGTTGCTGTCGCTTCTTCCCTGAAGTCAGTGCACCAGGGGTATATAAGAGGCATCAGACGCCATTTTCTTCAGTTTTTCTTGCCCCAGATGTCAGGTGCCCCCAATAGGTAGGCAAAATATATAGATATATATATATAGCTAGATAAAAATAAAACAATACCTTTAGGCACAAGCAAATACACCACAGAGGTTGTATAGGATAGAGTGGTATGGATAAGTTCAGCTAGTTCAGAGGGGATGGAGGGAGGGTAACCTGGACTGCAGCAGGGTGAACACTCGAACATCTACATTTATGGTAGGTACAAAACTGTACTATGTTCATCATGTTACCCTGCTGCAGTCATCACACTTGGGTTGAATCCCAAAGCTAAGGATGGGAGGTGGAGTTAAACAGGGTTAGAAGAAGCTAGTAGGCCCTGCAAAACTGCAGTGGCAAAACCAGCTCTAGTCTTACAATATAGAGGTAAGTGATGGTGTTTGGTGAAGGTGTGCACTGAACTCCAAGTTGCAGCTTCCAGAATATCCTTGGTTGGCACTCCCCTGAGAAAGGCTGCTGATGTAGCTTTAGCCCTGGTGGAGTGGGACCTAATGTTTGCAGGTACCGGTTTCCCATGATGCATGTAGCAGAAACGTATGCAATGCCCTATCCATTTAGAAATGGTCTGTTTTGAGATAGCTTTTCCTTGTGATTCTGTAGCATAGGCTACAAAGAGCTGGTCAGATTTTCTGAAAGCCTTAGTTTTATCCAGGTAGTAATGTAACTGCCTGTGAATGTCCAAAGACTGCAGGAGTCTTTCTCCTTTGTTCTGGGGATTTGGGAAAAAGGTGGGCAAATGAATGGTTTGGTTTAGGGCCACACTGGATACCACCTTTGGCATAAAGGAAGGGTTAGTTCGTAGAGCGACTCTGTCTTGATGAAAAATGAGGAAAGGCTCCACTGCCATTAGTGCCTGTAGCTCTGAGACTCTTCTAGCTGAGGTTATTGCTAGTAGCAGGGCAGGTTTCCATGAAAGAAATTTTAAATCAGCTGAAAAAGCTGGTTCAAAGGACGGCAGTGTAAGCTTTTCCAGAACAAAGTTGAGATCCCAAGTAGGTGTTGGTGCTCTCCTTGGCGGTCTTATGTTCTTAGCCCCTCTGAGGTACTGTCTTAGGAGTGGATGTGAGAATAAAGGAGGATACGTGTTGTAATGAACTGAAATTTCTGAGGCGTGGATCTTAATAGATGAAAAGGAAAGTCCTTTGTGCAACATCTCAGTTAAATATTGTAGAATCTGAGGAATGTTTGGATCAAGGGGATTTTGGCCTTTAGCCTGGTTCCAGGTGCAAAATCTTTTCCATTTGTCTGAATAGGTTTTCCTGGTGCTGGGCCTCCTGGCCTCCAGAATGACATCCATAAGAGCTTTGGATAGAGGTGCTGGCTGGTTGTTTAGGTAATTTGCCATGCAGCCAGGTTTAAAGTCTTGAGCTGGCTGTGTAGAATCTGATTGTCTCGCTGGGTGAGCAGGTGAGGAATTTGTGGTAAAATCCATGGTGGGCCGTGGGCCATGTTCCTTAGGATTGGATACCAATGCTGGCGTGGCCAGTCTGGTGCAATGAGTATCATTTGTGGCCTCTCTAAACTGGCTTTCAGCAGTACCTTTGCTAGAAGAAGCAGTGGAGGAAAGTCATACACAGTTAATGTTTTCCAACTGAATGAGAGGGCATCCACTTTCCAAGCTTGTGGATGGAATGTCCTTGTGCAAAATTTTTGAAGTTGGTAGTTTTGGGGGCTTGCAAACAGATGTATGTCTGGACATCCCCATTTTTGAGCTATCATTGCAAATACTTGTGGATCTAGTTTCCACTCATGTGGATCCATGATGTTTCTGCTTAGGTCGTCTGCCAATGTGTTTTTTTTTCCTGGCAGGAATTGTGCTTGTCATTGAACCTGGTAAGACAGTGCAGTGTTCCACAAGGTCATTGCTTGCCTGCATAGAGGGTAGGAATATGTGCCCCCTTGCTTGTTTATGTACCACATAACTGTGGTATTGTCTGTCTTTATTATTAGTTGTCCTGGGTGTAAGAGGTCCTTGAAAGCTGTTAGGGCATTCTGTACTGCTAGCATTTCTTTTTGATTGATATGCAGATGTCTCTGATCTGTAGTCCATTTGCCCTGAATGCACTGTCCTGCCATGTGTGCTCCCCAGGCATAGTCCGATGCATCTGTTGTCATAGTTTGCCTGGCTGTGGGTAAGGTGAAAGGCTGACCCTTGTTGAGGTGACATGCCTGTGCCCACCATAGAAACTCCTGTTGAAGGCAGGGAATGAGTGGTATCATTGTTTCCAAGCTGTGGCTGTGCTGAGTCCATACGCTTTTCGGGTACCATTGTAATTTCCTCATATGCAGTTTTGCAAATGGTATTAGTAGTATGCAAGATGCCATGAATCCCAAGGCCTGCAGAATTTTTCTTGCAGGGAGTTGGGTCTTTGTTGCCATTATTTTGAAATATTGAGTCAGCTGCTGTTGTTTGTCTGGCGTGAGATAAGACATCTGGGCCGTTGTATTCAAGCTGGCACCCAGGAATATTATGTTTTGTGAGGGCACTAGTTTTGATTTTTTTTTCGTTTACTGTGTACCCTAGGCAACTTAGAAGGTGTTTGACAAATACCAGATGTTTTAAAAGAATATCCTTGCTTTCTGCTTGAATCAGGCAGTCGTCCAGGTATGGGTATATTTGAATTCCTCTTTGTCTGCAGTATGCAATTACTGGTGCCAGGCATTTTGTGAAGACCCTGGGCACAGTAGATAAGCCAAAGGGCAGTGCAGAGAATTGATAATGCATTGAGCCTGCAATGAAGCGGAGGTATCTTCTGCAATTTTGTCTGATAGGGACATGCAGGTATGCCTCCTTGAGGTCCAACGTTACTAGTCAAGCATTCTTGCCCAGCATGGGAAGAAGCTGCTGTAGTGTTAGCATCTTGAATTTTGGTACTTGCAGATAGGTGTTCAGAATTGAAAGATCCAGAATGGGTCTCCATGCTTTGTCCTTTCTTGGGACTAGAAAGAGTCTTGAGTAAAATCCTTGTCCTTGCTCCTGTGTAGGTACCTGTTGAATGGCTCTCATGTCCATGAGAGCTGTAATTTGTTTTTGTGCCTCTGCCCATTGAGTTGGTGGCAGGTTTGGCATTCCTTTTATCCTTGGTAGGGTATGAAAGTGGAATCTGTATTCTTGAGAGACAATGTTTAGGACCCATTTGTCTTTTGTGATGATGTGCCAGTTGTCTGCAAAAAATGCTAATTTTCCTCCAAAGGGAGCTGCCAGGAGAGATTTGCTTGGTAGTTTGAGGATTGAGTCATTGTGTTTGTCTTCTGCTAGCTTGGGGCCTGTCTTCTCCTCCTTTCTGCATAGCAGTACCCGACTTGCGAGGTTTGTAAGGGCCTTGTGACTGACCTCTGCCCCTTGGGCGTCTGTATTTGCCCCTCTGTAATCTGTCAGAAGCTGGAAAGGACCAGTTTTTCGTTGGCCAATTTCTGCTGAAACGAGGGGGTTGTACCTGCAAAAAATCCTTGACCATCTGCATAGACTTTGCCTTATCCTCCATTTTCTTTAAAACCTCTTCTGCTTTGACACCAAATAATACATCTTGCTGTAAAGATGCATCCAATAATTTTGCTTTAACATGATCAGGAAGGGTTTGTTCTTTTAACCAAGCATGTCTACGTATGACAGAGCCAGTAACAGCTGCTCTACAGGAAGCTTCCAATGAATCAAATCCACATTGTAAAGTATGTTTGCCCACCTTTTTTTCAGCTGCATGCAACAGATCCTGCATTTCCTTGAATTCAGACTGTTCAGTATGTGTGCTCATTTTTTGTTTTAATTGAGACATTAGGAATTGCTGATATTTCAGCATGTGAGACTGACAATTTAATGCTCTCATAGCCAGAGTTGCTGAGGTGTATATTTTCTTTCCCCATCTATCTAGGGCTCTGGAATCCCTTTCAGAGGGCACAGGAGTTTTAGCCATAGAAGCTTTAGCTCCCCTAGGTCCCTGGAAATTGTTTCTGGGTCAGCCACAGGGTTTTTATAACGGAATTTGTGAGAGTCAGGTACTCTGTAGTATCTGTCTGGTTTGACTGGAGCAGGAGGTAGAGAGTCTGGATTTAGACTAGACTCCAAGTAAACATCATCCACAATATCTAAAACTGGAGGGATAGCAAGAGGTCTGTGCTGGGGTAGTAAAAAGAACTCTCGGAGCTTTTTCTTAGAATCAGAGTAGTCCTGGCCTTCCCAGTGGAAATGTTCCCTCATGGCATGTAAATTTTCCCCAAAGGAGTAGTCTTCAGGGGGAGATGCTGAGGTAATAGAGTCTTCAGCATCAGTCTTCATAAGGTGGAAAAGTGTAATCCTGTTCCTCAGAAGAATCTGAGGAAATTGAAACCTGGTCAGAGGAAGCATAATCCTCCTCTTGTCTTGGTCTTTTATCAGGAGGGGGATGGGAACCCCTGAATTAGGGTAATCAAATCTTCAGCCATCTTATGCATCTGTTTCTTAGGCATGGGGCCTTGAACTATAGACTGATGTACAGTCTTCTTTGGTTTTAAAGGCGTTTTAAGCTTAGCATAACATTTAATGGTGAGTGTAGTCGGTCTGAAGACACCTTCTGCAACCGAAGGCGTTTCCACTGCACTGGGGTCTACTTCTGCTTCGGTGTCGGAAGGGCCTAATGAAGATGGCTGCATCGTCCTAGTAGACTCAGCTTGAGAATCCGCAGCTGTCTGGGGTTCCTGTCCTGCGGTCGTCAGGGGCTGTGTAGGCGCCTCACTGAAAACCGGAGAACCGGCAACAGGCCCAGCATAGGCCTCGGAGTCTTGCTTGTTCCTAGGCTGCCTGTCCTTATCCTTGCGTTTTTTATGCATGCCGGTTGTCGGCTGCCCCGACGGCATGATATAATTAAATTTCCTACCAAAGTAATGTCGTGCGAAGTCAAAACGGCATTTGATAGTTCGTTTATTAAACCTAGCACAAATCCGACAACCTATGATGTTGTGGTCTGGGCCTAGGCAAGGAATACAATAGGAATGGAAGTCCTTATGAGGTATTTGCTTCCCACAAGAAATGCAATTGTTAACTTTTTCTGACATCGGACTGAGGCAAGAAAAGGTTCCCCAACGGGGTACTTAGCTTTATTGAAGACTTTGGACTGAAATTCGAATTGAAAATCTCCGGTGTCGGCCGACCGGCACTTGCAAACTGCTTCTGCTTCAGGCACCGCGCGGCAAGAAAGACTGAAGAAAATGGCGTTGGATGTCTCTTGTATACTCCTGGCGTACTGACGTCAGGGAAGAAGCGACAGCAACCGACGCTGGACCAAGACTTTGGAACTCGGGCCGACTGCGGAACAGCCTGATGGCAGGACAACTCAAGTGTGATGACTGCAGCAGGGTAACACGATGAACATCTGTACTATGTTCTTCATGTTTCACTGTTGCAGTCATTACATTTGGGTAGATTCCCAAAGCTATGGTTGGGAGGAGGAATTTAGATAACATTAGGGCCAGCTATAAGGCCCTGCAAGACTGCAGTGGCAAAGCCAGCTCTGGATTTAGAAAAAAAATGGCAAATGATAATGTTTGGTTAAAGTATGTACAGAACTCCAGGTAGCAGCTTCTAGGATTGTCCCTGGTAGGGACGCCTCTGAGAAAGGCTGTAGAGGTAGATGCAGCCCCGGTGGAGTGAGGTCTGATCCCCTGGGGGATAGGTTTTCCATGGTACTTATAGCAGAAATGAATGCAATGGCTTATCCAATTAGAAATGGTTTGCTTTGAAACAGCCTTCCCCTCTGCCCCTGCAGCAAATGCCACCAGTAGTTGTACAGATTTCCTTTGAGGTTTAGTCCTGTCCAAGTAGAATCTAAGTTGTCTGTGCACATCTAAGGAATTCAGTATCCGTTCCCCTTTATTCTGTAGATTGGGAAAGAAGGTTGGCAAATGAATGGACTGATTAAGAGCCACACTGGATACCACCTTGGGCATGAAGGATGGATTGGTTCTGAGGAACACCCTGTCCGCATGAAAAATGATGAAAGGCTCCACTGCCATAAGGGCCTGTAATTCAGATACCCTTTCTAGCTGAAGTGATTGCTAAAAGGAAAGCTGTTTTCCAAGAAAGGAATTTTAAGTCTGCAGTAGCAGCTGGCTCAAAATGAGGTAGAGTGAGTTTCTCCAAGACAAAGTTAAGGTCCCAGGCAGGGGTTGGAGCTCTCCTGGGTGGTCTCACATCTTTGGCCCCTCTGAGGAACTGCTTGAGCAGTGGATGAGAGAAGATGGGAGGTTCTGTGTTATAATGAGCTGAAATGGCTGAGGTGTGGATTTTAATGGAGGAAAAGACAGGCCCTTGTGAAGCATCTCAGTTAAGTATTGTAAAATATGAGGTAAACTGGGCGCTGCTGTGCTCATCCCTTGAGATTGGTTCCAGGCACAGAATCTTTTCCATTTTTCAGCATAAGATTTTCTAGTACTAGGCCTCCTTGCCTCTAAAATGATATCCATCACAGGTTTGCTGAGGGATGGTAAAGGAGAGATTAAGTAATTAGCCAGGCTGCAAGGTTCAGTGTTAGAAGCTGAGGGTGCAGAATCTGGTTCTCCTGCTGAGACAGCAGGGAAGGAGTCTGAAGCAGGTGCCATGGAGATAACCGTGAGACACTGCACATGAGGGGGTACCCAGTGTTGGTGAGGCCAGTCTGGTGCAATCAAAATCATCCTTGGTTTGTCCTGTTTGATTTTTAGCAGTACTTTGAAGAGCAGAGGCAGAGGAGGGAAGGCATAGACTGATAGCTTTTTTCAGCTGAAGGACAGAGCACCCACTTTCCAGGCTTGTTTGTGGGGAGTCCTTGTGCAAAATTTGTCTAATTGGTAGTTCTGGGCAGAGGCAATCAGGTCTATATCTGGGCTCCCCCATTTGCTTGTCAACATGTTGAAAGTCCTTGGTTCCAGTTTCCACTTGTGTGGGTCTATGAGGTTTCTGCCAGTGTATTTAATTTTCCTGGCAGGAATTGAGCTTGTAGGTGGACTTGGTAGCTCAAGGCTGTGTTCCACAATGCCATGGCTAGTATGCAGAAGGGGTAAGAATGTGTACCCCCCTGCTTGTTTATGTACCACATAACAGTGGTGTTGTCAGTCTTTACCATTAGTTGTCCTGGAAGAATGTGGTCCTTGAAGGCTGTCCATTCTGTAAAGCTAACATTTATTTCTGATTGATATGCAGGTGCATTTGACTTGGGTTCCATTTGCCCTGAATGCACTTCCCTGCCAGGTGAGCCCCCCCCCCCCCCATGCATAGTCTGATGCGTCTGTTGTTAAGGTTTGGGCATCAGTGGGTGGTGTGAAAGGTAGTCCCTTGTTTTGGTGGCAAGCCTCTGCCCACCAACGGAACTCTAGGCGTAGCCAAGGTATGATAGGAATCACTGTTTCTAGGTCCTGACAATGTTGACACCATAGGCTTTTCAGATTCCACTGTAGTTTCCTCATATGCAGTCTTGCATATGGAATTAGAAGAATGCAGGAGGCCATGAACCCCACGGCTTGCAGTACTTGTATTGCAGACAGCAGGGTTTTTGTGGCCACTTGTTTGAAGTAGGTTGTCAAATGACTTTGTTTCTCTGTCGTGAGGTAAGCCATCTGGGAAGTTGTATTCAAGCGTGCTCCCAGGAATATCATTTGTTGACAGGGTACCAGGTGTGATTTCTTTTAGTTTATGGTGTACGCCAGACAAGTTAGAACCCTTTGTACAAAAGCCAGATGATTCAAAAGTATGTCCTGGCTTTCTGCCTGAAAGTACAGTTTTGTATCTACCATAAATGTAGATGTTCGAGTGCTAATACAGCTGCAGTTATAACAGATGGGTTTTCCTGCCGTCAGGCGGGTCCTCGGTCGGACGAATTACAAAGTCTAGGTCCGGAATCGGTTGTCGTCACTTCTTCCCTGACGTCATTGTGACAGGGGTATAAAAGAACCAGCCGACGCCATTTTCTTCAGTTTTTCTTGCCCCAGATGTCAGGTGCCCCCAGAAGGAAGGCAAAACATAAATTTATGTAATAAAGCAAATGCAATATACTCAAAAAACAGTAGTTGCAAGCAAATACACCATGAAAGAATACCCCAATGAGGTTGCATGAGGAGGTGTTAGCCATTAGGCCTGTCCCAAGAGGGGAAGGAGGGAGGGAAACCTGGACTGCAGCTGTATTAGCACTCGAACATCTACATTTATGGTAGGTACAAAACTGTACTATGTTCATCGTGCATACAGCTGCAGTCATAACAGATGGGTAGAATCCCAAAGCTAATAAAGGGGTGGTAGGCACTACGTGGAACTAGGAGGAGCCAGGATGCCCTGCAAGACTGCAGTGGCAAAGCCCGCTCTAGTTTTGGAGTATAATGGTAGGTGATGGTGCTTGGAGAAATTATGTACAGAACTCCAAGTGGCTGCTTCCAAAATATCTTTGGTAGGAACCCCCCTGAGGAAAGCTGCAGAGGTAGCTGTGGCCCTTGTGGAGTGAGATCTGATGCCTGTAGGTACAGTTTTACCATGAAAAGAGTAACACAAGCATATGCAGTGGGCTATCCATTTTGAGATTGTCTGTTTGGAAATAGGCTTCCTTTGAGCACCTGTAGCATAGGACACAAAGAGTTGCTCTGATTTTCTGAAAGGCTTTGTTCTGTCCAAATAATACCGGAGCTGTCTGTGAATGTCCAAGGAATGTAGTAGCCTCTCCCCTTTGTTTTGTGGATTAGGGTAAAAGGTAGGTAAGTGGATAGCCTGATTCAAGGCTACCCTGGATACTACCTTTGGCATAAATGAAGGATTGGTTCGTAAGGAAACTGTCCTGATGGAAAATGCTGAAAGGCTGCACGGCCATGAGGGCTTGTAGTTCTGAAACCCTGCGTGCTGAGGTGATAGCTAGAAGGAAGGCTGTTTTCCATGACAAATATTGCAGATCTGTTGAAGCAGCTGGCTCAAAAGGAGGCAAGGTTAGTTTTTCTAGAATTAAATTGAGGTCCCAAGCAGGTACTGGTTGCTTCCTTGGGGGTTTTATATTCTTAGCCCCTCTGAGGAACTGTCTTAAGAGAGGGTGAGAGAATAAAGGAGGTTCAGTGTTGTACTCTGCAGAAATGGCTGAGGCATGGATTTTGATGGAGGAGAATGAAAGTCCACTGCTTAGCAGCTCGGCTAGGTACTGTAGTATTTGAGGTAAATTCAGTATTCCAGGATTCTGACCCTTTTTCTGATTCCAGGCACAAAACCGTTTCCATTTTGCGGAGTAGGCTTTTCTAGTAGAAGGCCTTCTGGCGTCCAAAATGACATCCTGCACCTCCTTGGAGAGTAGGGTCTGCTGTGAATTTAAGGAATCCTCCCTGCGGCTAGATTGAGTGTTTTCAGCTGACTGTGAAGAGTTTTGAAGTTGTGCTGAGTCAGTAGAAGAGGCATTAGAGGCAGGATCCATGGTGGGGAATGCGTTAGGCTCCTCAGGAGTGGGTACCAGTGTTGTCTTGGCCAGTCTGGAGCAATGAGAATCATCTTTGGTCTGTCTGCTCTGTCTTTTAATAGAACTTGGGCCAGCAATGGAAGAGGTGGAAAGGCATAAACCGTCATTGTTGTCCAACTGAAAGAGAGTGCGTCCACTTTCCAGGACTGTGGATGAAAGGTCCTTGAGCAGAATTTTGCCAATTGGTAATTTCTGTGGGTGGCAAAGAGATCTATGTCTGGCCTTCCCCATGCTTGAGTTATCATTGTAAAAACTTGAGGATGCAACTTCCATTCGTGTGGATCTGTCAAATTTCTGTTCAGGATGTCTGCCAGTGTGTTTTCCTTCCCTGGCAGGAATTGTGCTTGAAGTTGGATTTGCAATTCCAGAGCCGTGTTCCAAAGGGACATGGCTAGTCTGCACAGGGGGTATGAGTGAGTTCCTCCCTGTTTGTTTATGTACCACATCAATGTGGTGTTGTCTGTTCTTATCAATAGCTGGCCTGGATGCAGTAGGTCTTTGAAAGCCATAATAGCATTTATTACTGCTAGCATTTCCTTTTGATTGATGTGGAGGTGCTTTTCTTTTTGTGACCATTTGCCCTGAATGCACCGATCTGTCATGTGCGCCCCCCCAGGCGTAGTCCGAGGCGTCTGTTGTGATGACTTGATTTGCTTGAGGCTTGCAGAATGGGAGACCTATGTTTCTTTGGCATGCTTGAGCCCACCACAGAAATTCCTTTTGAAGACATGGAATCAGTGGTATGATTGTTTCCAAACTGTGGCGGTGTTGAGACCATAAGTTTTTTAGGTACCATTGAAGTTTCCTCATATGCAGCTTTGCACATGGGATTAGCAGGATGCAAGATGCCATGAATCCCAGAGCCTGCAGGATTTTCCTTGCAGTCAGCCTGGTGAAGGTTGCCAGTTTTCTGAAGTATTGAGTTAACTGCCCTTGTTTCTCTGGCGTGAGGTAGGCCATCTGGGTGTTTGTATCCAAGCTGGCACCCAGGAAAATTATTGTTTGAGAGGGTATTAGTCTTGACTTCTTTTTGTTGACTGTGTATCCCAGAGATTTCAACAACATTATTACAAATGCCAGGTGATTCAGAAGAGTGTGTTTGCTGTCCGCTTGGATCAGGCAGTTGTCCAGATATGGGTATATTTGTATCCCTTGAAGTCTGCAGAAGGCAATTACTGATGCCAGGCATTTCGTGAACACTCTGGGCGCAGTAGATAAGCCAAAGGGCAATGCAGAGAATTGATAATGGGATGAACCTGCAAGAAATCTGAGGTATCTTCTGCAATCTTGTCTGATTGGGACATGCAGGTATGCCTCCTTGAGGTCCAATGTTACCAGCCAAGACTCCTTGCCCAGAATAGGAAGAAGCTGCTGTAATGTGAGCATCTTGAACTTTGGTACAAGTAAATATGTGTTTAGGATGGATAGGTCCAAAATAGGTCTCCAATCTTTGCCCTTCCTTGGTACCAGGAATAGTCTGGAATAAAAACCTTGACCCTGTTCTTGTGCAGGTACCTCTTGAATAGCTTTCATGTCCATGAGACCTGAAATTTGTTTTTGTGCCTCTGCCCTTTGATTGTGTGGCAGGTTTGGCATGCCTCTCATTTTTGTAAGGGTGTGAAAGTGGAATCTGTAACCTCTGTCTATAATGTCCAGGATCCATTTGTCTTTTGTGACAATATGCCAATTTTTTGAAAATAATGCCAGTTTTCCGCCTAAAGGTGCTGCCATTTGAGCCTTGCTTGGCATGCAAAGGGGAAAGTCATTGGGTCTGCTTTCTGAATGGCTGTGAACTATCCTCACCCCCTCTTGGTGTAGGTGTTTGCCATTGTCTGCCTCTAAATGATCCTTGAGATTGCCCTCTACCTCTTGGGCGCCTGTATCTACCTCTTTGAGGTCTGTCCGTGGCTGGAAAGGACCAATTTTTTGAAGGCCAATTTCTACTGAAACTTGGTGGTTGTACCTGTAGGAAATCTTTCACTGTTTGCATTGATTTTGCCTTTTCCTCCATTTTCTTTAATACCTCCTCAGCTTTAACACCAAACAATACATCTTTTTGAAGAGGTGCATCTAGTAATTTAGCTTTGACATGATCTGGTAAGGTTTGCTCTTTGAGCCAAGCATGTCTACGTATGACTGATCCTGTAACAGCAGCTCTACAAGAGGCCTCTAAAGCATCAAAACCACATTGCAAGGTATGTTTACCCACTTGCTCTGCACTATGCAACAAATCCTGCAACTCCTTCAAGTCTGGTTGTTCAGGTTGTGACATTTTGCTTTTCAACTGAGATAACAAAAACTGTTGATACTTTAACATATGGAACTGACAGTTTAATGCCCTCATGGTTACAGTGGCCGAGGTGTATACCTTTTTCCCCACCTTTCTAAAGCTCTGGAATCTCTCTCTGAAGGTAATGGATTTTTGGCAGTGGAGGCCTTAATTCCCTTGGGACCCTGTGAAATAGTTTCTGGGTCAGCCACATGGCTTTTGTATAGGAATTGGTGTGAATCAGGAACCCGTTAATACCTGTCAGGCTTGACTGGAGCTGGAGGTAAAGAATCTGGGTTAAGGCTGGCCTCTGAATACACATCTAGTATGTCTAAGACAGGAGGTATAGCCAAAGGCCTGTGCTGAGGGAGCAAGAGGAAATCCCTGAGCCTTTTCTTGGAGTCTGAGTACTCTTGGCCTTCCCAGTGGAAATGTTCCCTCAAGGTATGCAAGGTTTCCCCAAAAGAGTAATCCTCAGGGGGGGAGACAGAGGGAATGGACTCCTCTGCATCAGAATCTTCGAAAGGGGAGTAAGAATGTTCCTGGTCCTCAGAATGTTCTGAAGTAATGGAGGCCTGGTCTGAGGAAGGGTATTCTTCCTCCACTCTGGGCCTTTTGTCCGAGGGGGGTTGAGAACCCCTGATAAGAGTAATCAAATCCTCAGCCATTTTGAGCATCTGCTTTTTAGGCATGGGGCCTTGAGAGGGGCCCTGTGGAGCTTGTCTTTTAGAATGCATGGCTGCTTTAGATTTAGTGTAAGCCTTAATGGAAAAAGAAGGAGGAGGCCTGAAGACACCTTGAGAGGTGGCAGGCCTGTCTGAACTCTGAGTTTCCCCGCCAAGAGTGGCTTCGGTATCTGTAGTCGGGGTGTGGGCCGAAGAGCCTGCGACCTCGGGCACAGAAGACACCACTAATGAAGTGTCATCGGTAGTCAGGGGCTGCGTAGGCGCCTCGCTGAGAACCAGAGCACATGTAGTCAGCTTTAGCGTGGTGTCGGTAGAAGTCGCGGACCTCGTATGTCGGTCCTTATCTTTACGTCGTTTAGTCAAAATTGGAGTCGGAGTATCCGACGACATGTTGTAATTAAACTTTTTGCCAAAATAGTGTTGGGCGAACTCCGCCCAACACTTAATAGTGCGTCTGTTGAATGTAGCACAAAAACGACAGGCCGAGACGTCGTGGTCTGGGCCTAAGCAAGGTATAGAGAGGGAATGGAAATCCTTATGTGGTATTTGCTTCCCACATGAAATGCAATTATTAACTTTGTCTGACATCGGTCTGAGGCAAGAAAAGTTTCCCCAACGGGGTACTTAGCTTTCAAGACGTCTTCGGTTGAAAAATATTCGTAATCTCAGGAGCTGACCGACTGGCACTTGCGAACTGCTTCTGCTTCGGGCACCACGTGGCAAGAAAAACTGAAGAAAATGGCGTCAGCTGGTTCTTTTATACCCGTCGCACTGACGTCAGGGAAGAAGCGACGACAACCGACGCCGGACCTAGACTTTGGAATTCGGTCAACCGAGGACCTGCCTGACGGCAGGAAAACCCATCTGTTATGACTGCAGCTGTATGCACGATGAACATTTAGACAATCGTCCAGGTATGGGTATATTTGAATATTTCTTTGCCTGCAAAATGCAATAACTGGAGCTAGGCTCTTTGTGAATACCCTGGGCGCAGTAGGTAAGCCAAAGGGCAGTGCAGAGAACTGATAGTGTGTGTAGCCTGCTTTGAAGCGTAGGTATCTTCTGCAAGATTCCCTGATTGGGATGTGCAGGTATGCTTCTTTTAAATCTAGTATTGCCAACCAGGCATCTTTGCCTAGCATAGGAAGTAATTGGTGAAGAGTCAGTATCTTGAATTTTGGAATCTCCAAAAAGGTGTTTAGAGTAAGCAGGTCCAGGATAGGATGCCATGAATTGTCTTTTCTGGGTACCAGGAAAAGTCTCGAGTAGAAACCTTGTCCCTTTTCCTCTTCTGGTACCAGCTGAATCGCCCCCATGTTTAAGAGAGAAAGTACTTCTTTGTGGGCCTCTGCCCACTGATTTGGGGGTAGGTCCGGCCACCCGCTTGGTGTTGGCAACGTGTGGAAGTGAAATCTGTATCCCTGGGACACTATATTTAAAACCCATTTCTCCTGGGTAATGAGTTCCCAATTCTTTGCATAAAGAGCAATCTTTCCCCCCAAAGAGGCAGTCAGCTGATAAATGCTTGGAAATTTTAAAAGGAAGTCATTGAGAGAGTTTACCATAGGGGGAGTCTTATTATTCCCAGATTTGGAAGTGGAGGCCCCCCCCCCCACTGCTTAGTTCTGAGTGTCCGCTGGGACTGAAACCTGGGTTTTTTGCTGTGTCTGGGTTTGGCTTGAGAAGACCTGGAAGGGACTGGAAAGGACCAATTCTTAGAGGGTCAGTGCCTACTAAATCTAGGAGGCTGAACTTGTAAAAAATCTTTAACAGTTTGCATAGATTTAGCTTCATCTTCCATCTTTTTAAGAACTTCCTCAGCCTTGTTGCCAAACAGGCGGTCCTGATTTAAAGGAGCATCCAACAATTTAGCTTTAACGTGATCAGGCAAAGATTGCTCCTTAAGCCAGGCATGCCTTCTGAGCAAAGACCCAGTAACAGCAGCCCTGCAAAAGGCCTCTAATGAATCAAAACCACATTGCAAAGTATGTTTTCCAACTTGTTCAGCAGAAAGCATTAAATCCTGTAATTCTTTATTTTCCACACAGTCAGGAATCAACATAATTTGCTTTTTAAGCAGTCCAATAACATGTTGCTGATACTTTAACATATGGAACTAGCAGTCTAAAGCCCTAATGGCCAAGGCTGCAGAAGTGTAAACCTTCTTACCCCATCTATCCAGCGCCCTGGAGTCTATTATCAGAAGGGGTAGGATTTTTAACAGTAGAAGCCTTACTGCCCTTGGGCCCCTGTGAAATAGTCTCTGGCTCTGCAATAGGATTTTTTAAAAAGAACTTGTGGCACTCTGCATCTGTCAGGTTTTCTGGGAGCAGGAGGCAGGGAATCAGGGGCCAAACTAGATTCCGAAAAAACATCATCAACAATGTCTAGTACAGCAGGAATAGCTAAAGGCCTATGCTGATGTAGGAGAAGGAAATCCCTAAGCCTCTTTTTTGAATCAGAAAAATCCTGGCTTTCCAAGTGGAAATGCTCCATTAGAGTATGTAAGGCTTCCCCAAAAGAAAAATCCTGAGGACGGGAAGCAGAGGGAATGGAGTCCACTGCATCAGAATCTTCGTAAGTAGATAAGGGCAAATCCAGATCATCAGAAGAATCAGAAAAAATAGAATCCTGATCAGAAGATTCATAATCAACTTCAGTACTAGGCCTCTTAGAAGGGGGGGGGGTTGGCTACCCCTAGATCTTCAGCCATTCTTATCATTTGTTTTTTTAGGCATAGAGGCCTGAGCATGTGGCCTGGGCATTGTTTTTTTAGGCATGGATCGAGATTTAGGCCTAAGTAAAGAAGGAGGCATCGATTTAATATGCAAGTCCGTAGACCTGAATACACCCTCAGAAGCCAGTGCCTGCTCAGCAGCTCCGGACCCATCCAAGGTAGAGACATCCGCGGGTTCCATAGTTGAAGCATCTCGCGGCATACTGGACTCCGAATGGGTCTCAGTAGAGGCCTGCGAATCAGAAGTAACGGGTATCAGGGGCTGCAAAAGCCCCTGAGTACCAACGAACTGGCTTAGGAGAAGCGTTGTCGGCAGTTTTGGACCTCGGCGGCCTGTCTCTGTCTTTATCTTTGCGTTTTTTTCGGAATCCCGGTAGTCGGATGGCTAACCGATGACATTTCTGGATAATTAAACCGAGAACCGAAATATTTAGAGGCGAAAATATACCGAAGACGGATAGTGCGCTGATTAAATAAAGCACAAAACTGACAGCAAGGTACGTCGTGTATGCAAGGAATACAGTACAAATGAAAATCTTTATGACTTATTTGCTTTCCACAAGTAATGCAATTATTAACTTTTACTGACATCAGTAAGGAGCAAGAAAAAGTTTCACCAATGGGGTACTTACCTTTAGCTGAAGACTTCGGTTCTGAAACTCGAAAACGAAAATTTCAGGAGTCGGCCGACCGCCACTTGCGAACTGCTTCTGGCACCGCACGGCAAGAAAGACTGATGTAATGGCGTTGGCTGCATGCTTATACACCTGACGACCTGACGTCATGGAAAAAGGGACAGCAACCGATGCATGGCCCAAGACTTTGTTAATCAAGCCGACTGAGGGATACCTGCAAGCAGAAACCCAAATGTAATGACTGCAACAGTGAAACACGAAGAACATCTAATGATGACTTGGGAGGACATCCTTCATATACCACAGATCTGCTGGAATCAATGTGGTAGGGCATCTGTTTAGCACAGAGGGAGAAGAGTACAACGTTTTGGATGTCAGGCCCCCTGCAGCAGAAGTCCCAAGGATTATCAAGAATACAACACTCAACTCTTCAATGAGCATCTTCTGTTACTTAATAAGTAATTTAAACTGCTTTAGCATTCAGAAATGTGGCAAGAAAAGTTATGTTTAATGCAAGTTTTCTTAACAGGTATGGAATGCAGCTTCTATTTTTCCATACTTAACTCTGCTTACTGCACTACGGTAAATGTTCCTTACCCCAAGCTGAAGTAACCTTGAAGCTTGCCTACAATAGTAGTAGGATATTCAGCAGCTCCTCACTTCACCCCACCCCACTAAAAGAAATGCTATTTTTGCATTTTTACTTTTACTTTAAATCTGACAAACTGGCTGTTAAAAGACTTTGTATGCGATTTTAATATGTGTTCATGCTGCTTCATTCATCTGGGATTCACAGGGCTTGTTTTTCTTTTAACCAACCCTGACCTCATGGAACTCCTCTTACCTATGACTTAAAAAGATCTTGTAAGCAAAAACCTTGAAGTAATTAAGTGTGTTAAGCTTTCTGCTGGTACCAAAGAAGGCACCGCTACATCTGAAAATATCTGGAAAAATACGGCCTGCACTCGAGCTGCCATGTAAGTGCTAGACACTTAAGTATTAACAGTCTGCAAGAGTACACTGAAATCCAAAAGGCACCCCATTTTATTATTACATATTTACATTTTTTATTTATTCAGATTTTATACTACTTCGGTGTGCTATATGACACGTATATGTACTGTTCAGCTCTTTTAGCTGCTAACTTGGCACATCATAAACTTGGTGCTAGCCACTACTTTTAGCTGTCGAGACTAACTGTCCCCATTCCTTTTTATTTTTTTTTCCCTGGTTTTATATTTCTTTATTATACTTGAAATGCCTCTCTCCTATTCCTTTCACTTTTTTACTACATGAAGTATTCTCTCATGAAACCTGCAAATATTGCAAGACTTACTGAGACTTTAAATTTAAGACTTAAATACAAGCAAACTGGAGAGTTGGTGAAGGCAAGATCCAGTCTAAGTCTGCCAAAGCAAATTAAGAACTATGGTTGGTTACAGTACACCGGAGATCTGCTTGCCACAAACAAAAACTGTTAAGTCTGTTCTGACAATGACAAAAATCAGGAGTTTAAAAATAATGAAAACAGTAAACGACGGATGTCCAAAGACATCTGAAGACATTTTTTAAGTCTACACACCAAAACCTCCCAACTACTCAGAAAGCAGTACATGTTACAAAGCAACCACCACTTACAATTAGTGGTGCACATTCACATCTGATCCCAGTGAATAGGAGACAGTACTGGAGTAGTACTAGTCAAAGGATAACTAAACAAATGAGCAAATCTACCTAGCAAAAGGGAGTGCAAGTTTCCATACAGTTAAGAACATTTGTCAAGAGCCCACAGACAGTTGTCTAGTACTACTAAAACTTGTGAAGAGATGCAATACACCTTCACTTTATTGTACTTCTGGTAACACATGAGCTACAGAAGTAGAACTTGGTGGCTATACAGATGGTAAAACAATGTGACAGATTAGCAGAAAAAAAAAAAAAAACAGAAGTAGCCTAGTGACATTAGAAGTACTACCAGTGCACTGTGTACGAAAGGAGACGTACAGAATGACACATTTTAAAGAAAGAAATTGGGTCATGAGAAGAGGTTTGGCTGCAGTGGGGAATGGCAGAACAGCTGGGAAAATAATTAGTTGCACACCAATGATCTAATGCAATGGAGTGCTACTGGTAAGATTAGTGTTAAAAAGAATTACAATGGATACAAAAGGTGAGGTGTTCACAGGGCATGAAACAGATACTGGGAGGGCAAGGTAAGCAACAAATTTGGGCCAAAATCAGTCAATTACATACACTGATGAGACAATGGCTATGAATTCAGTAGGGATAACAGATTAACACTTCAACAAACTTGTTCAGGGAAAAGGACCCAACAGCTTCTGGTTACAATCTCCTGAAGATAGCGAGAGAGAGAGAATTTTAATGTGGGTAATTCTGATCAGTGTGAATACAAGAGGAAGAAGTGGAAAATGACTTAAAAGAAAAAAAAATAAATAAATAAATAATGAAACCAGACAAAAAGTACAGTTGTGTACACTTACCATAAATGTAGATGTTCAAGTGTATTCACTGTTGCAGTCATTACATTTGGGTAATATGCTGGCAGGTTGCCCTCAGTAGGCCTGATTAACAAAGTCTTGGGTCCTGCGTCGGTTGTTGTCCCTTCTTCCATGAAGTCAGGTTGTCAGGGGTATAAAACATGCAACCAACGCCATTACATCAGTTTTTCTTGCCCCAGATGTCAGGTGCCCCCCAAATGGGGAGCAAATAAAATTAAAAACACAAAAATATACCTTCAACCAAAAAGGCATTTAAGAATAGTAAAAGAAAGTAGAGGTATAGTAAGAGAAAACAGGGGGCTGGAAGGAGGGTAACCAGGACTGCAACAGTGAATACACTCAAACATCTACATTTATGGTAAGTGTACATAACTGTACTGTTGCAGTCATTACATTTGGGTAGATTCTCAAAGCTATGGTTGGGAGGATGGATTTATACAGCATTAGGACCAGCTATAAGGCCCTGCAAGACTGCAGTGGCAAAGCCAGCTCTGGATTTAGAGAAAACTGGTAAATGATAATGCTTGGTGAAAGTATGTACTGAAATCCAGATAGCAGCTTGTAGAATATCCCTGGTAGGAACACCTCTGAAAAAAGGCTGCAGAAGTAGATGCAGCCCTGGTGGACTGAGATCTGATCCCCTGGAGGATAGGTTTTCCATGGTGCTTATAGCAGAAATGAATGCAATGGCTTATCCATTTATAAATGGTTTGTTTTGAAATAGTCTTCCCCTCTGCCCCAGCAGCAAATGCCACTAGCAATTGTTCAGATTTTCATCGAAATTTAGTTCTGTCCAAGTAGAATCTAAGTTCTGTGCACATCCAAGGAATGCAGAATCTGTTCCCCTTTGTTTTGTGGATTGAGATAGAAGGTTGGCAAATGAATGGACTGGTTATGAGCCACACTGGAAACCACCTTTGGCATGAAAGATGGATTGGTCCTCATAGATACCCTGTCCGCAAGAAAGATGAAAGGCTCCACTGCCATAAGTGCCTGTAATTCAGATATCCTTCTAGCGGAAGTGACTGCTAAGAGGAAGGCTGTTTTCCAAGAAAGAAATTTTAAGTCTGCAGTTGCAGTTGGCTCGAAAGGAGGTAATGTGAGCTTTTCCAAAACAAATTTAAGGTCCCAGGCAGGGGTAAGAGCTCTCCTGGGTGGTCTCAAGTTCTTTGCCCCTCTGAGATACTCTTTGAGCAGAGGATGAGAAATGAGGGGTGGTTCTGTGTTATAGTGAGCTGAAATAGCTGAAGCGCGGATTTTAATAGAGGAAAAAGACAGGCCCTTGTGAAGCATCTCAATTAAGTATTGCAAAATCTGAGGTAAATTGGGTGCTACTGTGCTCATCCCTAAAGATTGGTTCCAGGCACAGAATCTTTTCCATTTGTCAGCATAAGATTTTCTAGTAATAGGTCTTCTCGCCTCCAAGATGACATCCATCATAGGTTTGCTGAGGGATGCTAAGGATGAATTTAAGTGATCAGCCAAGCTGCAAGGTTCAATGTTGGGAGCTGAGGGTGCAGAATTTGGTTCTCCTGCTGAGACAGTAAGGAAGGTGTCTGAGGCAGGTGCCATGGAGATATTTGTGACACACTGCGCAGGAATGGGTACCAGTGCTGGCGAGGCCAGTCTGGAGCAATCAAAATAATTTTTGGTTTGTCCTGTTTGAATTTTAGCAGAACTTTGGAGAGCAGAGGCAGAGGGGGAAAGGCATAGACTTTTTTCCAGCTGAAGGACAGAGCATCCACTTTCCAGGCTTTTTTGTGAGGAGTCCTTGTGCAAAATTTGTCCAACTGGTAGTTTTGGGGGGAGGCAAATATATCAGTATCTGGGCTCCCCCATTTGCTTGTCAACATGTTGAAAATCTGTGGTTCCAGTTTCCACTCGTGTGGGTCCATGAGATTTCTGCTTAGTCCGTCTGCCAGTGTATTCAGTCTTCCTGGCAGGAATTGTGCTTGTAGTTGCACTTGGTAGCTCAAGGCCGTGTTCAACAATGCCATGGCTAGTCTGCAGAGGGGGTAGGAATGTGTACCCCCCTGCTTGTTTATGTACCACATAACCGTGGTGCTGTTCGTCTTTACCATTAGTTGTCCTGGATGAATGTAGTCCTTGAAGGCTGTCAGCGCATTCTGTACAGCTAACATTTCTTTTTGACTGATAAGTGCATTTGATTTGGGTTCCATTTGCCCTGAATGCACTTCCCTGCCAGGTGAGCCCTTCATGCATAGTCTGATGCGTCTGTAGTTAGGGTTTGGGCGGCAGGGGGTAGTGTGAATGGCAGTCCCTTGTTTTGGTGGCAGGCCTCTGCCCACCATAGGAACTCCAGGCGTAGGCAAGGTATGATAGGAATCGTTTCCAGGCTGTGACAATGTTGAATCCATAGACTTCTTGAGTACCACTGAAGTTTCCTCATATGCAGTCTTGCATATGGAATTAGAAGAATGCAGGAGGCCATGAACCCCAAGGCTTGCAGTACTTGTCTTGCAGATAAGCAGGGTTTTTGTGGCCACTTGTTTGAAGTAAGTTACCAAAAGAATTTGCTTTCCTGGCATGAGGAAAGCCATCTGCACAGCTGTATTCAAGCTTGCACCCAGGAATGTAATCTGTTGAGAGGGTACCAGTTGTGATTTCTTTTCGTTTATGGTGTACCCTAGACAAGTTAGAACCCTTTTTACAAATGCCAACTGATTTATAAGTATGGCCTGGTTTTCTGCCTGAATTAGACAATCGTTCAGGTATGGATATATTTGAATATTTCTTTGCCTGCAAAATGCAATTACTGGAGCCAGGCACTATGTGAATAACCTGGGCACAGTAGACAAGCCAAAGGGCAGTGCAGAGAACTGATAATGCAAGTAGCCTGCTTTGAAGCGTAGGTATCTTCTGCAAGATTCCCTGATTGGGATATGCAGGTAAGCTTCTTTTAAATCTAGAGTTGCCAACCAGGCATCTTTGCCTAGCATAGGAAGTAACCGGTGAAGAGTCAGCATCTTCAATTTTGGAATGTCCAGAAAGATATTTAGAGTAGACAGGTCCAGAATTGGACGCCATGATTTGTCTTTTCTGGGTACCGGGAAAGGCCTGGAATAGAAACCTTGTCCCTTTTCCTCTTCTGGCACCGGCTAAATAGCCCCATGTTTAAGAGGGAAAGCACTTGTTTCTGAGCCTCTGCCCACTGATTTGGGGGCAGGTCTGGCCACCCATTTGGTGTTGGCAACGTGGCAACGTGTGGAAATGAAATCTGTATCCCTGGGACACTATTTAAAACCCATTTGTCCTGGGTTATGAGTTCCCAGTTTTTTGCATGAAGAGCAATCTTTCCCCCCAAAGGGGCGGCTAAAAGTTAAGTGCTTGGTAATTTTAAAGGAAAATAATTGAGACTTTTTACCATAGGGGGGGTGTCTTGTTATTTCCTGATTTGGAAGTGTAGGCCCCCCACTGCTTAGTTCTGAGAGTCCCTTGGGACTGAAACCTGGTGCTTTTGGTGTGTCTGGGTTTGGTTTGAGTGGATCTGGAAAAAGCTGGGAAGGACCAATTCTTAGTAGGCACTTCTTAGTAGGCCAGTGCCTACTAAATCTTGGAGGTTGCACTTGTAAGAAATCTTTTACAGTTTGCATAGACTTAGCTTTATCTTCCATCTTTTTTAGAACTTCTTCAGCCTTATTACCAAACAGACGGTCGTGATTTAAAGGAGCATCCAACAATTTTGCTTTAACATGAGCAGGCAGAGATTGCTCCTTAAGCCAAGCGTGCCTTCTAAGCACAGACCCAGTGACAGCAGCCCTGCAAGAGTCCTGTAAAGAATCAAAACCATATTGCAAAGTATGTTTTCCAACTTGTTCAGCAGAATGCAATAAATCCTGTAAATCTTTATTTTCCACACAGTCAGAAATCAACATCATTTTCTGTTTAAGCAGTCCCATAATATGCTGTTGATATTTTAGCATATGAAATTGGAAGTTTAAAGCCCCGACTGCCAAGTTTGCAGAAGTATAAACCTTTTTACCCTATCTATCCAGCACCCTGGAGTCTCTATCAGAAGGGGTAGGATTTTTAGCAGTAGAAGCCTTAAAGCCCTTGGGCCCCTGAGAAATGGTTTCTGGATCCGCAACAGGATTTTTGAAAAGGAACTTGTGGGACTCAGGAACCCTGTAGTATCTGTCAGGTTTACTAGGAGCCGGAGGCAGGGAATCAGGGGCCATACTGGACTCCGAAAACACATCATCAACAATGTCTAGTACAGGAGGTATAGCTAAAGGCCTAAGCTGAGACAGGAGGAGGAAATCCCTAAGCCTCTTTTTAGATTCAGAAAATTCCTGACTTTCCCAGTGGAAATGCTCCCTTAAGGTATGTAAAGTTTCCACAAAAGAAAACTCCTCGGGGGTGGGGGGGGAGGGAATGGAATCCTCTGCATCAGAATCCTCATAAGTAGGTATGGACAAATCCAGGTCACTGGAAGAATTAGAAGAAACAGAGACCTGATCAGAAGATTCATAGTCAAGCTCAGTCCTAGGCCTCTTAGAAGGGGGGGGGGGGTTGACTACAACTGATTAGAGTAATAAGATCTTCAGCCATTTTGATCATTTGTTTTTTTAGACATAGGGGCCTGAACATGTGGCCTGGGCGTCAGTTTTTTACACACAGATCGAGATTTAGGCCTTAGAATAGAAGGTGGAGTCGGTTTGATATGCAAGTCTGTAGGCCTGAATACACCCTCAGAAGCCAGTGCCTGCACAGCGGCTCTGGACCCATCCAAGGTAGAGACATCCACTGGGGTTCCATAGGTGAAGCATCTCGCGGCATACCGGACTCCGAATGGGTCTCAGTAGAGGCCTGCGAGTAAGAAGTAGCTGGTATCGGGGCTGCGAAAGCACCTCACTGAGTACCGGCAAACTGGCGACTGGCTTAGGAGAAGTGTTGTCGGCAGTTTTGGACCTCGACGGCCTGTCTCTTTTTCTTTGCGTTTTTTCAGAATTCTGGTAGTCGGATGGCTAACCGACATCATTTCTGGAAAATCAAACTGAGAACCAAAATATTTAGAGGCAAAAATGCACCGACGACAGAGCGCTGATTAAATAAAGCACAAAACCGACAGCAAGGTACGTCGTGGTCAGGGCCTAGGCAAGGAATACAGTACAAATGAAAATCTTTATGAGGTACTTGCTATCCACAAATAATGCAATTATTAACTTTTACTGACATTGGTAAGGAGCAAGAAAAAGTTTCCCCAACGGGGTACTTAGCTTTAAGTTGAAGACTTCGGTTCTGAAACTCAAAAACGAAAATTTTAGGAGTCGGCCGACAGGCACTTGCAAACTGCTTCTGCTTTGGGCACCGCACGGAAAGAAAGACTGGTGTAATGGTGTCGGCTGCATGTTTTATATCCCTGATGATCTGACATCATGGAAGAAGGGACAGCAACCGACGCAGGACCCAAAACTTTGTTAATCAGGCCGAATGAAGGCAACCTGCCAGCAGATTACCCAAATGTAATGACTGCAACAGTGAAACACGAAGAACATCAATCAAGAGACTTTGATGGATGAAATGTACACAGACAAAATGCAAAATGATGAAGGGTGAAAAAAACCACATGCAAGTGGAAAAAGTAGGGTGATAGTTACCAGTTAACTTCAACCATGCATCAATTAAATGGACTGATCTAGCGACTATTTACTGAATAAAAGGGAAAAGTACAGTTTTGTACTTACCATAAAAGAGTGTCTTCACTGCTGCAGTCATTACACTTGGGTTATCCTGCCGTCAGGCGGCCCCGCAGTCGGCCAGAGTTCCAAAGTCTATAGGTATAGTCTAAGATATATATAATGCAACTGACGCCATTTTCTTCAGTTTTTCTTGCCCCAGATGTCAGGTGCCCCCAAAAAGGTGGTCAGTAATTAGTACCAAATTGAGTAAACTTTGCACAAACACAAAATCCCTTCAGCTATAAGCAAATACATCAGGAAGGTATTGAAGAGATTTAGCCAGTAGGTCAGAGGGGATGGAGGGAGGGTAACCTGGACTGCAGCAGGGTGTACACTCGAACATCTACATTTATGGTAGGTACAAAACTGTACTATGTTCATCGTGTTACCCTGCTGCAATCATCACACTTGGGTAGAATCCCAAAGCTAAGGATGGGTGGAGGTATCATAGAGGGTTAGAGGAGGCTAGGAGGCCCTGCAGAACTGCAGTGGCGAACCCTGCCCTGGTCTTAGAGTAAAGCGGTAAGTGATAGTGTTTGGTAAATGTGTGTACTGAACTCCAAGTTGCAGCTTCCAAAATCTCCTTGGTTGGAACCCCCCTGAGAAAGGCTGTAGAAGTAGCTGTTGCCCTGGTAGAGTGGGGCCTAATGGTAGCAAAAACTGGTTTTCCATGATGGGTATAGCAAAAACATATGCAAGGACCTATTCATTTGGAAATGGTTTGTTTTGATATAGCCTTCCCTTGAGAAGCTGTAGCATAGGATACAAAGAGCTGGTCAGATTTTCTGAAAGCCTTAGTTTTGTCCAAGTAGTAACGAAGCTGCCTGTGAATGTCCAAGGAATGCAGGAGTCTCTCGCCTTTGTTCTGTGGATTTGGGAAGAAGGTGGGTAAGTGGATGGTTTGATTTAAAGCCACACTGGAAACCACCTTAGGCATGAAGGAAGGATTAGTTCGTAGAGAAACTCTGTCTTGATGAAAAATGAGGAAAGGTTCCACTGCCATTAGTGCCTGTAGCTCTGAGACTCTTCTAGCTGAAGTTATTGCTAGCAGCAGGGCAGTCTTCCATGATAGGAACTGAAGATCTGCAGAAAAAGCTGGTTCAAAGGGAGGTAGTGTTAGTTTTTCCAGAACAAATTGAGGTCCCATGTTGGTGTAGGTGCTCTCCTGGGTGGTCTAATGTTTTTCGCCCCTCTGAGGAACTGCCTTAGAAGTGGATGCGAAAATAAGGGTGGATCCGTGTTGTAGTGGGCCGAAATAGCTGAAGCATGGATTTTAATGGAGGAGAAGGAAAGTCCTTTATGCAACATCTCAGTTAAATACTGTAGAATGTGAGGCTGAATTGTGTCTTGGCCTTTAGATTGGTTCCAGGCACAAAACCTTTTCCATTTGTCCGAATAAGACTTCCTGGTGCTTGGCCTCCTAGCTTCCAGAATAACATCCATAACTGCTTGGGAAAGGAGCTGGCTGGATGCTTAGTTGATTTGCCATGCAGCCAGATTTAAGGTTTTGAGCTGGCTGTGAAGAATCTGATTGCTTTGGTGTGAGTAAATGGGGAATTTGTGGTAATATCCATGGTGGGCCGTGGGCCATATTCCTCAATAGTGGATACCAGTGCTGGCGTGGCCAGTCTGGGGCTATGAGAATCAGTCGTGGTCTCTCCTTTTTGACTTTCAGAAGAACCTTTGTGAGGAGAGGCAATGGAGGGAAGGCATATACCGTTAGGTTTTTCCAACTGAAAGAGTGCATCCACTTTCCACGCTTGATGGTGAAATGTCCTTGTACAAAATTTTGTTAGTTGACAGTTTTGAGGGCTGGCAAACAGGTCTATGACTGGAAGGCCCCATTTTTGAGTTATCATTGTAAATACTTGTGGATCTAGTCTCCACTCGTGGGGATCCATGATGTTTCTGCTGAGGTCGTCTGCCAATGTATTCTTCTGTCCTGGCAGGAATTGAGCTTGTAACTGAATTTGGTAAGCCAGAGCTGTGCTCCATAAGGTCATTGCTTGTCTGCACAGAGGGTAGGAGTGAGTACCCCCTTGTTTGTTTATGTATCATATTACTGTGGTGTTGTCCGTCTTTACTGTCAGTTGTCCTGGATGTAATAGATCCTTGAAGGCTGTTAGAGCTTTCTGTACAGCTAGCATCTCTTTCTGATTGATGTGCAGATTCCTTTGATCTGCAGTCCATACGCCTTGAACGCAGTGCCCTGCCATGTGAGCCCCCCAGGCGTAATCTGATGCATCTGTTGTGATAGTTTGCCTGGCTGGGGGCAAGGTGAAAGGCTGACCCTTGTTGAGGTGACATGCCTGTGACCACCATAGAAACTCCTGTTGTAGGCAGGGAATGAGAGATATCATTGTGTCCAAGCTGTGGCTGTGTTGAGACCATACGCTTTTTAGGTACCACTGTAATTTCCTCATATGCAGCTTTGCAAATGGTATTAGTAGTATGCAAGATGCCATGAAGCCCAAGGCCTGCAGAATTTTTCTTGCAGTTAATTGGGCCTTTGTTGCCATTGTTTTGAAATATTGAGTCAGTTGTAGTTGTTTGTCTGGCGTCAGATAAGCCTTCTGGGCCGTTGTATTCAAGTATCATATTTTGTGAGGGTACCAATTTTGACTTCTTTTCGTTTACTGTGTACCCCAGGCAATTTAGAAGATGTTTTATAAAAGCCAGATGATGTAACAGAATGTCCTTGCTTTCTGCTTGGATGAGGCAGTCGTCCAGGTATGGGTATATTTGAATTCCTCTTTGTCTGCAGTATGCAATTACTGGTGCCAGACATTTTGTGAAGACTCTGGGTGCAGTAGATAAGCCAAAGGGCAGTGCAGAGAATTGGTAATGGATTGAACCTGCAATGAAATGGAGGTATCTTCTGCAACTTTGTCTGATAGGGACATGCAGGTTTGCCTCCTTGAGGTCCAACGTTACTAGCCATGCTTCCTTGCCCAACATGGGAAGAAGCTGCTGTAGTGTTAGCATCATGAATTTGGGTACTTGTAAGTAAGTGTTTAGAATGGAAAGGTCCAGAATTGGTCTCCAGGCATTGTCCTTTCTGGGCACTAGAAAGAGTCTTGAGTAAAATCCTTGACCTTGCTCTCGAGTAGGTACCAGTTGAATGGCTCTCATGTCCATGAGAGCTGTAATTTGTTTTTGTGCCTCTGTCCATTGATTTGGTGGCAGGTTTGGCATGCCTCTTTTCATTGGCAAGGTTTGAAAATGGAATCTGTATCCTCGTAAAATTATGTCTGGGACCCATTTGTCCTTTGTGACAATGTGCCAGTTGTCTGAAAAAAGTGCGAGTTTTCCTCCCAAGGGGGCTGCCAAGAGAGTGTTGCTTGGCCAGATGAGGTGCAAGTCATTGAGTTTGCCTTCTGGTAAATTGGGACCTGTCTTCTCCTCCCTTCTGCGTTGTAGTGCTCCATTGGTGAGGTTTGTACTGGGCTTGTGGTTGTCCTCTGCCCCTTGGGCATCTGTATTTACCCTCTGAGGTCTGTCTGTAGCTGGAAAGGACCAATTTTTTGTTGGCCAGTTTCTGCTGAAGCGAGGGGGCTGTACCTGTAGGAAATCTTTGACTGTCTGCATAGATTTTGCCTTATCCTCCATTTTCTTTAAGACTTCTGCTTTAACTCCAAAAAGAACATCCTGCTGTAAGGAAGCATCTAGAAGTTTTGCTTTAACATGTTCAGGTAGGGCTTGTTCCTTTAACCAAGCATGCCTACGTATAACAGACCCAGTGACAGCTGCTCTGCAGGAGGCCTCCAAAGAATCAAACCCACATTTTAAGGTATGTTTGCCCACCTGTTCAGTGGCATGCAACAGATCCTGCATTTCTTTTAATTCAGATTGTTGAGGGAGAGCGGTCATTTTTTGCTTTAACTGAGAGATTAGAAATTGCTGATACTTAAGCATGTGAAATTGGCAATTTAATGCCCTCATAGCTAGAGTGGCTGAGGTGTAAACCTTTTTCCTCCACCTGTCTAGTGCTCTGGAATCCCTCTCAGAAGGTACAGGATTTTTAGCCATAGAAGCCCAGCCCCCTTGGGACCCTGGGCGATTGTCTCTGGGTCAGCAACAGGGCTTTTGTGCAGAAATTTGTGGGAGTCAGGTACTCTATAATATCTGTCAGGCTTAGCCGGAGCAGGAGGGAGAGAATCAGGGTTAAAACTGGATTCTAAGTAAACATCATCCACAATGTCTAAAACTGGTGGGATGGCAAGATGCCTGTGTTGGGGGAGTAAAAGAAACTCTCTGAGCCTTTTCTTCGGGTCAGAGTAGTCCTGACCTTCCCAGTGAAAATGTTCCCTCATGGTGTGTAAAATTTCCCCAAAGGAGTAGTCTTCAGGAGGAGAAGCTGAGGGAATGAAATCCTCAGCATCAGAATCTTCATAAGGGGAGAAGGAGTAATCTTGGTCCTCAGAGGAGTCTGAAGAAATGGACAGTTGTTCAGAGGATGCATAATCTTCCTCTTGTCTAGGCCTTTTGTCAGGAGGGGGCTGGAAACCCCTGATTAAAGTGATCAAATCTTCAGCCATTTTAAGCATCTGTTTCTTAGGCATGGGGCCTTGAACAGGGGACTGAAGTGCAGTCTTTTTAGATTTAATAGGAGTCTTCGTCTTAGAATACGATTTAATGGTGAGCGTCGATCTAAAAACGCCTTCAGAAACTGATGGCGTTTCTGCAGCACCGACATCTTTTTCAGCAATGTCGTCGGTAGGGCCTGAACTAAATTGCTGTGTCGGCCTGGTACAATCCGTCAAAAAATCTGAAGTGGTCTCGGGTTCCAGAATTGCGGTAGTCAGGGGCTGCATCGGAGCCTCACTGAGGACCGGAGATCAGACCAGCCGAGGCCTCGGAATCTGGCTTAGGCCTGGGCTGTCTGTCCTTATCCATGCGTTTTTTGTGCACGCTGGTAGTCGGTTGCTCCGATGGCATGGTGTAGTTAAATTTTCTACCGAAGTAGTGTCATGCGAAATCAAAGCGTCTTTTAATAGTACGTTTATTAAACCTAGCACAAAAACAACAACTAGTGACGTCGTGGTCTGGGCCTAGGCAAGGTATGCAATAACAATGAAAATCCTTATGAGGCATTTGCTTCCCACAAGAAATACAATTGTTAACTTTTTCTGACATCGGTCTGAGGCAAGAAAAGTTTCCCCAACGGGGTACTTAGCTTTATAGAAGACTTCGGTCTGAAATTCGAATTTGAAAATCTTAGTAGTCGGCCGACTGGCACTTGCGAACTGCTTCTGCTTCGGGCACCGCGCAGCAAGAAAGACTGAAGAAAATGGTGTCGGTTGCATTATATATACCCCTGGTGCACTGACGTCAGGGAAGAAGCGACAGCAACCGACGCCGGACCTAGACTTTGGAATTCCAGCCGACTGCGGGACCGCCTGACGACAGGATAACCCAAGTGTGATGACTGCAGCAGGGTAACACGATGAACATCGTGTAGGCTTTTCCAGCTGAATGAAAGAGCATCCACTTTCCATGCTTGTGTGTGATAAGCCCTTGTGCAGAATTTTTGTAGTTGGCAGTTCAGTGGGGAGGCAAAGAGATCTATGTCCGGGCACCCCCATTTTTGCATTATCATGCTGAAAACTTGTGGATTTAATTTCCACTCGTGAGGATCCATGATGTTTCTGCTTAGGTCGTCTGCCAGAGTATTTTTCTTTCCTGGCAGGAATTGTGCTTGCAGATGAACTTGATAAGTTAGAGCTGTGTTCCACAAGGTCATGGCTTGTCTGCATAGGGGGTAAGAATGAATGCCCCCATGCTTGTTTATGTACCACATTACTGTGGTGTTGTCTGTCTTTAATAATAATTGTCCTGGATGCAGAAGGTCCTTGAAGGCTGTTAGGGCATTTTGTACAGCCAACATCTCTTTTTGATTGATGTGTAGATGCATTTGGGTCTGTGGTCCATTTGCCCTGAATACATTTTCCTGCCATGTGTGCTCCCCAGGCGTAAATCCGAAGCATCTGTTGTTAAAGTCTGCCTGGCTGTGGGTAGTGTGAAAGGCTGACCCTTGTTGAGGTGACATGCCTGCGCCCACCATCGAAACTCCTGTTTCAGGCAAGGAATTAGTGGTATTACCGTTTCCAAGCTGTGAGAGTGTTGATTCCAAACACTTTTTATGTACCATTGTAATTTCCTCATATGCAGTCTGGCATATGGAATTAGAAGTATGCAGGATGCCATGAATCCCAAGGCCTGCAGAATTTTTCTTGCAGGGAGTTGGGACTTCGTTGCCATCAATTGAAAATACTGAGTCAGTTGTCCTTGTTTGTCTGGCGTGAGATAAGCCATCTGGGCCGTTGTATTTAAGCTGGCACCCAGGAATATTATCTCTTGTGCGGGCACTAGTTTTGACTTCTTTTCATTTACTGTGTACCCTAGGCAACCTAACTTTTTTACAAATGCCAGATGCTTTAGAAGAATGTTCTTGCTCTCTGCTTGAATCAGGCAGTCGTCCAGGTATGGATAAATTTGAATTAATTTTTGTCTGCAAAATGCAATTACTGGTGCCAGGCACTTTGTGAAGACCCTGGGCGCAGTAGATAAGCCAAAGGGCAGTGCAGAAAATTGGTAGTGCATTGAACCAGCTTTGAATCTGAGGTATCTTCTGCAATTTTGTCTGATAGAGACATGCCGGTATGCCTTTTTGAGGTCCAAAGTAACAAGCCAAGCTTTCTTGCCCAACATGGGAAGGAGCTGCTGTAGTGTCAACATTTTGAATTTCGGAACATCCAGGTAAGTATTTAGAGTGGAAAGGTCTAGAATGGGTCTCCAGGCTTTGTCCTTTCTGGGGACCAGGAAGAGTCTTGAGTAAAAAGCTTGTCCTTGTTCCTGTTGTGGTACCTTTTGAATAGCTCTGATGTCCATGAGGGGCTGTAATTTGTTTTTGTGCCTCTGCCCATTGATTTTGTGGCAGGTTGGCATTCCTTTTAGCCTTGGTAAAGTGTGAAAGTGGAACCTGTAACCTTGAGACACAATATTCAGCACCCATTTTTCCTGGGTGATAGTTTGCCAGTTTTGTGAAAAAAGAGCTAGTTTCCCCGCTAAGGGAGCTGCCAACAGGGTAGTATTTGGCACTGGAAGGAGAAAGTCATTGAGATGGTTTCATGTAAGGTTGTGACTTGTCCTCACCTCCTTTTGGTGTTGAAGCACGCCACTGTCGTGGTCTGTAAGATCCTTGGGGCTGAGATCTGCCTTTTGGGTGTCTGTATCTGCCTCTTTGTGGCCTGTCTGACACTGGAAAGGACCAATTTTTAGTAGGCCAATTTCTGCTAAATCTTGGTGGCTGTACCTGTAAAAAATCCTTTACTCTTTGCATAGATTTTGCCTTATCCTCCATTTTTCTTTAATACCTCCTCCGCTTTAACACCAAATAAAATAACTTGCTGTAAAGGAGCATCTAATAATTTTGCCTTAACATGATCTGATAAGTTTTGTTCCCTTAACCATGCATGCCTTCGAATCACAGATCCTGTAACTGCTGTTCTACAAGAAGCTTCTAATGAATCAAAAACCACATTCCAAGGTATGTTTACCTACTTGTTCAGCTGCATGCAATAAATCCTGCATTTCCTTAAAATCAGGTTGTTCTGCACTTGTACTCATTTTCTGTTTTAACTGAGACAGTAAATATTGCTGATATTTAAGCATGTGAAACTGGCAGTTTAAAACTCTCACTGCTAATGTTGCTGAGGTGTAAACTTTCTTCCCCCATCTGTCTAATGCTCTGGAATCCCGGTCTGAGGGAACTGGATTTTTAGCTGTGGAGGCCTTTACCCCCTTGGGACCCTGAGAAATAGTTTCTGGGTCAGCAGCAGGGTTGCTATAAAGAAATTTGTGCGAGTCAGGGAATCGGTAGTACCTGTCTGGCTTGACTGGAGCAGGCGGTAATAAATCTGGATTTTAAAATGGATTTAGAAAACACATCGTCCACAATATCCAACACTGGCGGAATAGCAAGGGGCCTGTGCTGAGGCAATAAAAGAAAATCTCTGAGCCTTTTCTTAGACTCTGAGTAATCCTGGCCCTCCCAGTGGAAATGCTCCCTCATGGTGTGTAAAGTTTCCCCAAAAGAATAATCCTCAGGAGGAGAGGCTGAAGGGATAGATTCTTCAGCATCACAGTCCTCATAGGGGTGTAAGGAATATCCCTGGTCTGAAGAGGAGTCAGAATATACAGAAATCTGGTCCGAGGAATCATAGTCTGTATCCTGCCTAGGCCTTTTATCAGGTGGGGGATGGGTACCCCTGATCAGAGTAATTAGGTCTTCGGCCATTTTGAGCATCTGCTTTTTAGGCATGGAGGCCTGTCCAGGTGAATGCTGTACTTGCTTCTTTGTCTTTAATGTTGCTTTAGACTTGGCTGTAGATGCAATGGTAAGCTGTGAAGATCTGAAAGCACCCTCAGAAGCCGAAGCTTGCTCAGCGGCTCCGGACCCATCTGAAGGGTTAGTCTCCATAGGCCCAACACCTTGAGTATCCAGAGGCCTAGGTAACTCCACGTGGGAGTCGGCCGCGGCCTGTGGCTCTGAGGTAGTGGGTGTCAGGGGCTGCGAAAGCGCCTCACTGAGAACCGGTGACTGGCCTAGAAGAGGCTTTGTCGTCAGTCTTTGGCCTCGGATGCCCGTCTTTATCCTTATCTTTGCGTTTTTTGTGAATTCCGGTCGGTTGCTCCGACAGCATGGTATAATTAAACCTTCGGCCAAAATAATGGCGTGCAAAATCAAACCGACGTTTAATAGTGCGTTTGTAACACAAAACCGACAACTAGTGACGTCATGATCTGGGCCTAGGCATGGAATACAGTAAGAATGAAAATCCTTATGAGGTATTTGCTTCCCACAAGAAATACAATTATTAACTTTTACTGACATCGGTCTGAGGCAAGAAAAAGTTTCCCCAACAGGGTACTTAGCTTTACTGAAGACTTTCGATCTGAAATCGAATTTGAAATCTCAGCAGTCGGCCGACTGGCACTTGCGAACTGCTTTCGCTTCGGGCACCGCGCGGCAAGAAAGACTGAAGAAAATGGTGTCAGCTGCTTCTTATATACCCCTGATGCATTGACGTCAGGGAAGAAGCGACAGCAACCGACGCCGGACCGAGACGTTGGAACACTGGCCGACTGCGGGACCGCCTGACGGCAGGATAACCCAAGTGTAATGACTGCAGCAGTGAAACACGATGAACATCTGTGTGACAACCAGGCATAGCTAAAGGAATAATGATTTGAGTTACCAAAGGGAAGTGCATTACAAAGGCACATTGACAGAACCAGTGGAGAAGAGAAAAGTACAGTTTTGTACCTACCATAAATGTAGATGTTCGAGTGTATACCCTGCTGCAGTCATCACACTTGGGTTATCCTGCTGTCAGGTGGTCCCGCAGTCGGCCGGAATTCCAAAGTCTTGGTCCGGCGTCGGTTGCCGTCGCTTCTTCCCTGACATCAATGCATCAGGGGTATATAAGAGGCATCCAACGCCATTTTCTTCAGTTTTTCTTGCCACAGATGTCAGGTGCCCCCACCAAAAAGATGGTCAGTAGATAGTACCAATAATAAAAGTTTAGCACAAACAAAACATCCCTCCAGCTATAAGCAAATACAACACAAAGGCTGTATCGGATTTTAAGGTATTGAAAGGTTTCAGTTAGGTCAGAGGGGATGGAGGGAGGGTAACCTGGACTGCAGCAGGGTGTACACTCGAACATCTACATTTATGGTAGGTACAAAACTGTACTATGTTCATCGTGTTACCCTGCTGCAGTCATCACACTTGGGTTGAATCTCAAAGCTAAGGATGGGAGGTGGAGTCAAACAGGGTTAGAGGAGGCTAGAAGGCCGTGCAAAACTGCAGTGGCAAAGCCAGCTCTAGACTTAGAGTAAAGTGGTAAGTGATAGTGTTTGGTGAAGGTGTGTACTGAACTCCAAGTTGCAGCTTCCAGAATATCCTTGGTTGGCACCCCCCTGAGGAAGGCTGTAGATTGTAGCTGCTGCTCTGGTGGAGTGGGGCCTTATGCTAGCAGGAACTGGTTTTCCATGATGGGTGTAGCAAAACCGTATGCAATGTCCTATCCATTTGGAAATGGTCTGTTTTGAGATAGCCTTTCCTTGTGATGCTGTAGCATAGGATACAAAAAGCTGGTCAGATTTTCTGAAAACCTTAGTTTTATCCAAGTAGTAACGTAGTTGCCTGTGAATGTCCAAGGAGTGCAGGAGTCTTTCTCCTTTGTTCTGTGGATTTGGGAAGAAGGTGGGTAAAATGGATGGTATGATTTAGAGCCACACTGGATACCACCTTTGGCATAAAGGAGGGGTTAGTTCATAGAGAAACTCTGTCTTGATGGAAAATGAGTAAAGGCTCTACTGCCATTAGTGCCTGTAGCTCTGAGACTCTTCTGGCTGAAGTAATTGCTAGCAACAAGGCAATCTTCCATGATAAAAGCTTTAAATCAGCTGAGAAAGCTGGCTTAAAAGGTGGCAGCGTAAGTTTTTCCAGAACAAAGTTGAGGTCCCAAGTTGGTGTTGGTGCTGTCCTGGGAGGCCTAATGTTTTTGGCCCGTCTGAGGTACTGCCTTAGAAGTGGATGTGAAAATAAGGGAGGATCCGTATTGTAGGGAGCTGAAATAGCTGAGGTTTGGATTTTAATAGATGAAAAAGAAAGTCCTTTGTGTAACATCTCAGTTAAATATTGTAGTATCTGAGGTATGTCCGGCTCAAGGGTATTTTGGCCTTTAGCTTGGTTCCAGGCGCAAAAATCTTTTCCATTTGTCTGAGTAGGCTTTCCTGGTGCTGGGCCTCCTGGCGTCCAGAATGACATCCATAACAGCTTGTGAAAGAGGAGCTGGCTGGTTGCTTAGGTGATTTGCCATGCAGCCAAATTTGAGGTTTTGAGCTGGCTGTGTAGAATCTGACTGTCTTACTGTGTGAGCAGATGAGGAATTTGTGGTAAAATCCAAGGTGGGCCGTGGGCCAAGTTCCTTAGTAGTGGGTACCAGTGCTGGCGTGGCCAGTCTGGGGCAATGAGCATCATCCGGGGTCTCTCCATCCTGACTTTCAGCAGCACCTTTGTGAGAAGGGGCAGTGGAGGAAAGGCATATACTGTCAGCGTTTTCCAACTGAATGAGTGCGCGTTCACTTTCCAAGCTTGATGGTGAAATGTCCTGGTGCGAAATTTTGATAGCTGATAGATCTGTTAACTATGTCTGGGCACCCCCATTTTTGAATTATCATTGCAAATACTTGTGGATCCAGTTTCCACTCGTGGGGATCCATGATGTTCCTGCTTAGGTCGTCTGCCAATGTGTTCTTTTTTCCTGGCAAGAATTGAGCTTGTAATTGAACTTGGTAAGCCAGTGCTGTGTTCCACAAGGTCATTGCTTGCCTGCATAGAGGGTAGGATTGTGTACCCCCTTGCTTGTTTATGTACCACATTACTGTGGTGTTGTCCGTCCTTATTATACGCTGTCCTGGATGTAAAAGGTCCTTGAAGGCGGTCAGAGCATTATGTACAGCTAGCATTTCTTTTTGATTGATGTGCAGATTTCTTTGATCTGCAGTCCATATGCCTTGAACGCACTGTCCTGCCATGTGTGCCCCCCAGGCATAGTCGGATGCATTTGTTGTCATAGTTTGCCTGGCTGGGGGTAAGGTGAAAGGCTGACCCTTGTTGAGGTGACATGCCTGTGACCACCACAGAAACTCCTGTTGAAGGCAGGGAATGAGAGGTATCATTGTTTCCAAGCTGTGGCTGTGTTGAGTCCATACGCTTTTCAGGTACCATTGTAATTTCCTCATATGCATTTTTGCAAATGGTATTAGTACTATGCAAGATGCCATGAATCCCAAGGCCTGCAGAATTTTTCTTGCAGGGAGCTGGGCCTTTGTTGCCATATTTTGAAGTATTGAGTTAGTTGTAGTTGTTTGTCTGGCGTCAGATAAGCCATCTGGGCCGTTGTATTCCAGCTGGCACCCAGGAATGTTATATTTTGTGAGGGCACTAGTTTTGATTTCTTTTAATTTACTGTGTACCCTAGGCAACTTAGAAGGTGTTTTACAAAAGCCAGATGTTGTAAGAGAATGTCCTTGCTTTCTGCTTGGATGAGGCAGTCGTCCAGGTATGGGTATATTTGAATTCCTCTTTGTCTGCAGTATGCAATTACTGGTGCCATGCATTTTGTGAAGACCCTGGGCGCAGTAGATAAGCCAAAGGGCAGTGCAGAGAATTGGTAATGGGTTGAACCTGCAATGAAACGGAGGTATCTTCTGCAATTTTGTCTGATAGGGACATGCAGGTATGCCTCCTTGAGGTCCAACGTTACTAGCCAAGCTTTCTTGCACAACATGGGAAGAAGCTGCTGTAGTGTTAGCATCTTGAATTTGGGTACTTGCAAGAAGGTGTTTAGAATCGAAAGGTCCAGAATGGGTCTCCAAGCATTGTCCTTTCTGGGGACTAGAAAGAGCCTTGAGTAAAATCCTTGGCCTTGGCTCCTGTGTAGGTACCAGTTGAATGGCTCTCATGTCCATGAGAGCTGTAATTTGTTTTTGTGCCTCTGCCCATTGATTTTGTGGCAGGTTTGGCATTCCTTTTATCCTTGGCAAGGTGTAGAAATGGAATCTGTATCCTTGTGAGATAATGTCTAGGACCCATTTGTCCTTTGTGATGATGCGCCAGTTGTCTGCAAAAAGTGCTAATTTTCCTCCCAAGGGAACTGCCAAGAGAGCTTTGCTTGGCAGTTTGAGGTTTAAGTCATTGTGTTTGTCTTCTAGTAGTTTGGGACCAGTCTTCTCCCCCCTTCTGTGTTGCAGTGCCCCATTGGCGAGGTTTGTAAAGGGTTTGTGCTTGACCTCTTCCCCTTGGGCGTCTGTATTTACCCCTCTGTGGTCTGTCAGAAGCTAGAAAGGACCAATTTTTTGTTGGCCAATTTCTGCTGAAGCGTGGGGGTTGTACCTGTAAGAAACCTTTGACCGTCTGCATAGATTTTGCCTTATCCTCTATTTTCTTTAAAACCTGTTCTGCTTTAACTCCAAACAAGACATCCTGCTGTAAGGGTGCATCTAGAAACTTTGCTTTAACATGATCAGGCAGAGTTTGTTCCTTTAACCAAGCATGCCTACGTATAACAGACCCAGTAACAGCTGCTCTACAGGAAGCTTCCAAGGAATCAAATCCACATTGTAAAGTATGTTTGCCCACCTGTTCAGCTGCATGCAACAGATCCTGCATTTCCTTGAATTCAGACTGTTGAGGATGCGTGCTTATCTTTTGTTTTATTTGAGACATTAGGAATTGCTGGTATTTCAGCATGTGAAATTGACAATTTAGTGCTCTTACAGCTAGAGTAGCTGAGGTGTAAACCTTCTTCCCCCACCTATCTAGTGCTCTGGAGTCCCTTTCAGAGGGTACAGGATTTTTAGCCATAGAAGCCTTAGCCCCTTTGGGACCCTGGGAGATTGTCTCTGGGTCAGCAGCAGGGCTTTTGTAAAGGAATTTGTGTGAGTCAGGCACTCTATAATATCTGTCTGGTTTGGCTGGAGCAGGAGGAGAATCTGGATTTAGACTAGATTCTAAGTAAACATCATCCCACAATGTCTAAAACTGGAGGGATAGCAAGTGGTCTGTGCTGGGGGAGTAAAGGAAACTCTCAGAGCCTTTACTTTGATTCGGAGTAGTCCTGACCTTCCCAGTGGAAATCTTCCCTCATGTTATGTAAGGCTTCCCCAAAGGAATAGTCTTCAGGGGAGAAGCTGAGGGAATGGAATCGTCAGCATCAGAATCTTCATAAGGGGGGAAAGGAGTAATCCTGTTCCTCAGAGGAGCCTGAGGAAATAGACAGATGATCACAGGAGGCATAATCCTCCTCTTGTCTAGGCCTTTTGTCTGGGGGGGGGGGGACCCCTGATTAAAGAAATCAAATCTTCAGCCATTTTAAGCAACTGTTTCTTAGGCATGGGGCCTTGAACTGGAGACTGAAGTGCAGTCTTTTTTTGGTTTTAGAGAAGTCTTAAGCTTAGCATAAGATTTTATGGTGAGAGTAGTCGGTCTGAAGACACCTTCTGAAACCGAAGGTGTTTCCACAGCACCGGCTTCTCCTTCTGCAATGTTGTCGGTAAGGTCCAAAGAAAATGGCTGTGTCGGCCTAGAACTCTGCTTGAGAATCCAAAGTGGTCTGGGGTTGCAATTCTGCGGTCGCCAGGGGCTGTGTAGGTGCCTCACTGAAAACCGGAGAACCAAAGACCAGCCCAGCCGAGGCCTCGGAGTCTGGCTTGGATCTAGGCTGCCTGTCTTTATCTTTGCGTTTTTTATGCATGCCGGTAGTCGGTTGCTCCGACGGCATAGTGTAATTAAATTTCCTACCGAAGTAGTGTCGTGCGAAAGCGTCGCTTTATAGTTCGCTTATTGAACCTAGCACAAAACTGACAACCAGTGACATCGTGGTCTGGGCCTAGGCAAGGTATACAATAAGAATGAAAGTCCTTATGAGGTATTTGCTTCCCACAAGAAATGCAATTGTTAACTTTTTCTGACATCGGACTGAGGCAAGAAAAGGTTCCCCAACGGGGTACTTAGCTTTGAAGACTTCGGACTGAAATTAGATTCGAAAATCTCAGGTGTCGGCCGACCGGCACTTGCGAACTGCTTCTGCTTCAGGCACCGCGCGGCAAGAAAGACTGAAGAAAATGGCGTCGGATGCCTCTTATATACCCCTGGCGCACTGACGTCAGGGAAGAAGTGACGGCAACCGACGCCGGACCAAGACTTTGGAATTCGGGCCGAATGCGGGACCGCCTGACGGCAGGATAACCCAAGTGTGATGACTGCAGCAGGGTAACACAATGAACATCCAAAGTACCTTACAGATTTACATTACAACCACTCAAGCAAGACTGGTTGTCAGCATACCTCACAATTTTTTTGCTCAAGAATACTGGACAAAGCCAAAAATAATGGGTGTATAAAGGTCCAAAATGCAAGCAGGAGGTGTGTCAGCATACCTCACAATTTTTTTGCTCAAGTATACTGGACAAAATAAGTGGATAAAGGCCCAAAATCAGGGACAATTTTAAGTACTACACTAAAATACTTTAAAAGTTAATAATCCTTAGAACTATCAACCTATTAGCCTGACGAGCCTGGTCTGCAAGGCCATGGAACGTATCATGGAACTCAAACAAAGACATTGGTAACCTCCAAACTCTGGATCCCACCCAGTTCGGGTTTGTGAAAGGCAGATCATGCCTCCTGAACCTGATCGACTTCTTTGAGGCAGTCACCAAAGCCGTGGATGAGGGTAAGGTGGTTGAAACAGCCTATCTTGACCTCGCCAAGGCTTTCGACACCATCCCCCATTCTGGAATTATAGCTAAACTCACTAAACTAGGTATAAATCCCTACGTCACAAGATGGGTTGCCAACTGGCTCACTGACAGAACCCACACTGTAAAAGTTGCAGACTCCAAATCTGACCAAAAGGCAGTGCCAAGTGGAGTGCCACAGGGTTCCGTCCTGGGACCTCTCCTGTTTGGTATATACTTCTCTGAAGTACAGGCTAACACAGAAGGCTTCTTGCTGATGAAGTTCGTAGATGACTGCAAACTAGGAGCCATAGTCAAGTCCCCAAATGATGTGGACATCCTACAGAAGGGCCTCACTGAGACAGATGACTGGTGTCAGAGCCATGGCCTCAAGCGCAATGCCAAAAAGTGCAGTGTCATCCCCTTTGGTAAAAACTCTGTACCCATGAACTACCACATAGGCAGCAATCTATTTAACACCGAATGCGTGATAAGAGACCTTGGGACCCAGGTGGACAGTAGTCTCTCCTTTGATAGTTACATTGCCACAGTAGTCAGGAAGTCCTTCTATGTGGCACACCTCTTCATAAAAGGGTTCTCATCCAGGAAAAAAGAGGTCATTGTTCCCCTCTACTCGTCACTCATTAGACCCATTATAGAGTACAATGTCCCTTTTGGAATGTACCTCACAAGACATCTGCAGCAGCTGGAAAGGCCACAAAGAGGATTACTGGCCTCAAACAAATGCCCTACACTGACCGCCTCAAAAAACTCCAGCTTTACTCCGTAGCATATCGCCTACTTCGAGGTGATCTCTGCCTAACATACAAAGCTATGTCAAACCCAGAGCTGTTGGACATGCAACACCTAAAGAAATCCCAATCCCTCCAAGCTACACGCTCTAGGGACCGAAACCTTATAACCACAACAAACAGGACATGCTGGAGGGATAGATTCCTGTCCCAGAGACTTCCTATACTCTGGAACAAGCTACCCATCTATGTCAAGCAAAGTTCTTCATTAACACTCTTCAAGAAAAATCTTGATGAGTGGATGGGAAATGGGAAATACACCCCGGGGGTCACTTCTGTGTCTCTGCTGGACCGTGGCACAGGAAAATAACTTTCTTTGGTGGCGTAAGCTATGGTACCTTGCTGGCTAGGCTTACGTAGGCCCTTGGGCTGATAGCCTAGTACCTACCTATGAACCTACAAAACAAAAACTTTTGTATTAACATACATTTTCTGAAAAAAAAAGTATGGATCTCTATTTGGCATTACTTATGGACTGTAACCCTTCAGTGATTTGCAAGATAATGAAATACTAATAAGGGACAGACAAAAATGAGGAAAAATCAGGGACATTCTGCAAAATCAGAGAAAGGAGATACAAATGTTACTGCTTAGGACAACAAGATTACAAAAGAGTAGATATCAAAAAATAAGCAAGGTAGCAAAGCAGCCATAAGACAGTTTCATCACAGTAGATCCAGAGTTGCTATAATGAAGCTGTGCGTATTGAGGTATGAATACATGTTAAAAAGGACAAAGTGTAGTTTGGCAAAATGACCACCTTGGTAGACAAGTGAGACAAAAGAAATCAAATAAAAGAAAAAATAAAATAAAACAACATATGAACAAAAAATAAAAAAAGAGGCATGTCAGATAAGGAAATAATTTCAACAACAACAAAAAAAACTAGATAGCAATACTTAGAGAAACAAATAAAAAAGGACAGTAGCACTGTAAAGTAAGAATTCGTCATCATACAGTACAGAAAGAAAGAAAAAAGTAAATCTGAAATCAGAAGGTGAAGGAAAAGGTAAAAAGGACAGTATGAAGGAAAAGGTAAAAAGAAAGTATGGATTTTTCCACCAAGTCCTAGCCACACTTCCCCTCATCACTATAAATGCTACCCTGATCGTCCATGAAGAAGTATAGACAAACTCAGAGGTATTTACCAAATGTATGCAAAACACACACACACACACACACACACACACACACACACACACAGTGCAGAAGCTCGACACCTGTTTAGTTTCTTCTTCAGGAACTCAGCCAAGATCAGACAATGTCTTCAGGTGTCAGTATACCTCTATGGTGACTATTAGACCATTTCTGCTAACTTGGTACAGACTGCCCACATCATATCTCATGTCTGACAAAACTGCATAAATACAGAAAAAAACTCTGCCTATCAAAATGATGAAGACAAAACTGCATCTAAATTCACTGTTGGTTTTAAAAAAAAGTTATACATACCTGAAGCATTTGTTCGAATATAGATGATTTCACTTTTTGCACCCTCTATGTTCCCATCATCCATCATGGTAAGGGTTATGGCTTTGACAAAAATTGCATACAGGGTCCAAGGTTTGAGCCCCTGAAGCAGAATACCTGGGTCTTGATCTTTATTTGGAGGAAGATCAACATCTACCATGTTCCAGCTATTTGAACCGCAGGCATCTTGACCATCAAATTCAGTCACATTTTTAAAAGCACTGAAAAAAAAGATAAAATTAACAATGCAGAGATTTGTGCAATTAAAAAAACAGAACAAAAAATTCAGTTATCCACTTGAATGGCTGAACACTTCAATTGAAGAGCTGAATTCTTACAACATGATGGTCACAATCCCAACTCTCACCTCTGGCTCAATGTCCTAGAATACCAGGGTTTATTCGCTGCTTACTGCATAATGGATCAAGGGTTAAATCCCAACTTTAGCAACATCCTTGACTAACTGCTGTTTCTTCTCCCTACAACCACCTGCATCAGCTACCCTTCCCTTCTAAAGCTGCTTACTATGAATCCTGTGACTGAATTCTTCATAATTACTTCTTTATTATCTTCTTTGTTTAACTGCTTTACCATCATATACTTTGCATATATTCTTCTGTAGACTTTTTCATGACCATATTTTAAATGTGTTTTTTTTTCTATTTTTCTGTAGACTTTTTTTATGACCATACTTAGATGTTTTTTTATTATATATTGTTTTTATTCTATTTTTGGTCTACCATATGTTGTCTATTGTATTATTTATACTGTTTTGCACATGGAGCTTTTCTCCCCGGGCCTCTACTGAAAATGGACATATATCCAGCTAGACCAGCCCGGTCAACAAATGTAAAATAAAAATAAAATAAAAATAAATAAAATAAATCCTTCAAAAAACTGTGGTTCATTCCAGTGCTGCTATTTGACCACTTGATCAATCAACTGGTGTGGTCCACAGAAAAGATGGAGGAAAATTTCCCAACAACTCACATCTCTGTTTTAATCAGACATTAAAGTTGTTCAGTCTTTACCAGAATGCTACCAAATATTCCCTTATATATTACTTATTGTCAATGATGACAAAGTACAGTTGTGTACACTTACCATAAATGTAGATGTTCAAGTGTATTCACTGTTGCAGTCATTACATTTGGGTAATCTGCTGGCAGGTTGCCTCAGTCAGCCTGATTAACAAAGTCTTGGGTCCTGCGTCGGTTGCTGTCCCTTCTTCCATGACGACAGGTCATCAGGGGTATAAAACATGCAGCCAACGCCATTATATCAGTTTTTCTTGCCCCAGATGTCAGGTGCCCCCCAAATGGGGAGCAAAATATATATATATATATATATATATATATGTATATGTATATATATATATGTATATGTATACAAGTTGAAACAAAAAATATACCTCCACACAAAAGCAAATACACCAAAAAGGCTTTTAAGCATAGTAAAAGAAAGGAGAGGTATAGTAAGAGAAAAACAGGGGGCTGGAGGGTGGGTAACCAGGACTGCAACAGTGAATACACTCAAACATCTACATTTATGGTAAGTGTTCACAACTGTGCTATGTTCTTTGTGTTTCACTGTTGCTGTCATTACATTTGGGTAGAATCCCAAAGCTATGGTTGGGAGGATGGATTTATACAGCATTAGGAGCAGCTATAAGGCCCTGCAGGACAGCAGTGGCAAAGCCAGCTCTGGATTTAGAGAAGAGAGGTAAATGGTAATGTTTGGTGAACGTATGAACTGAGCTCCAAGTAGCAGTTTCTAGAATCTGAGGTAGAATCCAAGGAGGTTCCTGGGATAGATTTATCAGTGTTGAGTACCAAAATTGTCGAGGCCAATTCGGGGCTAGTAAGATCAGCTTTGGTTTGTCCTGTTTTATTTTTAATAACACCCTTGGTAGAAGAGGTAGCGGTGGAAAGGCATACCCAGAGAGGTTCCTCCACCTGAATGAGAGAGCATCCACTTTCCATGCTAGATTGTGATATGTCCTTGTGCAAAAAGTCTGTAACTGGTAGTTGTGGGGAGATGCAAATAGATCTATGTCCAGGCAGCCCCAGGCTTCTGTAATCATCTTGAATATTTGGGAGTCTAGCATCCACTCGTGTGGGTCTGACAGGTTCCTGCTCAGGCTGTCTGCCAGAGTGTTTTGTTTCCCTGGCAGGAATTGAGCTTGTAGATCCACCTTGCAAGCTAGTGCTGTGTTCCATAGAGTCATGGCTAGTCTGCAAAGGGGGTAGGAGTGTGAACCCCCCTTGCTTGTTTATGTACCACATAACTGTGGTGTTGTCTGTCCGTATCAGTAGCTGCCCTGGCTGTAAAAGATCCCTGAAAGCCATTCTGCACAGCTAACATCTCTTTTAAATTGATATGTAGATGCTTCTGATCCTCTGTCCAAAAACCTTGCAGGCCTTTCCCCTGCAAGTGGGCTCCCCATGCATAATCCGAGGCGTCTGTGGTTATCACTTGGTAGGCTGGAGGTAGACTGAAGGCTTTCCCTTTGTTTTGAAGACATGCCGTGGCCCACCAATGGAATTCCTTTTGCAGGCAAGGCAAGACAGCAATCACTGCTTCCAGACTGTGACAATGCTGGGACCATACACTTTTTAGGTACCATTGTAGCTTCCTCATATGCAGTCTTGCACATGGTATGAGTAGGATGCAGGAAGCCATGTAACCCAAAGCCTGCAGGAATTTCCTTGCAGTTAGCGGAGACATTAACGCCAGGCTTTTGAAGGTTGAAGCCAGCTGTAGTTGTTTTTCTGGCGTCAGGAATGCCATCTGGTTTGTTGTGTTTAAAAGAGCACCCAGGAAAGTTATCTGTTGAGTGGGTGACAAATTTGACTTTTTTACGTTCACAGTGAATGATTCTGAACAAATTCCAGGTGCTAGAGTAAAATGTCCTTGCTGTCTGCTTGAATAAGGCAGTCATCCAGATAAGGATAAATTTGAATTCCCTTGAGTCTGCAGTAAGCTACTACTGCTGCCAGGCACTTGGTGAAGACTCTGGGCGCAGTAGACAAGCCAAAGTGCAGCGCAGAGAATTGGTAATGTTTCGAGCCTGTCTTGAACCTGAGGTATCTTCTGCACTCCTGTCTGATAGGAATGTGTAGGTAAGCCTCCTTTAAGTCCAATGTCACCATCCATGCATTTTTGCTCAACATTGGCAGGAGCTGCGTAAGCATCTTGAACTTTGGTATCTCCAGGAAAGTATTCAAGACTGACAGATCCAGGATAGGTCTCCAAGTATTTTGCTTTCTGGGAACTAGAAAGAGTCTTGAATAAAAGCCTTGTCCCATCTCTGAATTTGGAACCAGTTCTATGCCTCTCATAGCCATGAGGGACCTCACCTGTTTTAATGCCTCTCCCATTGAGTTTTTGGTAGGTCTGGCCATCCCGTTTGGTTTTGGTAAGGTGTGAAAGTGGAATTTGTAACCTCTTAAAACTACATCCAGAACCCACTAGTCTTGGGTTATGAAAGTCCAATTTCGGTGAAAAAGAGAAAGTTTTCCTCCCAGAGGAGCTTTCAGGAGAGAGGTTCCTGGAGCCATGCAGGGGGAGTCATTGAGCCTGTTTCCTATAAGGTTGAGACCTATCTTCTCCACCCCTGGGGGTGGAAGCACTCCACTGTCTAGGTCTATAAAAGGTCTGTGCTTGGGCGCTCCCTCTGGGGCGCCTATATCTACCCCTCTAAGGCCTGTCCGAGCTGGGAAAGGACCAATTTTTTGCTGGCCAATTTCTGCTAAATCTAGGAGGCTGAACTTGTATGAAATCCTTAACCGTTTGCATGGATTTTGCCTTATCCTCCATTTTCTTTATAACCTCTTCAGCCTTAGACCCAAACAAAACATTATGTTGAACAGGAGCATCCAGTAATTTTGCTTTTACTTGATCAGGCAAATTTTGTTCCTTTAACCAAGCATGCCTTCTAATGATCGTGCCAGTGGCACCCTCCCTGCAAGAGGCCTCCAAAGCATCAAAACCACAGTGTAAGGTATGTTTTCCCCATCTGCTCAGTAGCATGCATCAAATCTTGTAATTCCTTATTGTCTGCACATGCAGAAATGGTACAGAGTTTGTGTTTCATAACAGACAAAAGGTATTGCTGGTATTTCAACATATGAAATTGACAATTTAAAGCCCTAATAGATAAAGTAGCAGAAGTGTACTCTTTTTTGCCCCATCTCTCCAAAGCTCTAGAATCCTTATCTGACGGAATAGGGTTCTTAGCAGTGGCGGCCTTAACACCCTTAGGACCCTGAGAAATGGTTTCTGGATCAGCAGTAGGATTTTTAAATAGAAACTGGTGGGAGTCAGGGACTCTGTAATATCTATCAGGCTTAGCAGGGGCCGGAGGAAAGGAGTGTGGGGTTAAGTTAGACTCAGAAAAGACATCATCCACAATATCCAAATTAGGAGGAATAGCCAGGGGTCTGTGTTGGGGAAGAAGAAGGAAATCCCTAAGCCTTCTTAGATTTAGAGTACTCCTGTCCTTCCCAGTGAAAATGTTCCCTCATGTCATGTAAAGTTTCCCCAAAAGAATAATCTTCAGGAGGAGAAGCTGAAGGAATGGGTTCCTCAGCATCAGAATCCTCATAAGGAGAGAAAGTATAATCCTGTTCAGAGGAAGACACCGAAGAGATAGATACCTGATCAGAGGATTCATAACCCAATTCTTGTATTGGCCTTTTGTCTGGAGGGGGATGGGAACCCCTAATCATAGTTAGCAAGTTCTCTGCCATTTTAAGCATTTGTTTTTGAGATTTAGGTCCCGGATCAGAGGAGGCCTAGGCCTGAGTCTTTGTTTTAGAAGGAGTCTTTGCCTTTACCTGAAGCTGCGTAGGCCTGAAAACCCCCTCGGAAGCCGGTACCTGCACAACGGCTCCGGACCCATCTGAGGGAGCATTATCCAAAGGTCCTGCACCTGGAGTATCCGAAGGCCTAGCTTGCTCCTCGTGGGAGTCCATTTCGGCAAGCGGTTCTGTAATGGCAGACAGGGGCTGCGAAAGTGCCTCACTGATGATGGCTGAACCGGCAGCTGGCTCTGATTGTAAACTGTCGTCTGATTTGGACCTTGGAGGCCTATCCTTATCCTTGCGCCTTTTATGAACTCCGGTAGACGGAAGCGTGTCCGACGACATGTTATAATTAAATCGCCTCCCAAAGTAATGAAAGGCAAAATCGTATCTCTGTTTAATAGTCCGTTGATTAAATCTAGCACAAAACCGACAACTATCTACGTTGTGGTCAGGGCCTAGACAAGGAATATAGTAAGAGTGAAAATCCATATGAGGTATTTGCTTCCCATATGAAATACAACTATTAACTTTTTCTGACATCGGTCTGGAGCAAGAAAAAAGTTTCCCCAATGGGGTACTTAGCTTTGAAAAGAAGAATGTCTTCGGTATGAAGCACCAAAAATAACAGGAGTCAGCCGTCCGGCACTTGCAAACTGCTTCCACCACGCGGCAAGAAAGACTGGGGAACATGGCGTCGGCTGGGAGCATTATACCCCTGGTGCAATGGCGTCAGGGAGGGTGAGTGCACAGCCGACGCCGGACCCAGACTTTGGGATTCTGGCCGACCAAGGGCTGCCTGCCAGCAGGAAGAACCCTACAGTGATGACTGCAACAGTGAAACACGATGAACACCTGGCTAGGTGCACAGCTCCAAAGACTGTGGAGCCGGCGACTGCACCTTAACAGCAAAGCTTGGAGCCAATGAGGACTTCAACCATTTCGACTTGGAAGCCTGGTCAGCCTTGTCAAAGGACTCCTGAAATTTTGGTTTCAGCGAACCTCTGTCTGCCAGCTTTCGCCTGCGCTCCAGTAATACCCTGCTGCTAAAGGAATGGCAAACGGAGCAATCCTCCTGGAGATGGACTGGCCCCAAACAATAAACACAATTAACATGAGAGTCCGTAATAGACATTTTCTGCCCTCACTTTGGGTATTTTTTAAAGCCTGACTTTTGTTTTTTCCTCTGATCAGCCATATTAACAACAAAACTATGCAACAATCAGAAGCAATCCAGAAAGAAAGCTATTTAAACCACACTAAGGAAACCGCTATAAACACAGCGCACACACACACACACACACACACACCAAACTCTACAATATCTATAGAACTAGCAATATATACATACATATATATATATATATATATATATATATATATATATATATATATATATATATAGAAAGAAACCCTATAATAACTCGTAACACTAACTACAATTTGCTAACTTTAAAGATATTAGTTATGAAAAACTACCAAAGAATAGGGAACACACTGTTCAATAACTACTAAAGTACGGCCAAAAGCCTAAGAGCAGCCACTCAAAGGATGCAAATCTCGTCAGCAGAAAAGGCATGGATAAAGCCTGAACTAAAACCAAGGCTAACTAGCCCAAAAAACACACACTAACTAGAGAAAAAAGGCAAAACCTTGCTATAAAGCTAATAAACAAGAACACTGGCCCGAGCTCTCTATCGACCTCTGATCTGTTGCAGCGGCAAACTAGATCTGAGGTGAGACAGAGAGCATCATGGGATAGGGACTTGGCCTCGAGCTACTCTAAGATCTTTAGCTTGTGAAAGTGGCCAACTCGGAGCAGATGGATCGGCTCCAACCCATGTGTAAGAATGAACGGAGAGATAGAACAACTTAACATGGTGCATTTTCTCTGCAGCAAAAAGATAAAATATTTCAAATGGGGCACAGAGGAGTACTCGGGGGGGGGGGGTGGATGACTCACTTGTGAACAATTGCATTATTTACTGAAAAAAGAAGAAAAGGAGGGTTAGTCTTAGAAACAGTGTACCTTCAAAGAGATCTTCAGTACACAGGGAAGACTGTTTTGTTTCATTTTGTAAAGGGGTTATATGAAATACTGACAGTGGTACAGAAGTAGAGCAAAGAAACTCCAGAGAAGAAAACAAAAACAGCAGTGTGAACCCAAATTAGTAGGTTTTTTGGTACTTTTTTTTTTACCCCTACCAATCATCAGCCCCTCCCAGACAATGAACCCATGCATTCTATCCTCCATTACCAAGTGTGACTGTTGGCCAAACGGGGCCATCATTAAGTTAAGGCATCCATCGGGGGTGGGGGGAGGTTTCAACTGTTTCGCCTTATAGTCTTATCTCCCCACAAGTTCTTGGCTATGCAGGAGAATGTGGATGTCTCTTCCACAAAGATGTTGCCAGCAAACAGACCCAACCCTACCCAAATCAACCCTAAAGCAAAGTGCGCAGATTTCCATGTCTTCACCAGGAAAATCACAATTCTGTGTACCCCCAACTGTCTGCAACCCCACAGTCTCCCTCCTGAGAGCTCTGGGGCTGCTAACTGATCCCCAGTCACCTGGGTCATGATCAGGCCTCCATCCCTCTGTGTCATGAAGCAAGGATAGGTGACAAAATGAAATGAAATGATGAAAATCAACAAGCATGTCAGATTAGTTGAAGATGAGGTTCCAGAAGTTCAGCAGTCAGGATATTCAGTATAAAGGAATGGGAGACAGAGATGTCTGGACAACTTCATTTTAAATAAAAGTACAAGACCTAGTAAGAGGAAAAGGAGTACAAAGCTGCAGGAAAGTAAGGGATATTAGATTTCCAGTGATAGATGGCAAAGGGAAAAAGAAAAGAGATTTGTAACTAAAGAATCTACTAAGTAAAATAGTGACACAAAAAGACGGAATGTATCTTTATTATCATAACTGAAGAAGGATGAAGCCAAATTTAATTAAGAGTTGTTAAAATTAGAACTTTAATATACATGATGAACTACATGGCTAGTTGGAGCAGGCTTTCTGTGGCTTAACAGATCCTTACATGCTTGAATGTTTCCTATTACGAATTACAGGTTCTGAATCAAGGAATTTATGAGTTTCAAAACAAGTTGAGAAACAGGAAATCAACCTCTATCAGTATAGGTGCAGTATGAATAACAACTTGCCCAAAGGGTCCTAAGGCAAACAAGGTTCAAATACTTCATTAGCTTACATTATGAACGGTTAGATGTATACTTAACCTGCAACATTTAGCATATACTTTGAGTATGCTAGCTTAAATTCTGGATTCATACTATGCAGATAAATATGCTGCAATTCACAATTTTGACATAGCACATTTGTCTTTATTTAGCAATCCTTTTTTCACATATAATTTGTATTCTGTACTGCCAGCTGGCCTAGGTCATGGCTGAATACAATCTACTGACTATCTCTCGTACTTAGCTAATAACAAATAAATAAACAACAAAAAAAAAACACAAACATCAACTGCAAGGGAACTGTATGTAAATAAAATATAGTAGGTTCAAACCTTTTGTAAGGACCCCTGCTGACAAGTTCAGTATCCTACGAAAGAACCAGAAGGCCAAACCAATGTACACAGCCTTTGAAGGCTGTGGCTTTGCTACCATGCTTTTTAAAATATATATTTAATAAAGTTTTGTTTTACTGTACTTTGATGTTATTTTTATTACTTTAATTCACACAAGCTGTTGTTTAGGTACAATCAGAATCCAAGTATGCTGTACAGTGAAAAGAACAGTATATAAAGTCAGTCCATGGGGAAGCTGCCTGTTTAAAGAAATGCAGATCATGTACAAGCACGTAGCCTGCTTCATGGTGGAGAACATGAAAAAGCTGCTGATGGTAAATCCTTAAGCAGCTGACTCTTAAGTAGTCAAAGACACCAGATGATGCTGTGCCTTACTCGCAAGCTAAAGGCAAAAAAAGAGGAACTCTAACCATGAACCACTCCCTTTTCTTCTTTTCTGTGAAAATTTGAAATGGGGTCATGACTGTCTTACTGTATCTAGAAGCTGACACCTACTAAACAGGAAGCCCCTTTTCTGTATCCTCTGTGGCTTACGTCACCAAACAACTCCACTACCTCTTGACAAATGTGCTCAATTAAAGGTACATTTCTTGCAGATCCAAATACAAAAATGTAATATCTGTCAGCTGACTGATGTTCGTGCAGCTGAACAGAATAGAATCAGACAGAAATTTCACATATGAAATGAACAGATGGATAGTATCAAACAAATTTCAGAATAAAATAGTAAAACAGACAACTAAAGACTACACTGAACTCTGCAAATTATAAACGAAGCCATGAAAGAAGTTAGGATGTCCATGTCTATGTCAGTGGTAATGTGAAAAAAGGAGGGAGTATTTAATTACTGGCATAGGTGACCCTCAAGGAGACCTTGCTTAAGAGCTACCCTGTCCTGCTGTAGCCTAGAATTCTCATTTCTACTTCCTATAGCATGCAGACCTGAAATACTCCTGAGGAAAGTCAAGTGATTTACCTGCTAGCTAGTTATAGAGCTAGATACTCTTTCAGAATGTCTAGCCCAGGAGAGTAATCTGGATAATACTTTTTTTTCATAAAAATTTAATCACGTCAAAACAACCAGCTCTCTAACAAAACCAACAGATTTCCAGCAGTAACATTTCCAGGGGATTAGAATCCTAGGCAGACAAAACAAACCTTTGCTATGCTTTGCTTTGGCATAAACTGCCACAGACAGATGTTAGCCTGAAGAAATGCCCTGCTGTCTTGTACACCAACACTTAATACAGCATCTGCATCTTTCCACTGAAGCAATGACTCTGTAAATTGCACTCCCACCCCTTTTTACTGCAACATACCAGACCCAAGTAGTTTACAGACAGGCTCCTGTCACATAAACAGTCTGTGTTGCAAAAATGGTACTTTAAATAGACCAAACAAACAGACTGCTGAACTTTTAGACTAAGTAGCACCTGGGAAACAGACTAACAATCCACATGGAATGAATTCACTTGCTGAAGGTTAAACCAGGACTCCATTTTACTGCTTACTTAAGTGTTACAGACTGCAATGCCTTTCTAAAGGCATCCTTTTAAATATATTTTTATTTCAGCATTAATTACATGCAGACTTATGTGTGGTCATACCTCAATGGAGACTTCATACTCGACAACCTGTAGCTATAAACCACAAAGATGTCATGCAAAGGAAATGCTGCCATGTTCAAAGTAATTTAACTATCTTACAAGAAATATTAGTTGTGTAAAATCTTACCATAACCACACAGATGTCCTTCCCTTCCATGTTACAGTATTCCAAACTCTTGGATTATCCTCTGCTTGCTACCCAAACGTCTGGCCAGTATGCAAAAGCTTGTAGTCACTGTTAGGTACGTGGGACATCTGACATTGGCCTAGGGACTGTGGCCCATAAAAGTGACGTCTACATGTAACTTTCCTCAGAACTGAATGCATAGGTCGGACTCCAGCACCAGGATAACTGTACAAGTCCTGTGCCATTCAAGAAGGAACAGTTTAGATGGAAAGAAGGGGGTAAGGAGGGAGGGAATGAATATTGAAACATGGAAGAGAAATCTATGGTTATGGTAAGATTTTACACAACTATTCTATGTCCTTCTATTCTCATGTTACAGTACTCCAAACTCTTGGGTGAGTGGCAAAGCTCGCAGGGAAGAAGGGGTGGTGGTATGGAACTGTTCTCCATGAAGGATTGCCCTAGAAAACCCCACTCTGGATCTGGAGATGTGATCCAGCCTGTAGTGCTTAGTGAAGGTATGGACAAATGTCCATGTAGCTGCCTCCAGAATGGATGCAGTGTCCAGTCCTTTGAAGAAGGCCCCTGATGAAGCCATAGCTTTTTGAATTGAGTGTTTCCAATGGAATGTGTAGCAAAGTGAAATAGCCCTGGAAATCCAAGCAGAAATTGTCTGTTTTGTTACCACCTTCCCAGCTCTGGGGTGAAAGGAGACAAATAACTGCTCAGATTAGACTTAATCTTGTCAAGGTAAAATCTCAGTTGTCTGTGAACATCAAGGGAATGCAAGACTGTCACTGTCATTTTAGGGGTGAGGGATAAAGGTGGGCAGATGGATACCCTGATTTAAGGATAGCTCATTGACCACTTTGGCCATAAAAGAGGGGTTGGTCCTCAGGATCACTCTATCCTTGTGGAAGATGAGGAAGGGAGGAGTTGCCATGAAGGCTTGGAGCTCTGAGACTCTTCTGGCTGATGTCAGGGCAATGAAGAGTACAGTTGTCCATGTACAATGTTTCAAAGATGCCTTAGATGCTGGTTCAAAGGGGCCAACAGTGAGTTTCACTAAAACTCAATTCAGATCCCATGGAAGTAGAACTGGCCTTCTGGGGGCCTGAAGTGCAGTACTCCCTGAAGGAATAACTTTGGAGGGAGCCGAGAAGCAAGATGGGGATCAAGAGGCAGACAGGCCGAAACAGTAACAAGGTGCACTTTAACAGAGGAATATGCCAACCCTGCTTGCAAGAATTCACACAGATAGGACAGCGCTAAGGGGCTTTCACTTTGAAATGGGTTTAACTCTCTTTGCAGACACCACATGGAGAATATCTTCCATTTACACAAATAAGATCTCCTAGTGTTAGGTTTCCTGGCCACCCTGCAGGACTGTTAGCACATCCTCAATGTAAAGGTGTCTAGAAGGGATCAAAATTCCATCATCCACAGGGTTAGATTCAGAGATTCCAGATGGGGATGGATTAGAGATACCTTGACCTGTATGAGAAGGTGCACTCTATGAGGTAACTTGTGATGATTGCCCCTGGCTAAATGCAAGAGGGGGAAACAATGTTGCCTTGGCCAAAAGGGAGTCACCAGCAAGACTGTTGGTTTGTCCTGCTGGATCTTCAGCAGGACTTTTTGAAGTAATGGGAAGGGAGCAATGCATATAGAAACATCCCCCTTCCATGAGACTGAAAAGGTATCCATTGCCCTTGCTAAGGGAATGGGTAAAGTGGTGCAAAACAGTGGTAGCTGTCTGTTCAGAAGGGAAGCAAACAGATCTATTTGTGGTGTACCCCACCTGTGGACAAAGTCTAGAAACGCATTCCTGTGAAGCATCCATTCCTGGGATTGTGATATGGACCTGCTCAAGGTGTCTACCTGAATGTTCTGAGCTGAAGAGATATAAACTGCCTGCAGGGAGACTCCGTGTTGGGTTGACAGGTCGCAGGCCTGGAGAGCAAGTCTGCAAAGCAAATAACATTTGGTTCCCCCTTGTTTGTTCACATACCATGGAACTGTAGTGTTGTCTATGAACAATTTCAGGGGACCTTGTTTTAGGGCATGAAGGAAGGCTGCCAGGGCAAATAGGATAGCTTTCATTTCCCTGATGTTGATGTGTTCCTGCCTGAAAGTCTGTGACCAGGTACCCTGCACTTTCAGGCTGCCCAAAGTGGCCCCCAAGCCCAGATCTGAGGCATCTGTGCACATCTCCTGGACTGAGGAAAGGGGTTGTAATGGAAGTCCTGGACTGAGTGTAACTTGGTTCAACCACCACAGAATCTCCTTTCTTAGACAAGGAAAGAAGGGGATGCCGGAGTCCAAGGGGTGTGAGTGTCGGGTCCATGTGAACTTCAAGTACCATTGCAGATTTCTCATGTGGAGTCTTACCAGAGGCAGCATGGGTATAGTGGAAGCCATATGACCCAGTACTGTCTGTCTGTCACAGCAGTGGCTTTGAGAAAAGAAGCCAGATATTGCCTAAGGGTTTCCACTTTTTGGGGTGGAAGGAATGCCCCAATAACATCTATCCTTATCCTGCAGCCTAGGAAAACTTGGTCCTAGGAAGGACTCGGGTTGGACTTGGGGAAGTTTATGTTGAATTCCAGTGCCTGCAGGACTGAGAAGACTTGGTGGAGTTGGTTCCGTAGGTATCTGGAGCATTCTGCCTGAATCAGGAAGTCATCCAGGTATGGAAAAGTTTGAATCCGTTGGACCCTGCAATAAGCAACCACTGGAGCCAGACACTTGGTGAAGACCCTTTGAGCAGTAGAGAGTCCAAAGGGCAAGGCCGAGAACTGAAAATGTACGGAACTAACGGCAAAGCACAAACACTTCCTGCAGTTGGACCATACAGGGATGTAAAGGTAGGCATCCTTTAGGTCCAATTTGGCTAGAAATCCCTGAGGAATCAGTAAAGGAAAAAGGGTCTGAAGAGTAAGAATACGAAAGGTGGGTACCTGTAAGAAACGTTTGAGGTGAGAGAGATCCATGATAGATCTCAAAGGTCCATCCTTCCTGGGAACTAGGAAGAGTCTTCAATAGAATGCCTTTCGTTTTTCTGCCAGAGGAACCGGTTGTATGGTTCCTTGTGAAAGGAGGCTGTCTATGACTGGCTGGAAAAGGGAGAGTCGATCTTTGGGGGGCTGGGGAATCCCTCTGAGAGGAGGAGAAATGATCCAGGTCATAAAGTAACCCTTTTCTATGATGGAAAGGACCTACCTCAGTCTCAGGTAATGTTTGCCACATTGGTAGACAGTCAGAGGACCTTAGAGACAGAGGAATGGAGTCCGGCGAGGAGGACAGCGAAAGCAGGTAGTCAGAGGCTACCTGCCCTGTCCTGAAAGGGAGGCTTCTGGGCAGGAGTCTGAGCAGGCTTAGAAGGGGTCTGCCATTTCCCAGTGCCTTTTCTTGCTTCAGCATGGGAAGCTGGAGAAGAGCGTTTCCTAATGAAGTGGGTCTTTGAGGGATAGTTCCTGTGAAAGTTGGGTATAGGGGAGATGAAAAGGTGTTTTAAATCCTGCAGTTCCTTGCCTTTTTGCTGAAGGGCCTTAAACAGCTCAGTCACTTTAGACCCAAAAAAGGGCATAGTTATCCAGGGATGCATCCAGTAATTTGGCCTTAATATCATCGGTAAGGGATATAGCCTTAACTATGAGCATCTTCTAAGGACTGAAGCTGAGGCTGCAGATCTGGCAGAGGTAACTGTAGCATCACAGCTGCATCTAACTGAATGTCCAGTAACTTGGGAAGACAGGGAAATGAAACTGAAAATTTGAGACTTGGAAGGTGAGCTAAAAGCTTGGTGACCTGAGTCAAGAGCCAAGGAATATTTGGAAATTTGCATCTGGTAATTTACTGCCCTAAAGGCCAGGGTAGCAAAAGTATATACCTTTTTACAAGGCACTCTATAGCCTTACTGTCCTTGTCTGCTGAAACTGAGACAGTGGCAGGGTCAGCAACAGGGCATTTTATCAAAATTTTCGCCCCTTCAGGCACCTTGCAAAACCTGTCAGCCCTTCTAATGGCAGGTGGTTGTGAATCAGGATTATCACAGGCAGCATTAAAAGCATCCAAGAAAGCAGGTAACACTGGAGGAATTGCAGAAGGAGCAGGGCTTTCCATCTGCAGAAGCTCATAGTATATTTTTTGTACCTCTGACATTTCAGAAGAATCCCACTGAAAATGTCTCATTTTAGAAATTGTTTCCCCAAAGGAGAGGTCCTCTCCTATAGAGTTCACCTTCAGCAGATTCTTCCTCTGGGGAAGCATACCCAAGAGGAGATGGCATCTGAGAGACACAGGAGAGAGAATCCTCCAAAGAGGAGTCTGAGGAGTCCTCAGCTTCATGCTTGATAATTTCCTCAGCCTAAGGCATGGGACTGATAGGAGGAGGACCAGCCTGTGGGGAAACAGGCATGGCAGGCCTTAGGGCCATAAAAGCATTAAATAGGTTCTGTGAAAAAGCATGCCAATCAGGCTGGCTTTCAGCAGGAGGGGAGAGAGGTTTTGCTTTGCGTTTCTTTGTAAGTGAAGGCCTAGAAGGCATAGGCCTTAAGGAAGGCCTAGATTCTGTTTGCTGGGATGCAGTGGAAGGGCCCGTCTGGGCAGTCATAAGAACCTGAGGTTCCCCCTCATGTTGGCAGGCAACATATGTAAGCCCTCCCGAGATGTGCCTTCTGCCCTAGGTTCTGTGGCCTCCAAAGAGTACTTGCTATACCTGTTTCAGCAGACTCTGAACATTCCTCCAGTCGAATGTTGGCCACAGGAGAAAAGTCAGGTGAAGGAAGGGAAGCAGCAAGTTCAGGCCTGGAAACCTTGGCCTTCTTTTTGGGTGATTCTATGGAATGACCGCACGACCCTTCCATCCCCAGGTCTAAGCGTTTAAGACACCGATTCTCTAAGTAAATGTTCAAGGCGTGCAGATGACTGCGGAGTGTCTTAGGGACGAAGGCCTGACAGATCGGGCAAGTAAGACAGTCGTGAGCAGGCCCTACACAGAAAAGGCAGAGTTTGTGGGCGTCCTTAATGGGGGTCTGATGACTGCACATACAATTTCCCTTCCTGGATGACATGTAACCTAAACAGACATGGAGTGACAAAAAGGAATCAGAAACAGCCCCGATGGGGTACTCTGACTGACTGACATATATATATATATATATATATATATATATATATATATATATATATATATATATATGGTTCCACTTCTAACCATCGAAATTTCAAAACATCGAAATTCTGATCATCGAGACCAGAACATCGAATTTTGAAACATCAAAGGTTACAAGTGTAACCAAAAAAAAAAAAAAAAAAAAATTAATAATAAATAAATAAAATACATTTTAACAATTGTAGGGGGCTGCACCCCTCCCCCCTTCTTTAATATTCCAACTCCGGGACCACACTACAGTGGAGTAAAGGGAAACCTCCCGTTTAGCGCTATATGCAGAAGCGCTAAACAGTAGATTTTCCGTACCCTATCTGTAGTGCCATCACACAGATGGCACAGACACACAGTATACAGGGCACCTTGATGCTCTGCAAAAACACAAACATTCTCCAACCTACACTTACCTTTTTCTTCCCCTTCAAACCTTCAATGTTTTAAAACTCGATATTCTGGTCTCCATGATCTGAACTTCGACGTTTTAAACGTTCAATGGTTTGAAGGGGAACCATATATCAATCAGTGGATATAAAAAGTGTACACCTCCATTACAGATAAATGTTCATAATTTTGAGACAAAAAAAGTTTCATGTTCCATCCTCTTCACACTGAGATGGTCTAGCAAGTACTCACTCTTAGGAGTGTTTTTAAATATCCACAGTAAATTATACTTAAAACATATCAATTCATTAAAAAAATACTCTGTGCAAGTATAAAGTAAACATTTTAACCATGCTGTGAAATCCATAAACAAACTGCTGGGGAAAAAATAGACAACCCACTGGATCCGCCAACACATTACCATGTGGTCAATAAATTTGTAGACTTATTTCAATACAATCGAATGCAGCAG